>NC_091374.1:12055480-12062980 GCF_038502225.1 Cherax quadricarinatus | reverse complement strand
CCCCATTATTATAGGCTCTTCAAGAATAACCAAGATTTACTTCTACTACGAGTGTAAAATTGAGGAAGCATTCCATCACTGCACTACCTGCCAACATAAATTTCACCACCAATGGCTGTAAGCTCATGTAGTTTTTCTGCGAACACTGTTCTTATACGATCGTGGCACTAAGATTATTTTTAAATTATTGGACTCTCTGAAGACTCCTGCTATGATCGCGAGCTATACATCACCGTTACGACATAACAGACAGCGACAGTGAATTAGTGCATTAGCTTCAGTAACTCTATACATGCCCTGACCAATAACGTGGTCATACGCAGGCACCAGGAAATGGTACTTCTCGGGCTGTAAAATATAAGCTCATTCAACCCTCCAACTATTCAAGGGCTAAGCTTAAGCCTACTCAAATAGTTGTACTCTTAACATTTGCGTACAAAATATATTTGCCGCCACTGCCCTGAGGTACAACAATAACCAATTTGTGACTGTGAAAACAAAGAAAATAGTCTAAATGTGAGAATGAAACGAATATTCTGAATCGTCTTGGAGAAACGTTCGACTGCCACGTCCATGAAGAACTGTGCATTAAATATTTGTATTAAAAATAAGGAAATAAGTGGCGATGGAATTCTTTTTAATTTTCTTAGGAAATATTATCAGGTACATAGTTATAAATATCAAGTACTCTGTTATGGAGAGAGTCTTGGAGTAAAAGAATCAGAGATTTTATAAGGAAAGAATTTGGTGGCCCATCTATAGGCGAAGATATGTGATTTAAAAAAAAAACACTGAACGGGTGGGGTTCGAGTCGTAAAACTCCAGGCCAGCCGTTCTGTGGTTCGTTAGCAATCGTGTTATCACGATTTCGTGAGTCAGTCTGTGATTTGCTTTCTCAGACACTCACACTCACATTCAACCCTCACCACACACACACATTAATTCATTCAATTTATCGTGATGCATAACTGGAAGGTTTGAACTACGAAGATACAACCCAGAAAAGTAAGACAAAATTCTCTAACCTAATTTTGTCCTATTGTAACATAACTGCACACATCACTACTGTCCACTCTGGTAGTGGTGAACCTACACTGCACTTGTCTCTCATACGTCAGTCATGATCCTTCGCTTGCACCTCTCAACAAACCTCAAGCTTTGAAGTCCATTTATCACATCTATCTGCATAACTCAGTTGAGAGCATGTATGTGGGTGTTGGTGTGTACAGCAAATCAGGGTTCACACTGTACTCTGAAGAATTACCAGTCTAGGAACTTCTCATGTCTACTACATATTCTCTCAGTTCATGGTGATTAATTATTACATATACAGTAACGTTCCCTAAGTAGTTGTTAATTATATGCAGAATGTGGCCTTCCACTCGAAGACGCTTCAACTTGGCCACAAGTTCCTTGCGCCAGACTGGAAAGTTGCTGCAGGACCTAAAGTTATGCCGCAGTTGTCTAATCCACTGCCAAGAGATATTCCATGTGGAAAACATCTGCAGTAGCACGTTTCCCGTCTTCTACGTTATGCCAAGCCAGTCCCATGTTAATTAATTAGTATAAACCTTGGTAATACATACAGATAAACAAATTGGTTTTGTATATAATTCTACATTCTTCCGATTATGTCCTTATACTGCACGATGAAGTCACCGGTTGGTGAAACGTCTACAAATAAAGTTACCCAGATGTTTTACACGTGTCTAATTCTTCATCTTTATGGTTTAGAAAGACACGTAGGCAAACACTACGACATATTAGAAATCGTTTCTGTCCCAGTAGCGAACCGTTTTTTAATAAATACGTCCCAGTGTTTGCTTACGTGTCTTTCTAAAACAACCGATTTTTTTTCTGCACTATTGCAATAGTTTCTTAACTCTTAACATTTCAAGTGAGCTGCTAATGACAGAGATGCGATATATAGGTCTATTATTTTCATTAGAGTTAGTTATTTTGCCTGTGTACACAGCTACTATTTTTACTCTGCCTTCGTGTCAATTTTTGCAGTTGAACGCTGGTCTTAAAGTGGGTCACACTTAAGGAATATCCACACTAATGTTATCTCACTACTATACACAAGCAAATGTTACCTTTTACTCTACATTATACGCAACCCTGATAATCGTTACGCACTAAATTGTATTATGCAAATAATAATAATAATAATAATAATAATAATAATAATAATAATAATAATAATGAAATAAAACTGGCATCTTACGTTATCACATTTAAAATTATGTCATTATCTTTGCTTTCTTATTCCTATCATCAACGCTTCAATTCACCCGATATTTGTATAACATTCGCTTGATGTTTTCGTAATTCGTTATAATTATAAAGTTAACGGCAACGACTAAGCGGCCTCATTAGGGCTAAATGGTTTCAATAATTGATTTCATAAATTATGTCACCTCTCAACCCAAGTGATCTGAGCCCAAACTTCCAGTATTAAAGCCTATACAGGATGGCCCCGCTTATACAGCGGATTAGATTCCGCGTTACCGCTGTAAAGTGGGGACCCTCCTGTATATGGAATGACTGTACTATGTATCTTTACATTGTAATGTATATACGACTGTTTTATTCATTTTGGTAAATTAAACCACTATTAAACTTTACTGAATGCACAAGTAAGGACAACAGTAGTTAAAAGAAAAAAGGAATTAACGAATAAGAATGCAAATAAATAAGAATGCAAATAAATAAGAATACCAGAAAATAATAACAAATGAGAATAGCAACAAATGAGATAGCAACAAATGCATAATATTGGATTACATGTGTGAGGCAATATGAGATACAACAAGTGTTTCTCAGGCTTCGAACCAGAATTATTACAATCCTACTGTAATATTACAATCGTATTGTAATATTACAATCCTGCTGTAATATTACAATCCTACTGTAATATTACAATCCTGCTGTAATATTACAATCCTACTGCAATATTACAATCCTACTGTAATATTACAATCCTGCTGTAATATTACAATCCTACTGTAATATTACAATCCTACATCTGCACGTTGAACGTAGCCTCAGTGAACGTAAACTTGTTTACATTGGTTCTGAAAGTTGCTGAATATTAATGGAAATTAAGAGGGTTTAAAAAGGTAAGGTAATTAGAGAGGAGTTTAGGGAGTTGTAGAGAATAAATATTTCGTTCTCGTAGCGGAATTCGCATGCAAAACAAACAGATAGTTTTCAAAATAATTTGATTAAATACTTAAATAATGCTCCATAATAACCCACACGGAGACAGAAACACAGGACGTTGATTGATCTGTATATTTTGACCTCTTTTGGGATCCTCTTCAGCAGATACACAAGCGTTATTTTTGGGCCGCCTCAGTCAATATTTGCCAAATTTATTAAGCATTAATACTGAGTTCCATTCAATGACTAGGTAAAGCCTTGTGTGATAGACTTCTGAGAGGTGCAACTTTTCCTGTATACTCACGTTCTTTCACTTGTGCATCTGATGAGAATCCCAGAAGAGGGTCGAAATATACACATCAACCAACCTCCTATGTTCCTGTCTCCAAGTGGGTTATTACTGACCAGTGACACGTCTTCATTACACTTTAATTACTAACTTGAAATAAAGTATACCCAGGCTGTACCAAAAAATATGTAAATGCGCTTGAAATACAAATGACTACTAAAAAAAAATATCGAAAATTGAAAAAAAATAATTAGAGCAATTGGTGAGGAAGCGAATTTGTGCCAATTTAATTTCAAAAGTAATACATTTTGCACTATAAAAATAATGACGTAAGCAGCGAATTAGATAAAAAGGCTAATGTAACATTTAGTATTGAAACACATTTACGTAATTACTCTGAAAATTCTGAAAAAAAGGGTAATGACCAAGCAGCAAACTGGTGTTAATTAATTTATGTATATATAAAAAAAACGTAAAATTGGTTGTGTGACAATTATCATGAACTGTTCACAAATAACCCGCGCATAGGAGACTTATGCCGACGTTTCGGTCCAACTTGGACCATTAACTAGTTAATGTGACTAGTCAGTCGTCCAAGTCGGACTGAAACGTCGTCGTAAGTTTCTCTCTCCTATGTACGGGTTATTTGTGTATTGTTCCAGTCACGGTATTGTGCTTCTTTGTTCATTATTATTAACTGCTAATATGTAGGATGACAGGATGTATAAAATTAACACGTCCAATAACAGGAAAAAATCCCATGGAATAAACTGTTTTGTAATTGAATTCCAACAAACATACTGGGCTATCATTCCAAAAGAGTTATGTTGCGTATTACATTAGAGAGAACACTAAAGTTAGGTAAGTGGCAAGTGAGAGTGGAAATACTGAATAACTCACTTCATGGTTGCCAATATTTCCCATCATTTCTGATGCTAAATTTTGTGCAAAATTACTGAATCATATTCAGAACAATGATAATTAGTATGATTCATAAATGTTATTAATGCTCACAGAACAAATCAAACAATAAGTGCAAGAGAAATGACAAGAGAATGGTAGATAATTGTAATAAAGTTCATGGTGGAGAAATAATGAAGGAAAATTTGATTGTTGTACCGCGCTGGCCAGGGTTTGTATCTTCCTCTTAAAGAAAATTATGGAAATTATAAGCTCTGCCATTATTCTCTGAGTTGGTGGATAATTTTTACATCATAATATTACGACTTACTTGCCATGAGTTCAAACCCCACCCGTACCTTGGTTAATATTACTTGTGTGTGTTTTGTTAATGATTACTTAGGTAAACCATTTTTTTGTGTGGATTGCAGCGAGAAACAGCGGATGTTCACTTATGTTTTATTCTGTATGTAATTCTCCAAGATACTGTAGCAAGCCGTTAACCAGACAGAGTCGAAGATCAAAATGAATTTTTTATGAGAGAGCCACAAAATTTGGTTAACACAAGCCTATCCGATGTTATCCTGACGCCAAATGACTTCGAACAGGCGATAAATGACATGCCCATGCACTCTGCCCCAGGGCCAGACTCATGGAACTCCGTGTTCATCAAGAACTGCAAGAAGCCCCTATCACGAGCCTTTTCCATCCTATGGAGAGGGAGCATGGACACGGGGGTCGTCCCACAGTTACTAAAAACAACAGACATAGCCCCACTCCACAAAGGGGGCAGTAAAGCAACAGCAAAGAACTACAGACCGATAGCACTAACATCCCATATCATAAAAATCTTTGAAAGGGTCCTAAGAAGCAAGATCACCACCCATCTAGAAACCCATCAGTTACACAACCCAGGGCAACATGGGTTTAGAACAGGTCGCTCCTGTCTGTTTCAACTATTGGATCACTACGACAAGGTCCTAGATGCACTAGAAGACAAAAATAATGCAGATGTAATATATACAGACTTTGCAAAAGCCTTCGACAAGTGTGACCATGGCGTAATAGCGCACAAAATGCGTGCTAAAGGAATAACAGGAAAAGTCGGTCGATGGATCTATAATTTCCTCACTAACAGAACACAGAGAGTAGTCGTCAACAGAGTCAAGTCTGAGGCAGCTACGGTGAAAACTCTGTTCCACAAGGCACAGTACTCGCTCCCATCTTGTTCCTCATCCTCATATCCGACATAGACAAGGATGTCAGCCACAGCACCGTGTCTTCCTTTGCAGATGACACCCGAATCTGCATGACAGTGTCTTCCATTGCAGACACTGCAAAGCTCCAGGCGGACATCAACCAAATCTTTCAGTGGGCTTCATAAAACAATATGAAGTTCAACGATGAGAAATTTCAATTACTCAGATATGGTAAACACGAGGAAATTAAATCTTCATCAGAGTACAAAACAAATTCTGGCCACAAAATAGAGCGAAACACCAACGTCAAAGACCTGGGAGTGATCATGTCGGAGGATCTCACCTTCAAGGACCATAACATTGTATCAATCGCATCTGCTAGAAAAATGACAGGATGGATAATGAGAACCTTCAAAACTAGGGAGGCCAAGCCCATGATGACACTCTTCAGGTCACTTGTTCTATCTAGGCTGGAATATTGCTGCACACTAACAGCACCTTTCAAGGCAGGTGAAATTGTTAACCTAGAAAATGTACAGAGAACCTTCACGGCGCGCATAACGGAGATAAAACACCTCAATTACTGGGAGCGCTTGAGGTTCCTAAAACTGTATTCCCTGGAACGCAGGCGGGAGAGATACATGATTATATACACCTGGAAAACCCTAGAGGGACTAGTACCGAACTTGCACACGAAAATCACTCACTACGAAAGCAAAAGACTTGGCAGACGATGCAACGTCCCCCCAATGAAAAGCAGGGGTGTCACTAGCACGTTAAGAGACCATACAATAAGTGTCAGGGGCCCGAGACTGTTCAACTGCCTCCCAGCATACATAAGGGGGATTACCAACAGACCTCTGGCAGTCTTCAAGCTGGCACTGGACAAGCACCTAAAGTCGGTTCCTGACCAGCCGGGCTGTGGCTCGTACGTTGGTTTGCGTGCAGCCAGCAGCAACAGCCTGGTTGATCAGGCTCTGATCCACCAGGAGGCCTGGTCACAGACCGGGCCGCGGGGGCGTTGACCCCCGGAAGTCTCTCCAGGTAAACTCCAGGTAATATAGTAACTGACCTGTGAGACACTGTATATAGTAACTGACCTGTGAGACACTGTATATAGTAACTGACCTGTGAGACACTGTATATAGTAACTGACCTGTGAGATACTGTATATAGTAACTGACCTGTGACATACTATATATAGTAACTGACCTGTGACATACTGTATATAGTAACTGACCTGTGACATACTGGATATAGTAACTGACCTGTGACATACTGTATATAGTAACTGACCTGTGAGACACTGCATATAGTAATTGACCTGTGAGATACTGTATATAGTAATTGACTTGAGATATTGTATATAGTAACTGACCTGTGAGATACTGTATATAGTAACTGACCTGTGAGACACTGTATATAGTAACTGACCTGTGAGACACTGTATATAGTAATTGACCTGTGAGATACTGTATATAGTAACTGACCTGTGAGACACTGTACATAGTAATTGACCTGTGAGATACTGTATATAGTAACTGACCTGTGAGATACTGTACATAGTAACTGACCTCTGAGATACTGTATATATAGTAACTGACCTCTGACATACTGTATATAGTAACTGACCTCTGACATACTGTATACAGTAACTGACCTCTGAGATACTGTATATAGTAACTGACCTCTGACATACTGTATATAGTAACTGACCTCCGAAATACTGTATATAGTAACTGACCTGCGAGATACTGTATATAGTAACTGACCTCTGAGATACTGTATACAGTAACTGACCTCCGACATACTGTACGTACACAGTAACTGATACTTGCCCAGAGTTCTCCACCTGTGTTATCAAATTCTGGCGTGAAGATCACAGTTCTCGCAGATAATACTTGCCTCTTCTTGATTCACATATAGTATACATGTTGTGCCGAACAG
>NC_091374.1:11960480-12050480 GCF_038502225.1 Cherax quadricarinatus | reverse complement strand
CTAAAAATTCTTCATGAGGCCAAACAGGAAAATCGTTTATAATGACGAATCTCCCACTAACAGCTAAGACCCTTGCATGTTCGAGACGCTGTATGATCCTTACGGGTTTAGTGCTTCTCCATGATGATAATCAGGATCATATAAATGCACTGATGTTGGGGTAAGGAATATCGAAGGAACAGCAATAATGATCCTTTCACATACCATCAGTTACAAGCTGCGGTGGTGCACCCCAACACCACAATTATAAGATCAATTATGAAAGGTACGCAAAGTGGCGAATACCACAGTACACACTAGCAAAAAAGAGGAATAGTAGCTTTATAATAAAAGGAGCTAAATGACTAAAGTCTCACTAAGACTCGCGTCAGGATACACTTGTAATGTTTCCTGACAAACATGACCCAACTTAACCTACAATCAAATGTTCACTAAAACAAGAAAGCCTCGAGGCAGGAGAAAGCTGCTCATTATTAGCTGTGAATGATGTGGCTAACTTAGGATCCTTGACCACTTATGACAAACATGCTCTAGAACGCATGGACACAGTTAAACGACACGACCTTATCGTAGATTCCATTACTAGAGATTGACAATGAAAGAAATATGTAGTTATGGAACCAGCTCTACGCTGGACCTGGTCATATATGATCCAGCAATGATATCAAAGTAGGTAGTAACTTGAAGATCACGAACACTACTCAGCAGATCCAACGAGGCAGAGTACTATGATACATGACAGGTTAGGCGGTACACTGCAAGTTTAGCGACTCAAGATAGAATGATAATTAATTGCTAAAAATACTTGAAGAATTAGACACATGTCCAACATCTGGGTATCTTCATTCGTAGACGTTTCGCCAACCAGTGTCTTTATCAATACAAGGGCATAATGTGGAGAATGTAGAACTACATACAGCCACTGGTTGACGAAATGTCTACAAATAAAGATAGCCAGATGTTGCACACGTGTCTAATTTTTCATCTTTTCGTTATTTTATACCATTCACATTCACCAAAAAGACTTCCTGACGCAGCCATCTGAGTCTTTCATCCCTACGGAAATCAACCTGGGTGCTGTCGTCATTACATGGCGAGGAATTATGTCCCCTGAAACATATACCATGCCTTCTGATTTAGTTTGACTAAGACTGGTTTATATGTAGTTCAAACAATGGATGGCCGGGTCACAGGATGGGGGATGCAAGTTGGTGGATAATATAGCCTGGTTGACCTATGCTAATTAAATACAAGTTAAATGGTTAGACGACAATCAGCAGCTCTTAAGGAAGCAACGAATTACATCAATGGCTATAGGGGGAAAATGGTGATAGTTGTAATGTTGATGATAGTGAAGACAGGGAATGATAACAATGGTTGTGATGGAGAGTGAGGTAGTGATGAAGGTGAGGAAGATGGTAGGGACATTGAGGATGGTGTCACCCAAGTAGTAAACTGAAGAGAAAAAAAAACATGAGGTGTGATCTTTGGTGAAGTTTGGTGCTCGGATAATGAGTCACGTGCGCTGCCATAACCAAACATCCTCTCTGACATTATGGAAGCCAGTAAATAAAAACAGAAGCCGCTCTGCCTGCTCCTTCACTGTCAATACCAGCAAGAAATAAAAATTTTAGAGTACGGCTACTATAGTAATATAGTAGTATACTACTACTACTAATATAGAGGACTACCACTACTATAGAACTCTACCACTATTCTATAACTTACCAAGAGTGCTTCATGATCCATCAGTCTTGATGGACTCAACTGTGACCATAATTCACATTCTGTTCAATACCCCGGCCTTCACGCAAGTGTGAAATCTCAGTTTGCATTGACAGGCATGAAGGGCTTATGAATTAATTCTTAACTTGAATCCCAAATGAAGTTGGATTGAGTAAATTGTGATTTGTGGCAACAGTGGGACTTTTATTATATATATATATATATATATATATATATATATATATATATATATATATATATATATATATATATATATATATATATATATATATATATATGTCGTGCCGAATATGTAAAACTGGTCAATTAGCAAGAACTCATTTCAAATCAAGTCCATTCTGAAATTTTCTCTTATACGTTTAAAGACATATTTTTTCATTAATGTTAATGTAAAAATTTTTAATTTTCCACCAAAAGAATCTTAGAAAACTTACCTAACCTTATTATAACAAGAGTAATTTATTTTAGCCTAACCCAACTAAATATATTTTAGATTTGTTTACAATAATTTAATACTAAACAAACACAGTGAAATATATTTTTTTCGTTAGGTTCAGAATGATTTTGGCGAAATTATTGCATACACAAATTTTCGCTTGTCCTATATGGCAAGATGAGCGTTGCTATTTAAGCCAAGATCGCAAGTTCTGCCTATTCGGTACGACATTATATATATATATATATATATATATATATATATATATATATATATATATATATATATATATATATATATATATATATATATATATATATATATATATACATACACAAAACTAGCACTGTGAAAAAATAGTGAAATTCCAATCGCTTTCGTGGCTTCTCACATTATCAAGGAACTATAAAAATAAAACATCAACAGGAAGGAATATTAGAGCAAGACTACACTTCACAGTCACGTCCGACTCTTTGAAACAGAACTGATACTCTATCCATGCATTTTTTACTTTTCTAATGTATCATTAAATTCTTCCCATATTTTGTTAACTATAAATGAATCCAATTTATATAAACCAAAAGAAATATTCACATTATTTTCAAAGCTGCTTTTTATGAAACATCATTATATTATATTCCTGTCGACTATGGACTTGCTTGATACAACTTTATCAACCTTTTGAAAATCAATTGAATGGTTAAAATATCTCACACGAATAAAAGCGCTAGGAATTTCACTATTTTTTCACAGTGGTTGTTCTGAATATTGTGATATCACCTGTTTACTGTGATCTTATTGTGCGTATATATATATATATATATATATATATATATATATATATATATATATATATATATATATATATATATATATATATATATATATATATATATTTATATATATATATATATATATATATATATATATATATATATATATATATATATATATATATATATAATATATTAAATAAAATATGGGGAGGTACCACCTCTGGAACTGGACTGGGGACCCTCATCCTTAAAGATAAGAATAAACTTACTCCAGGGGAAAACTCGAGATTCTTCCCGGAGCTGTTTGAATATTTTCTTCTACCACCCCCGAATAGGTAAAACTGGTCAATTAGCAAGAACTCATTTAAAATTGAGTCTTTACTAAAATTTTCTCTTATACGTTTAAAGATATTTATTTTTTTATTTATTTTAATGTAAAAATTAATAATTTTGTACCAAAAGAACCGTAGAAAACTTATCGAACCTTATTATAACAAGCGCAATTTATTTTAGCCTAATCCAACTAAATATATTTTAGATAAGTTCACAGTAATTTAATAATAAACAAACACAATGAAATATATTTTTTGTTAGGTTCAGAATTATTTTTGATAAATTATTCCAAAGACAAATTTTCGCTTGCCTTATTCGGCAAGAAGAGTGTTGCTATTTAAGCCAAAATCGCAAGTTTTACCTATTTACTTAGAAGGTAAGCCAAATCACTGACGGTTCGAGACGAATCTGTTTTCCTTATCGGGTTTATAAATTAATGAAAAAGTGTAGAAACTCTACACCGAAAAAAAAGCTTGAAACAAAAGTGAGAAATAAAAAGAATACATACAAAATAAAATAGTTAAATAAGAAAAGTGTCAGTTAGCAGGAGCTGTACCATGTACCGTTACTCTGCGTAATATGGTAGGCAGAGAGAGCTTCGTCAGTCTTAGCTCCAAGTGTGAAGGGTCATAGGCTACCACCTGGAATGTGGAATCTCTCATAGCATGATCATGTGCATGTTTTCCAAAGACATTCAAGAGCAGTGGGTAGTACTAGTACCACTACTATACTACTGCTGCTACCACTATCACTACTACTACTACTACCGTTACTGCTACTACTACCATTACTACTACCGTTACTGCTACTACTACCACTACTACTACTACTCAGTCCAAACTCTTTCCCTAAACATGCCTGCATTTTTTTCAATGCGTCACGACAGTTCTCTTCACCCAAATAAATTCTCCTCAGCCTCCGATACACTATCACGTAAGTGCATTGCTGTTATTTAGATAAATACAGTGCTGCTCTATTCTTCCTTATTCCTGAAAAATACATTCGTTTAAATTGTCATTAATTTGTGATTTCGCATTAAGAGTGTGATTTGTTCCTGAAGGTGACATCAGCTATTATCGATCCAGGTAAATTTCTTATTTGCCTTTGTAAATCTGTCACATTTCTGACAACAAATCTGTTTTCAATATTTTATCAAAAATTATAAAAAATGGCAGCGTATACTACTACTACTCCTAATTCTTCAGATGTACGCACAGTACATAGTGGAACCGGTATGGTGACACCCACATGTTCTAAGTACACACATGCACTTATCCAGACATCAAAGAAACGTTCCGCCTTGAGTGGCTACTTTAGTTCATTAGTTCTAATGGACTGACCGAAGCCACTCATAGTAAAACGTTTTCTTGATGTCTTGATCAGTGCAAATGTGTCAATTACCACAGTACATGGAATCCCTCTATGAATTATTATTGCAGTCAGCTCTAGCTAGTCTCTCACGAGACAATCATTAAAACACGTAAGCCAGGATCCGACCCTCGTATCTAACCTATCCTGACCTCAACTGACCAGACTCTTGTGCTTGACCTGGCCTGGCTTGAACCGACCAGACCTGAGAAAACTTTGGAAGTTCTCAGGCTGCGTCTCGAACCGGGCAGTTAATTGAATCCATCCGGTTTGGCTTTTTATTACAGAGGAAGTTGGACGTGATGCAACTACCAGAAGAGGCGTGTGAGCCGCCATGGTAAGAAGGAAGCGAAAAGGCAGGCAGTGAAGAGGCTAGCTAGAGAAGAAAATGGTGGGCCTAAAAGAAGAAAAAGAATAGGCTACTGTGAGGAAGGTAAGACTTGGGGGGGTAATGGTGTAACATTATGAGCAGAGACCATGGAATGACCACATAGGAAAGAGTGAGGCACGGAGTCACGCTTTTGTGAGTCGCCCTGAGTAGGTTGTACAGCCTACGAGGACTAATATGAGAAAGGTAAAGGAGCTGCTCTAAATGATAGTAATATGAAGACTGTGACAAACAATGCTAACATCTCTGGAGGATGACAATTTCCGCACCCTAAGCAAGGAGATCAGTGACTGGGGCAAAGCGTGGGAAGCGAGGTAAATTAATTGTCACTGAGGAGACTAACTCAGCAAAAATATGGCAGAAAAAAAGATACACTCAGTGTCAATAAAAGTATGGCAAAATTACGCAGAAAAAAAGACACACTCCGTGTTTATGATCTGCTTGAAAGGTTTCATTTTAGAGTGTAGTGCTCTGCTGCTGAAGCATCAGTAATTAGGATGCTAAGCTTCATAAATTTAGCACAGTACTTGATGATATTTAATACGTTGCCAAAACCAAGCAATATAAAATTAATCGTCTGAGGATAAAATTAATTTTGGAATAATAGTGAGTGTTATTATATAATAACAATATGCTTACATAGTCTACAGCATGAATCAAACTCCCTGGAATACCTTAATGAAAAACATGAAACCACTGAAAATTTTTAGGAAGAAAGATTAATATGTTACAATAAATTTTGTTTTACATGTTGGACTAAAGTATAAACTCCACAAATGTCGTAGGCAATGTCTCTCCTCCTAAAATACATTGAAAACAGTATGAAAGTTTTTATAATTTTTAAAATGCGTTCTCAATTTCTTTGTACTATATCAGAGCATGAACCTTAAAAGTTTAGATCCGCAGCCACTTACTTTCTCTAGTCTACACCTCTATACCCCTCCACACTTATAAGATTATTACATTCATAGAAGCACTGAACCCGTAGGGGTCATATAGCTCCTTGGGGAATGGGAGGCATTCAGGTTCGATCCAAGGAAGGCAAGGGCAGGTCCAATTCCTCGGATTAAGAGCCCCTCACAGACATCAAGGAACCTCCCTTGAGGAGTCTAAGAGATATAAATCGTTTCTTTTCATTCTCCTGAATTACATACTATTGTAATAGACTTTTCTCACTGCCGAACTGAAATCCGTCGCCATGGAAATGGTGCAATGTTACAACTCGTAAATCAAAGCTATTTTGACTTTTTTGATACTAGTAAATCAGCAGGTAAAAAACAGTGTTCACCCTCTAGTTAACTCCAGCTACATACCACGTATATATTATGGTGATGATCTGGTGTTGTTGGTGTCAATTATAAGTTTCCTGATGTACGAAGGACATTAGTAATAAGAGCCAGATACTTCATAGATCGGAACCCCACATTATGTTCCCTAGTGACTAACTTAACTCACGTCTGCTCTGAGGTGAAGATAAAATTATGGAACAAGAACACTCTTGTAAAATATTTAGCCAAAGATCTGTATTATGTCTTCGATATGTCTATAAGCACTTAAGATATGGTGGCTCGAAATATATGATTAATATTACAGTGAGTGGCTCCTACAACACTTTTTTTACTATTTCATCAAAAAAAATACTTAAAGTAAATGTAATTCCTTCTTTATATGTATTTATTTGTAGATCATAATTAGCATATTTCAATACATGAATTTTCACAGAATCCCTTAACTTTATAATATTTATTTTTCTTTCAAAAAAAAAAACTCACTGATTTTAAAAGCATCATTTGTTAATTTAGAAAACGCGGAGTCATGATATCAGCTGTAAAATGAACTGGTTAAGTAATCAGTAAATGGTCTCCGTAATGACGTGACCCACTTAGGCAAGGAGTGAGAGCAGTGCTACACGTATTACTGGTCATCACCCTAACACACAGGGTAATTTGGTACACTACACAAATAACCCACACATAGGAAAAATAAACTTTTGATTTTGTCCTAGAATTTATATTGATAGAGTCAATGGATGGAGAAACGTTTACATTCAAGATAACCAGATGTTGCATATGTGTCTAATTTCATCTTGTCGGTATTGAATACAATTCATGTACATATTCAGACATTCACAAGTCTAAACACACACACGGGGAGGGACCAGGAGCTGTGAGTCGACCCCTGCAACCACAAATAGGTGAGTTCAAATAGGTGAATACACACACACACACACACACACACACACACACACACACACACACACACACACACACACACACACACACACACACACACACACGCCTCCTCTCAGTTAGCAGGCTCAAGAACACTGATCATAAGATAAATGATAAAAAGCACGGATTCACATTACCCCGAAAACTGACACCCATTACCCCATTTAGCAGCGTCATTATTAACTAACATGAAGTAAGAGTTGCATGGTAATTATAGACAATACCACCATGACATCACCGCCCTCCATGAATAATACCAGACAGTTGAATAAAAATCTGCGGCGGGTTGTGGAAAAAATTACCCGTGCCAAAAAAGTTTAAAATACAAATTAAAGTTTACATTATGCATTATTTAGGGAGTTTGTGTGTGGGCTGGGTGTTTGTGGAAGTTGAGAGAGAGAGAGAGAGAGAGAGAGAGAGAGAGAGAGAGAGAGAGAAATTCTCACTTCTGTCAAGGATTCCATTAAGGTCAAACGGCCTCAAGTTATATTTTCACCCCATGTGATTTATTTCCAAACATTGAACATTTATTCATGACTATTTGCACACATCTTATATATATATATATATATATATATATATATATATATATATATATATATATATATATATATATATATATATATATTTGTTTATGCAATAATATCGCCAAAATCATTCTGAACCTAACGAAAAAAATATATTTGATTGTGTTTGTTTAGTACTAAATTATTGTAAACGTATTTAAAATATATTTAGTTGGGTTAGGCTAAAATAAATTGCTCTTGTTATAATAAGGTTAGGTAAGTTTTCTAAGATTCTTTTGGTGCAAAATCAAAAAATTTTGCTTAAAACATTAATGAAAAAAATATATCTTTAAACGTATAAGAGAAAATTTCAGAAAAGACTTAATTTTAAATGAATTCTTGCTAATTGACCAGTTTTACATATTCGGCACGACATATATATACATATATACATATATATAAATATATATACATATATACATATATATAAATATATATACATATATACATATATATAAATATATATACATATATACATATATATAAATATATATACATATATATATATACATAAATATATATACATATATATACATAATGAATAAAAATAATGGTGGATGGGGAGGCGAACTGCAGCCTGCAGATTGTCAGTTCGTCATTTTACTGATCTAGCTACCCAGGCCTCTACTGGGAGAGATTCAGAATTAATATACTGTATTTACTGTATTATATTCCGTCAAGAGGCACAAACTGCAACCCAACTGAGCTCCTTCCCTCGGTCTAGGAGCTGCAGGCCGCGGTTCGTCTCCCCGTATTTTTCCCTAGATGTGATCCACAGCCGTCGGCTAACTAAAATGCAGGGATGTAAGAAAACTTGCTCAGTACAACGCGGTACCCCAGCTATTTTTTTTTTTGTAACTAACATGAGTGAAGCACGGAGCCTTCGGTACATCATGAGTGAAGCACGAAGCCTTCGGTACATCATGAGTGAAGTACGGAGCCTTCAGTACATCATGAGTGAAGCACGGAGCCTTCGGTACATCATGAGTGAAGCACGAAGCCTTCGGTACATCATGAGTGAAGTACGGAGCCTTCAGTACATCATGAGTGAAGCACGGAGCCTTCGGTACATCATGAGTGAAGCACGGAGCCTTCGGTACATCATGAGTGAAGCACGGAGCCTTCGGTACATCATGAGTGAAGCACGGAGCCTTCGGTACATCATGAGTGAAGCACGGAGCCTTCGGTACATCATGAGTGAAGCACGGAGCCTTCGGTACATCATAAGTGAAGCACGGAGCCTTTGGTACATCATGAGTGAAGCACAGAGCCTTCAGTACATCATGAGTGAAGCACGGAGCCTTCGGTACATCATGAGTGAAGCACGGAGCCTTCAGTACATCATGAGTGAAGCACGGAGCCTTCGGTACATCATGAGTGAAGCACGGAGCCTTCGGTACATCATGAGTGAAGCACGGAGCCTTCAGTACATCATGAGTGAAGCACGGAGCCTTCGGTACATCATGAGTGAAGCACGGAGCCTTCGGTACATCATGAGTGAAGCACGGAGCCTTCAGTACATCATGAGTGAAGCACGGAGCCTTCGGTACATCATGAGTGAAGCACGGAGCCTTCGGTACATCATGAGTGAAGCACGGAGCCTTCAGTACATCATGAGTGAAGCACGGAGCCTTCGGTACATCATGAGTGAAGCACGGAGCCTTCGGTACATCATGAGTGAAGCACGGAGCCTTCAGTACATCATGAGTGAAGCACGGAGCCTTCAGTACATCATGAGTGAAGCACGGAGCCTTCGGTACATCATGAGTGAAGAACGGAGCCTTCAGTACATCATGAGTGAAGCACGGAGCCTTCAGTACATCATGAGTGAAGCACGGAGCCTTCAGTACATCATGAGTGAAGCACAGAGCCTTCAGTACATCATGAGTGAAGCACGGAGCCTTCAGTACATCATGAGTGAAGCACGGAGCCTTCAGTACATGAGTGAAGCACGGAGCCTTCAGTACATCATGAGTGAAGCACGGAGCCTTCAGTACATCATGAGTGAAGCACGGAGCCTTCAGTATATCATGAGTGAAGCACGGAGCCTTCGGTACATCATGAGTGAAGCACGGAGCCTTCAGTACATCATGAGTGAAGCACGGAGCCTTCGGTACATCATGAGTGAAGCACGGAGCCTTCGGTACATCATGAGTGAAGCACGGAGCCTTCAGTACATCATGAGTGAAGCACGGAGCCTTCGGTACATCATGAGTGAAGCACGGAGCCTTCGGTACATCATGAGTGAAGCACGGAGCCTTCAGTACATGAGTGAAGCACGGAGCCTTCAGTACATCATGAGTGAAGCACGGAGCCTTCAGTACATCATGAGTGAAGCACGGAGCCTTCAGTACATCATGAGTGAAGCACGGAGCCTTCAGTACATCATGAGTGAAGCACGGAGCCTTCGGTACATCATGAGTGAAGCACGGAGCCTTCAGTACATCATGAGTGAAGCACGGAGCCTTCGGTACATCATGAGTGAAGCACGGAGCCTTCGGTACATCATGAGTGAAGCACGGAGCCTTCAGTACATCATGAGTGAAGCACGGAGCCTTCGGTACATCATGAGTGAAGCACGGAGCCTTCGGTACATCATGAGTGAAGCACGGAGCCTTCAGTACATCATGAGTGAAGCACGGAGCCTTCGGTACATCATGAGTGAAGCACGGAGCCTTCGGTACATCATGAGTGAAGCACGGAGCCTTCAGTACATCATGAGTGAAGCACGGAGCCTTCGGTACATCATGAGTGAAGCACGGAGCCTTCGGTACATCATGAGTGAAGCACGGAGCCTTCAGTACATCATGAGTGAAGCACGGAGCCTTCAGTACATCATGAGTGAAGCACGGAGCCTTCGGTACATCATGAGTGAAGCACGGAGACTTCAGTACATCATGAGTGAAGCACGGAGCCTTCAGTACATCATGAGTGAAGCACGGAGCCTTCAGTACATCATGAGTGAAGCACAGAGCCTTCAGTACATCATGAGTGAAGCACGGAGCCTTCAGTACATCATGAGTGAAGCACGGAGCCTTCAGTACATCATGAGTGAAGCACGGAGCCTTCAGTACATCATGAGTGAAGCACGGAGCCTTCAGTACATCATGAGTGAAGCACGGAGCCTTCAGTATATCATGAGTGAAGCACGGAGCCTTCGGTACATCATGAGTGAAGCACGGAGCCTTCAGTACATCATGAGTGAAGCACGGAGCCTTCGGTACATCATGAGTGAAGCACGGAGCCTTCGGTACATCATGAGTGAAGCACGGAGCCTTCAGTACATCATGAGTGAAGCACGGAGCCTTCGGTACATCATGAGTGAAGCACGGAGCCTTCAGTACATCATGAGTGAAGCACGGAGCCTTCAGTACATCATGAGTGAAGCACAGAGCCTTCAGTACATCATGAGTGAAGCACGGAGCCTTCAGTACATCATGAGTGAAGCACGGAGCCTTCAGTACATCATGAGTGAAGCACGGAGCCTTCAGTACATCATGAGTGAAGCACGGAGCCTTCGGTACATCATGAGTGAAGCACGGAGCCTTCAGTACATCATGAGTGAAGCACGGAGCCTTCGGTACATCATGAGTGAAGCACGGAGCCTTCGGTACATCATGAGTGAAGCACGGAGCCTTCAGTACATCATGAGTGAAGCACGGAGCCTTCGGTACATCATGAGTGAAGCACGGAGCCTTCGGTACATCATGAGTGAAGCACGGAGCCTTCAGTACATCATGAGTGAAGCACGGAGCCTTCGGTACATCATGAGTGAAGCACGGAGCCTTCGGTACATCATGAGTGAAGCACGGAGCCTTCAGTACATCATGAGTGAAGCACGGAGCCTTCGGTACATCATGAGTGAAGCACGGAGCCTTCGGTACATCATGAGTGAAGCACGGAGCCTTCAGTACATCATGAGTGAAGCACGGAGCCTTCAGTACATCATGAGTGAAGCACGGAGCCTTCGGTACATCATGAGTGAAGCACGGAGACTTCAGTACATCATGAGTGAAGCACGGAGCCTTCAGTACATCATGAGTGAAGCACGGAGCCTTCAGTACATCATGAGTGAAGCACAGAGCCTTCAGTACATCATGAGTGAAGCACGGAGCCTTCAGTACATCATGAGTGAAGCACGGAGCCTTCAGTACATCATGAGTGAAGCACGGAGCCTTCAGTACATCATGAGTGAAGCACGGAGCCTTCAGTACATCATGAGTGAAGCACGGAGCCTTCAGTATATCATGAGTGAAGCACGGAGCCTTCGGTACATCATGAGTGAAGCACGGAGCCTTCAGTACATCATGAGTGAAGCACGGAGCCTTCGGTACATCATGAGTGAAGCACGGAGCCTTCGGTACATCATGAGTGAAGCACGGAGCCTTCAGTACATCATGAGTGAAGCACGGAGCCTTCGGTACATCATGAGTGAAGCACGGAGCCTTCGGTACATCATGAGTGAAGCACGGAGCCTTCAGTACATCATGAGTGAAGCACGGAGCCTTCAGTACATCATGAGTGAAGCACGGAGCCTTCAGTACATCATGAGTGAAGCACGGAGCCTTCGGTACATCATGAGTGAAGCACGGAGCCTTCAGTACATCATGAGTGAAGCACGGAGCCTTCAGTACATCATGAGTGAAGCACGGAGCCTTCAGTACATCATGAGTGAAGCACAGAGCCTTCAGTACATCATGAGTGAAGCACGGAGCCTTCAGTACATCATGAGTGAAGCACGGAGCCTTCAGTACATCATGAGTGAAGCACGGAGCCTTCAGTACATCATGAGTGAAGCACGGAGCCTTCAGTACATCATGAGTGAAGCACGGAGCCTTCAGTATATCATGAGTGAAGCACGGAGCCTTCAGTACATCATGAGTGAAGCACGGAGCCTTCAGTATATCATGAGTGAAGCACGGAGCCTTCAGTACATCATGAGTGAAGCACAGAGCCTTCAGTACATCATGAGTGAAGCACGGAGCCTTCGGTACATCATGAGTGAAGCACGGAGCCTTCAGTACATCATGAGTGAAGCACGGAGCCTTCAGTACATCATGAGTGAAGCACGGAGCCTTCAGTACATCATGAGTGAAGCACGGAGCCTTTAGTACATCATGAGTGAAGCACGGAGCCTTCAGTATATCATGAGTGAAGCACGGAGCCTTCAGTACATCATGAGTGAAGCACAGAGCCTTCAGTACATCATGAGTGAAGCACGGAGCCTTCGGTACATCATGAGTGAAGCACGGAGCCTTCAGTACATCATGAGTGAAGCACGGAGCCTTCAGTACATCATGAGTGAAGCACGGAGCCTTCGGTACATCATGAGTGAAGCACGGAGCCTTCGGTACATCATGAGTGAAGCACGGAGCCTTCGGTACATCATTAGTGAAGCACGGAGCCTTCGGTACATCATGAGTGAAGCACGGAGCCTTCGGTACATCATGAGTGAAGCACGGAGCCTTCGGTACATCATGAGTCAAGCACGGAGCCTTCGGTACATCATGAGTGAAGCACGGAGCCTTCAGTACATCATGAGTGAAGCACGGAGCCTTCAGTACATCATGAGTGAAGCACGGAGCCTTCGGTACATCATGAGTGAAGCACGGAGCCTTCGGTACATCATGAGTGAAGCACGGAGCCTTCGGTACATCATGAGTGAAGCACGGAGCCTTCGGTACATCATGAGTGAAGCACGGAGCCTTCGGTACATCATGAGTGAAGCACGGAGCCTTCAGTACATCATGAGTGAAGCAAGGAGCCTTCAGTACATCATGAGTGAAGCACGGAGCCTTCAGTACATCATGAGTGAAGCACGGAGCCTTCAGTACATCATGAGTGAAGCACGGAGCCTTCAGTACATCATGAGTGAAGCACGGAGCCTTTAGTACATCATGAGTGAAGCACGGAGCCTTCAGTATATCATGAGTGAAGCACGGAGCCTTCAGTACATCATGAGTGAAGCACAGAGCCTTCAGTACATCATGAGTGAAGCACGGAGCCTTCGGTACATCATGAGTGAAGCACGGAGCCTTCAGTACATCATGAGTGAAGCACGGAGCCTTCAGTACATCATGAGTGAAGCACGGAGCCTTCGGTACATCATGAGTGAAGCACGGAGCCTTCGGTACATCATGAGTGAAGCACGGAGCCTTCGGTACATCATTAGTGAAGCACGGAGCCTTCGGTACATCATGAGTGAAGCACGGAGCCTTCGGTACATCATGAGTGAAGCACGGAGCCTTCGGTACATCATGAGTGAAGCACGGAGCCTTCGGTACATCATGAGTGAAGCACGGAGCCTTCAGTACATCATGAGTGAAGCACGGAGCCTTCAGTACATCATGAGTGAAGCACGGAGCCTTCGGTACATCATGAGTGAAGCACGGAGCCTTCGGTACATCATGAGTGAAGCACGGAGCCTTCGGTACATCATGAGTGAAGCACGGAGCCTTCAGTACATCATGAGTGAAGCACGGAGCCTTCAGTACATCATGAGTGAAGCACGGAGCCTTCAGTACATCATGAGTGAAGCACGGAGCCTTCAGTACATCATGAGTGAAGCACAGAGCCTTCAGTACATCATGAGTGAAGCACAGAGCCTTCAGTACATCATGAGTGAAGCACAGAGCCTTCAGTACATCATGAGTGAAGCACAGAGCCTTCAGTACATCATGAGTGAAGCACAGAGCCTTCAGTACATCATGAGTGAAGCACAGAGCCTTCAGTACATCATGAGTGAAGCACGGAGCCTTCAGTACATCATGAGTGAAGCACAGAGCCTTCAGTACATCATGAGTGAAGCACAGAGCCTTCAGTACATCATGAGTGAAGCACAGAGCCTTCAGTACATCATGAGTGAAGCACAGAGCCTTCAGTACATCATGAGTGAAGCACAGAGCCTTCAGTACATCATGAGTGAAGCACGGAGCCTTCAGTACATCATGAGTGAAGCACAGAGCCTTCAGTACATCATGAGTGAAGCACAGAGCCTTCAGTACATCATGAGTGAAGCACGGAGCCTTCAGTACATCATGAGTGAAGCACGGAGCCTTCAGTACATCATGAGTGAAGCACAGAGCCTTCAGTACATCATGAGTGAAGCACAGAGCCTTCAGTTCATCATGAGTGAAGCACAGAGCCTTCAGTACATCATGAGTGAAGCACAGAGCCTTCAGTACATCATGAGTGAAGCACGGAGCCTTCAGTACATCATGAGTGAAGCACAGAGCCTTCAGTACATCATGAGTGAAGCACAGAGCCTTCAGTACATCATGAGTGAAGCACGGAGCCTTCAGTACATCATGAGTGAAGCACGGAGCCTTCAGTACATCATGAGTGAAGCACAGAGCCTTCAGTACATCATGAGTGAAGCACGGAGCCTTCAGTACATCATGAGTGAAGCACAGAGCCTTCAGTACATCATGAGTGAAGCACAGAGCCTTCAGTACATCATGAGTGAAGCACAGAGCCTTCAGTACATCATGAGTGAAGCACAGAGCCTTGAGTACATCATGAGTGAAGCACGGAGCCTTCAGTACATGAACACACAATGTCAGTCTTTGATCAGTATTAAGACATGAATTAAGTACCAGCCAACATGGCTTCTCATGTTACCTCAATTTGCATATCACATTAGTATCCCGTGTTTACTAACTTTATCTAAAGCTTCAGTCTACTAGAAAAGTTATTAAACGTCTACTAGCACGTTACAGTACTTTATTCTCTTAAGCTAGCAACAAATAATCACCACAGCAACATTAGTGATCACTCAAAAGATTTATAAATTTCAGTGTCAATCCCGCCTTAGATACAGAACTCCAGTACGATATAATTTTTAGTCCTCAAAGAATTTATTGAGCAAAGGCCATTTGTGCTCTTTTGATAAATATATCACTGTTGGACGCCTCCGCACATTTATATCTTACGAGTTAACTAGGCAAATGCATGCATTTTATGATCATATACTATTTTTAATGTACACTTATGTTCTTATGAAAGAATTCAGATTGCATTGAGTGAACGGTATCTACCTCTTACATCTAATATTAAATAAAGGGAGTCTTAGCTTTACCAAGATAAATAAGAGTTGAATATCTGAGGTTACTCTGAAGAATCATGCTCATCAACAAAGAAAGTAAATAATAATGTTAATTACGCAACACAAATAACTAGCACATAGATGACATTTTAAGATGACGTTTCGGTCCGACTTAGACCTTTTACAAAGTTACATTAACACTGGCTCCCTCACTCTTTTGTGTTAGTGTGACACTGTAAATGGTCCAAGTCGGACCGAAACATCGTCGTAAACTTCTCTCTCCTAGTATGTACGAGATATTTGTGCATTGTTCCAGTCATGATACTGTCTTTTTGTTTTTTATGGTAACTTTAATAATGTGAACTAATGGTGGTATGTTCCTCCTGAGATATCTAAATATCAGAATTTAAGAGACCATAAGGATCAAAATATCTGATCACTTGATGTTACCTACCAGTCATATTACGACAACTTTTGATGTTAATGCCTTCAGTTAATTACTCAGTAACAAACAGTGCCTCAACAACTAAGGTAACACAATACAACCGAACATTAACACGATATACTCGTACATAAGGGCTCTGGTGGCCTGGTGGTTAACGCTCTCGCTTCACACGGCGAGGGCCTGGGTTCGATTCCCAGCCAGAGTAGAAACATTGGACGTGTTTCTTTCAACCTGTTGTCTATGTTCCCCATCAGTAAAATGGGTACCTGGGTGTTGGTCGACTGGTGTGGGTCGCATCCTGGGACACTGACCTAAGGAGGCCTGGTCACAGACCGGGCCGCGGGGGCGTTGACCCCCGGAACTCTCTCCAGGTAAACTCCAGGTAAACATATAGGCAGTTTACAGGCAGTTCGTGAACTGTGCATAGTATGGGAGAGATGCATGTCCAGGTGCAGGAAATGTGCGTGTGCAGAACATTAATGATGTGTGGGCAGTACATGAAATATGTTTATGGTGCGTGGATGGTGTGTGGGAGGTGTTTGTGTGGAGTGGTGGGGAGGTGCAGGTGTTGTGTGAGAGGTTTACTGCATGTGTTTGGGTAGTGAGTGGGCGTTGATAGCGGCAGAATATTAGAGGCGCGTTGGTGTGATGTTGATGTATGGGCGGTGATGGTGGTGGGTGGGAGGTGCTTATGAGGGTGTTGAAGGAGTGTGCACGGTAATAGAGGTGCTTGTGAGGGTGCTGGAAGGAGTGTGAGTGGTATTGAAGGAATGTGTGTGATGCTGGAGGAGTGTGGATGGTGTTCGAGGAGTGTGAGTGATGCTGGAGGAATGTGGGTGCTGTTGGAGGAGTGTGAGGGATGCTGGAGGAGTGTGGGTGCTGTTGGAGGAGTGTGAGGGATGCTGGAGGAGTGTGGGTGCTGTTGGAGGAGTGTGAGGGATGCTGGAGGAGTGCGAGTGATGCTGGAGGAGTGTGAGTGATGCTGGAGGAGTGTGGATGGTGTTGGAGGAGTGTGAGTGATGCTGGAGGAGTGCGAGTGATGCTAGAGTAGTGCGAGTGATGCTGAAGGAGTGTGGGTGCTGTTGGAGGAGTGTGAGGGATGCTGGAGGAGTGTGGGTGCTGTTGGAGGAGTGTGAGGGATGCTGGAGGAGTGTGGGTGCTGTTGGAGGAGCGTGAGGGATGCTGGAGGAGTGTGGGTGCTGTTGGAGGAGTGTGAGGGATGCTGGAGGAGTGCGAGTGATGCTGGAGGAGTGTGGGTGCTGTTAGAGGAGTGATGCTGGAGGAGTGTGAGTGATGCTGGAGGAGAGTGGGTGCTGTTAGAGGAGTGTGGGTGATGCTGGAGGAGTGCGAGTGATGCTGGAGGAGTGTGAGTGATGCTGGAGGAGTATGGATGGTGTTGGAGGAGTGTGGGTGCTGTTAGAGGAGTGAGTGATGCTGGAGGAGTGTGAGTGATGCTGAAGGAGTGTGGGTGGTGTTGGAGGAGTGTGAGGGATGCTGGAGGAGTGTGGGTGCTGTTGGAGGAGTGTGAGTGATGCTGGGGGAGTGAGTGATGTTGGAGGAGTGTGAGTGATGCTGGAGGAGTGTGGATGGTGTTGGAGGAGTGTGATGCTGGAGGAGTGTGGGTGCTGTTAGAGGAGTGAGTGATGCTGGAGGAGTGTGAGTGATGCTGGAGGAGAGTGGGTGCTGTTAGAGGAGTGTGAGTGATGCTGGAGGAGTGTGGGTGGTGTTGGAGGAGAGTGGAGAGTGGGCGTGAGTTCCTGAAGACTTCTGCAGTCGGCTGGCTTGGAGACAATTACCTTGGCAGAATGACAAGCTGGACGCGTGGGACCGCGCCAACAATTTCCCTTAGACAGATTAAAACTTCGGTTCAAAGTTTACGGAATTCAATTTTTTTTAAGTATTAAGGACTGTGGTTATCTCTCAGGGGAGAGAGAGCCACACGGGAAGTTTACAAATTATGTTCATTGACATTTAGCAGCAATAATGAAAACAGCAAACACAAACCACAAATAATTGTCAATACTAGACCTAATATAATGTAAACAGTAAATCGAATAGTCAGAGCTTAGAAATGAATGAAGATAGAAACGGCCCAAAAGTGAAGTTCTGAGGAGTTGAGAAGAACAGGGGCAAATGATTATACTGTTTGCCCGTGCAAGATTAGGGAATCCAAGGTGCTGATACGATTCATGTTGACAGTAATGGTGTTAATGGTTTGGAATCACCTTAATTTGATGGAAAGTGGTCCATGTATTTAACATTATTATTAACTTACGTTCTAATACAACTTTGTCACTGTATTAGCTAAAATCTAAACAATAATGTGCACATTTTTAAATAATTAGTATAAATCCAAAGATTGAGGTCAAATGCTGAAAATTCATTTATGTAAACAATATTTTTTATATATTTTATCTTGGTCTTTCCATATAACGCATTTAAATGCTGACTTAGTCTGCTGACTGCTCAAAAGGAACAGTCTGCAGAATCTTCAGCATGAAACTGTCTGCTTTAGTAGGACTGGACTGGTCTTGAAGGATGGAGGGAGAAGGGGGGAGGGTTGCGGAGGTGGGATTTACAGTTTATCCTGCTCAAGCGGAGACGCTGTTGTGGTCTTGACGACCATGTCCGGGTTGCATTTCAGATAAACCTCGCCATTCCTTTCCCTTCTCTCTTTTATCGCTGAGTACAACTCGCTACCGTCTGTTTCTCGATTGGCGGACGGAGGATCAAGCTTCCATCAGATCTTACGCTGAATGACTTATGTGGGTTTAGTGCTGCGCAAAGTATAATAATATGCTACACCTACACTGGTGTCTTATATTGTACATCCTCTCTTACGAACAAAAGTGTAGTACAGTGGCCTGTACACCTGCTTATAACACGATAACCATGGTAGAAACGAAGAATAAGCAAAAGGCAGCGGAGAGTAAATACCTACATGTTTCCTTAGCCAAACAGCAAGCAAATATATATATACATACACACACAATATTTACAGAGGATATGTACAGAAAGGAAAATTACAAGCAAGAGAAAACAAACATCCTTCACTTCATCACCTTGCTACACACAACACTACAGAACGTAACAGTATACAAACTTCACATTACTTTTATTGCCGTTTCCAGGGTACATTTATTCTATCTTGAGCTGAATATACATATTCCAAACTACGCCAGCCACTGTAACCGTTCTCATGGTTCCTAATTAATATTTATTGTACGTCAGGCACACATACGCCACAGTCCACCAGTCATCAGCTTGGCACTAATGGTACGGGTAACACACTCTAAAAATTTGAAGGACAGAATTTATGACGTGCATAATTCTTGTTGTAGCAGCAGTGTGTATTAGCTAAGTGATAAGTGTTTACCAATAAGTAATGAGGCGCCATTGAGCTGTCCTATACCTTGCACCATTACCAACACTATTATCTACTTGAGCTGACAGTAATTATGGATAATCGAGTTAGTGCGTAACATTAAGTCTACTAAAGTAATTTAAAATATTCTTGTTGATTAAAAAAAATATTTAAAATTACAGAGTAAAAAAAAAAGTTACAATACCATGGCTGGAACAATCCTCAACTAATCCACTAATTAAAGACAAAACGAGACAACGTTTCTGCTCGTCGCGACTTGATAATGGTCCAGGACAGAGCAAAACTGTGTAGTTCCATCCCCAATATTTAAGTTAGTTGCGAAAAGTACAATTATAACAGGTATGAGAGAAACTTAGTGACCAGTGTCCCATGAAATTTTATTTTGAGAGCAGCACTGACCACGTAGTGGAAACATGTTGCGAGGTGAAGGCAGAGCTGGAGGATGTCAGGAGGAAGGTTAAACTTCTCAGGGAGGATGTCAGGAGGAAGGTTAAACTTCTCAGGGAGGATGTCAGGAGGAAGGTTAAACTTCTCAGGGAGGATGTCAGGAGGAAGGTTAAACTTCTCAGGGAGGCTGGCAGGAGGACGGTTAAACTTCTCAGGGAGGATGTCAGGAGGAAGGTTAAACTTCTCATGGAGGATGTCAGGAGGAAGGTTAAACTTCTCAGGGAGGATGTCAGGAGGAAGGTTAAACTTCTCAGGGAGGATGTCAGGAGGAAGGTTAAACTTCTCAGGGAGGATGTCAGGAGGAAGGTTAAACTTCTCAGGGAGGATGTCAGGAGGAAGGTTAAACTTCTCAGGGAGGATGTCAGGAGGAAGGTTAAACTTCTCAGGGAGGATGTCAGGAGGAAGGTTAAACTTCTCAGGGAGGATGTCAGGAGGAAGGTTAAACTTCTCATGGAGGATGTCAGGAGGAAGGTTAAACTTCTCAGGGAGGATGTCAGGAGGAAGGTTAAACTTCTCAGGGAGGATGTCAGGAGGAAGGTTAAACTTCTCAGGGAGGATGTCAGGAGGAAGGTTAAACTTCTCAGGGAGGATGTCAGGAGGAAGGTTAAACTTCTCATGGAGGATGTCAGGAGGAAGGTTAAACTTCTCAGGGAGGATGTCAGGAGGAAGGTTAAACTTCTCATGGAGGATGTCAGGAGGAAGGTTAAACTTCTCAGGGAGGATGTCAGGAGGAAGGTTAAACTTCTCAGGGAGGATGTCAGGAGGAAGGTTAAACTTCTCAGGGAGGATGTCAGGAGGAAGGTTAAACTTCTCAGGGAGGATGTCAGGAGGAAGGTTAAACTTCTCAGGGAGGATGTCAGGAGGAAGGTTAAACTTCTTAGGGAGGATGTCAGGAGGAAGGTTAAACTTCTCAGGGAGGATGTCAGGAGGAAGGTTAAACTTCTCAGGGAGGATGTCAGGAGGAAGGTTAAACTTCTCAGGGAGGATGTCAGGAGGAAGGTTAAACTTCTCAGGGAGGATGTCAGGAGGAAGGTTAAACTTCTCAGGGAGGATGTCAGGAGGAAGGTTAAACTTCTCAGGGAGGATGTCAGGAGGAAGGTTAAACTTCTCAGGGAGGATGTCAGGAGGAAGGTTAAACTTCTCATGGAGGATGTCAGGAGGAAGGTTAAACTTCTCATGGAGGATGTCAGAAGGAAGGTTAAACTTCTCAGGGAGGATGTCAGGAGGAAGGTTAAACTTCACAGGGAGGATGTCAGGAGGAAGGTTAAACTTCACAGGGAGGATGTCAGGAGGAAGGTTAAACTTCTCAGGGAGGATGTCAGGAGGAAGGTTAAACTTCTCAGGGAGGATGTCAGGAGGAAGGTTAAACTTCTTAGGGAGGATGTCAGGAGGAAGGTTAAACTTCTCAGGGAGGATGTCAGGAGGAAGGTTAAACTTCTCAGGGAGGATGTCATGAGGAAGGTTAAACTTCTCAGGGAGGATGTCAGGAGGAAGGTTAAACTTCTTAGGGAGGATGTCAGGAGGAAGGTTAAA
Organism: Cherax quadricarinatus; assembly: GCF_038502225.1. Lineage (NCBI taxonomy): Eukaryota > Metazoa > Arthropoda > Malacostraca > Decapoda > Parastacidae > Cherax > Cherax quadricarinatus. The sequence continues at coordinate 12,028,782 of NC_091374.1, read as the reverse complement.
CTTCTCAGGGAGGATGTAAGGAGGAAGGTTAAACTTCTCAGGGAGGATGTCAGGAGGAAGGTTAAACTTCTCAGGGAGGATGTCAGGAGGAAGGTTAAACTTCTCAGGGAGGATGTCAGGAGGAAGGTTAAACTTCTCAGGGAGGATGTCAGGAGGAAGGTTAAACTTCTCAGGGAGGATGTCATGAGGAAGGTTAAACTTCTCAGGGAGGATGTCAGGAGGAAGATTAAACTTATCAAGGAGGATGTCAGGAGGAAGGTTGAACTTCTCAGGAAGGATGTCAGGAGGAAGGTTAAACTTCTCAGGGAGGATGTCAGGAGGAAGGTTAAACTTCTCATGGAGGATGTCAGGAGGAAAGTTAAACTTCTCATGGAGAAAAATGACAGGAGAAAGGTTAGGAAAATGAGAAGCGCCTTCACTACTCAGAAGAGAACAGTGGTGAGTGAACAACAGTGGTGAGTGAACAACAGTGGTGAGTGAACAACAGTGGTGAGTGAACAACAGTGGTGAGTGAACAACAGTGGTGAGTGAACAACAGTGGTGAGTGAACAACAGTGGTGAGTGGACAACAGTGGTGAGTGGACAACAGTGGTGAGTGAACAACAGTGCTGAGTAAACAACAGTGCTGAGTGGACAACAGTGGAGAGTGGACAACAGTGGAGAGTGGACAACAGTGAGTGGACAACAGTGGTGAGTGAACAACAGTGAGTGGACAACAGTGGTGAGTGAACAAGAGTGGTGAGTGGACAACAGTGGTGAGTGGACAACAGTGGTGAGTGGACAACAGCGGTGAGTGAACAACAGTGGTGAGTGGACAACAGTGGTGAGTGGACAACAGTGGTGAGTGGACAACAGTGGTGAGTGAACAACAGTGAGTGAACAACAGTGGTGAGTGGACAACAGTGGTGAGTGAACAACAGTGAGTGAACAACAGTGGTGAGTGAACAACAGTGAGTGGACAACAGTGGTGAGTGAACAACAGTGGTGAGTGAACAACAGTGGCGAGTGAACAACAGTGGAGTGAACAACAGTGGTGAGTGAACAACAGTGGTGAGTGAACAACAGTGGTGAGTGAACAACAGTGGTGAGTGAACAACAGTGGTGAGTGGACAACAGTGGTGAGTGGACAACAGTGGTGAGTGAACAACAGTGCTGAGTAAACAACAGTGCTGAGTGGACAACAGTGGAGAGTGGACAACAGTGGAGAGTGGACAACAGTGAGTGGACAACAGTGGTGAGTGAACAACAGTGAGTGGACAACAGTGGTGAGTGAACAAGAGTGGTGAGTGGACAACAGTGGTGAGTGGACAACAGTGGTGAGTGGACAACAGCGGTGAGTGAACAACAGTGGTGAGTGGACAACAGTGGTGAGTGGACAACAGTGGTGAGTGGACAACAGTGGTGAGTGAACAACAGTGAGTGAACAACAGTGGTGAGTGGACAACAGTGGTGAGTGAACAACAGTGAGTGAACAACAGTGGTGAGTGAACAACAGTGAGTGGACAACAGTGGTGAGTGAACAACAGTGGTGAGTGAACAACAGTGGCGAGTGAACAACAGTGGAGTGAACAACAGTGGTGAGTGAACAACAGTGGTGAGTGAACAACAGTGGTGAGTGAACAACAGTGGTGAGTGAACAACAGTGGTGAGTGGACAACAGTGGTGAGTGGACAACAGTGGTGAGTGAACAACAGTGCTGAGTAAACAACAGTGCTGAGTGGACAACAGTGGAGAGTGGACAACAGTGGAGAGTGGACAACAGTGAGTGGACAACAGTGGTGAGTGAACAACAGTGAGTGGACAACAGTGGTGAGTGAACAAGAGTGGTGAGTGGACAACAGTGGTGAGTGGACAACAGTGGTGAGTGGACAACAGCGGTGAGTGAACAACAGTGGTGAGTGGACAACAGTGGTGAGTGGACAACAGTGGTGAGTGGACAACAGTGGTGAGTGAACAACAGTGAGTGAACAACAGTGGTGAGTGGACAACAGTGGTGAGTGAACAACAGTGAGTGAACAACAGTGGTGAGTGAACAACAGTGAGTGGACAACAGTGGTGAGTGAACAACAGTGGTGAGTGAACAACAGTGGCGAGTGAACAACAGTGGAGTGAACAACAGTGGTGAGTGAACAACAGTGGTGAGTGAACAACAGTGGTGAGTGAACAACGGTGAGTGAACAACAGTGAGTGGACAACAGTGGTAAGTGAACAACAGTGCGTGAACAACAGTGGTGAGTGAACAACAGTGAGTGAACAACAGTGAGTGAACAACAGTAAGGGAACAACAGTGAGTGAACAACAGTGAGTGAACAACAGTGAGTGAACAACAGTGAGTGAACAACAGTGAGTGAACAACAGTGAGTGAACAACAGTGGTGAGTGGACAACAGTGGTGAGTGGACAACAGTGGTGAGTGAACAACAGTGAGTGAACAACAGTGGTGAGTGGACAACAGTGGTGAGTGAACAACAGTGAGTGAACAACAGTGGTGAGTGGACAACAGCTGTGAGGGGACAACAGTGAGTGAACAACAGTGGCGAGTGGACAACAGTTGTGAGTGAACATCAGTTGTGAGTGAACAACAGTGAGTGAACAACAGTGGTGAGTGAACAACAGTGAGTGAACAACAGTGGTGAGTGAACAACAGTGAGTGAACAACGGTGGCTTAAAATATTTCATCAATTTTGTTGCAATAAAAGTGGGTCGTGGAAATTTAAGTTCGGAGGTCTGTATACAGCCTTGCTGCTGGGGGAGAGCTCTTGATCCAAAGAACTGGAGCTACCCTTACCTTCAGCTGGTCAAACCTAAGCATCTCTCGACCTAAGGCGCAGAAGATCCTTGCGGGTTAAGAACCTTCTCATCTGCCCTTTGTAAACTGTTCTCTGACACACAGCACCAATTAACTTCCTTCTTGTGGAAGTTAATACACTTATATGAGACCATTTGGAAAGCGTGACCCAATACTTATAATAAAACCAGGACTTGGTTAATACAATATATATTTTCTTTAATCAGTTAGCCTTCCTACATTTATTTTGATTCTTGCACTTGGTTTAGCTGTATGATAAACCATATGTAAATTTCATATACACTCCCTCTACACTCCCTCCCTCTACACTCCCTCCCCCTACACTCCCTCCCCCTACACTCCCTCCCCCTACACTCCCTCCCCCTACACTCCCTCCCCCTACACTCCCTCCCCCTACACTCCCTCCCCCTACACTCCCTCCCCCTACACTCCCTCCCCCTACACTCCCTCCCCCTACACTCCCTCCCTCTACACTCAATCCCTCTACACTCCCTCCCTCTACACCATTATTCCTCCATCACCACCACCAACTTCGCATCACTACCAACAGCACCAGCAATCACCTGTTTTAGTCCAATTCAGCAGGAAATGTAGCCTGAGGAGCTGCTTTCTATCTCCACAACCGAGGCGAAATTCCTTGAGGTCGAGCAATGGGGGTCTTACAATAGAAGCATGTATAAACTATTACCACGGGAGGAGCGTTCAACACTACATCAAAGGCAGTACCTCGCCTCTGTGGCACTGGGCGCTACACCGCAGACGTCCACTCTCCGTCCAGGGATTTGATGGCCTTCTGAAGTGTGGATTTCAGGTCTGGATATGGTGAGGGTATTGTTAGTAAGTTGGAGTGGCTACGGTGTTACTAGTGGATAAACTAGGGTTGGGTGCGTGTGACGAGTGTACTGGAAACTAGTAATGAAGTGTGGTGATAGTGAGGCTGTTGTGGAGTGCGATGTTGACAGTTGGTGATGGTGATGTTTGCGATGTGGTAGGTGTGATGAGGGTGGTGCTGGGGATAAGGGTGTGGATAGTTTGGGTGAGGATGCAGCTATGGTGAGGGTGATGTATACTGGGTGTATTTGCGAGGTGATGTGTGAGGTGTGCCGAGGCCATTATGAAAGTTGGGACGGAGCAATGAGTTATGAATAAGTCTGGTGGAATGTGGTGATGTAGTAATGTTCAACAAAATTAAACAACATTGCACGACTACGTTTAACTAAACACTTCCAGCGATTAATGAAGTTTTCTAATATATATGCATATTTATTTTCCGTACCCCCTTCCTGAATGCGACCCACAACAGTCGGTTACTACACTAGTACTTATTTTCACTGTTAGGTGAGCAGGGCCAAAAACGATGTAAGGAAACTTGCTTCTATGTTTCTACCAAGACCGTGCAACTGAGAGTCGAATACTGCTATCAGTGATCAACTTGCCAATTTGATATTAGTATAAGAGTAATTTGGGATTCAAGTACTCTGGGCTGAGGGACAGTATTTCTTGAGAAACTGTTTTTAAGTGGAAGGGATGTAAGGGAAGTGATGATTTAGTGCTGGTGTAGAGGTGGAGTGTAGAGAGGTGGACTTCAGTGTGACAGAGGACAAGATGATAGAAAGTGAGTGTTGACAGATGATTTGGGACTTCGGATGTTTATGGTGAATGTGGGTGGTAGAGTAAGAATGTTGAGAGAGGAGTGTATGAAGTGTGACCTCCTCTGAGAAGTGCACTGGAGGAGGGTGTAGTGAATGCAAGGTGCCCTGAGGTGTTCACACAGGGTGTAGGAAACGACCTGCTCTGAGAAGGGTGTCGAGAGCAGGGAGTGTGACCTGCTCTGAAAAGGGTTGTCAGGTGTGCGTGTAAGGAGTGTGAGGAGCCCTGAGATGGTTAGGTGATGGTCGGATGTGACTGTGTTCAACTAACTGAGGCCTTTGGAGTGGGACGCCTTCATGAATAATCATTTAAGGCTTCACCACGCCGTTGCATACCAACTACACCTCATTACACTGTGCAAGCATGTGCTGATTGATAGCAACGTATCAAAGAGAGAGAGAGAGAGAGAGAGAGAGAGAGAGAGAGAGAGAGAGAGAGAGAGAGAGAGAGAGAGAGAGAGAGAGAGAGAGAGAGACTTCAACAAAGGAGGGATGTGGGTGGCCTTACTGTTATGTACAAGGCCAATATTGTCAAAATACCACACTTGGATCCACTTCGAGGACAGCGTGAAACAAGCTTTTATGCCACAAGACGGGCAGAAAGCAGCAACTTCACTCTGGCTGTACCCTTCTCCAGAACATCATTCCATCTGAGATCATACATACCCAGGATGACTCGAGTATGGAACACAATCGTACAGCATAATGATGTCAACGAGATAAAGTCAGTTGATCAAATGAAAATGCTGGCCCACAGATGGCTCCAACTTCATCCTGTTCCCTACTTGTATGTCTCATAACAATAAAAATGCTTTCAAATGAGCTGATGTAGGTAACAGCTCTTAGCTTGCCAATAAAGTTAGGAATCCTTAACCTGTAAATAGCTTGTCAATAAAGCTAGGGATCCTTAACCTTGTCAAACCCTGTGTAAAAAAGAGAGAGAGAGAGAGAGAGAGAGAGAGAGAGAGAGAGAGAGAGAGAGAGAGAGAGAGAGAGAGAGAGAGAGAGAGAGAGAGAGAGAGAGAGAGAGAGAGAGAGAGAGAGAGAGAGAGAAAGAAAGAGAGAAAGAGAGAGAGAGACAGAGAGAGAGACATAGAGACAGACAGAGAAATGAAATAAGATGGAAATATAAATGAAAAAAAGTATAGAGAAACAAATGAAAAAAAATATATATATATAGAAAGGAATGAGAAAGACGGAACAGTAGTATAGATGAGAAACCTCACTAATCGAAAAAATAATTAGAAATTAATTATACACAAATCGATAGGCAAATAACAATTTTTTTAAAATAAGAAAATATGATAATAATAATCAGTACATAAACCTTATCTTGTTTTCGCCTAAAACGATGATTTTCCCATAAAGTTTTTTTTCCTAAAAATAGGTGATAAAACTGACTAAAACATCTCATTTTTATCATCTTTTGACCAACGATATTTACTTGCTTTTCTTGCTTCTCTTTTTATCATGTGTGCCAAAATTTGCGTGGCTCTAACACTCAAGTAGAAATAACCATAGCGGGAGGTACTTGTCTAGGTAGTGGCACTGGCACTGTAGGTAAGGTGGCCCCATGGCACCCACCACCGCCCGAAGGAGAGAATTTCATCTCAGTGAAGATCGTGAGAGACGCTATGAATACAAACCATTGTTGGGGCGGCCGTACACCCTGCCGTTCAATTTCAGGACTTAGGGAGTGTGAGAGGCGAGTGTTCCTCCTCCTCCTCCCAGCCCCTCCAGGGAAGTGGTCCTCCTGACGACGATGACTGACATTGCCGACGGCACTGAGTGACATTTCTATTTGGCGGTGTCGAGTTTTGAGGGCGAGTTGTGAGCTTCAGTAGTGAGTAGTGATACACGGTAATTCATGGTGGTGCTGGGTAATGGTGGTAGTGAGTGATGGTACTGTTGAGAGATGGTGATGGTGGGTGATGACAGTGTTGAGTGATGGTAGAGGTGGGAGATGGTAATGGGTGATGACAGTGGTGGGTGATGGTAGTGGTGGGTGATGGTGGTAGTGGGTAATGGTAGTGGTGGGTGATGGTGGTAGTGGGTAATGGTAGAGGTGGGAAATGGTGGTAGTGGGTGACGATAGTGGTGGGTGATGGTGGTAGTGGGTTGTGATGGTAGTGGGTGATGGTAGTACTGGGTGATAGTGGTGGGTGATGGTAGTGGGTGATGATAGTGATTGGTGATGGTGGTAGTGGGTGATAATAGTGGTGGGTGATGGTGGTAGTGGGTGATAGTGGTGGTGGGTGATGGTGGTAGTGGGTGATAGTGGTGGTGGGTGATGGTGGTAGTGGGTGATGGTGGTAGTGGGTGATGGTGGTAGTGGGTGATAGTGGTGGTGGGTGATGGTGGTAGTGGGTGACAGTGGTGGTGGGTGATGGTGGTAGTGGGTGATGGTGGTAGTGGGTGATGGTGGTAGTGGCTGATAGTGGTAGTGGGTGATAGTGGGTGATGGTGGTAGTGGGTGATAGTGGTAGTGGGTGATGGTGGTTGTGGGTGATGGTGGTAGTGGGTGATGTGGGGTGATAGTGGTAGTGGGTGATGGTGGTAGTGGGTGATTGTGGTAGTGGGTGATAGTGGTGGTGGGTGATAGTGATAGTGATTGGTGATGGTGGTAGTGGGTGATTATAGTGGTGGGTGATAGTGGTAGTGACGGTGATGGTGGTAGTGGGTGATAGTGGTAGTGGGTGATAGTGGTGTATAGGGTGATAGTGGTAGTGGTAGGTAGTGAGTGATTGTGGTAGTGGGTGACATTGGTAGTGGGTGATGGTGGTAGTGTGGGTGATAGTGGTAGTGGGTGATGGTGGTAGTGGGTGATGGTGGTAGTGGGTGATGGTGGTAGTGGGTGATAGTGGTAGTGGGTGATGGTGGTAGTGGGTGATGGTGGTAGTGGGTGATGGTGGTAGTGGGTGATGGTGGTAGTGGGTGATGGTGGTAGTGGGTGATGGTGGTAATGGGTGATAGTGATAGTGGGTGATGGTGGTAGTGGGTGATAGTGGGTGATGGTGGTAGTGGGTGATAGTGGTAGTGGGTGATGGTGGTAGTGGGTGATAGTGGTAGTGGTGAGGGTGGTAGTGGTGAGGGTGGTAGTGGTGAGGGTGGTAGTGGGTGATAGTGGTAGTGGGTGATGGTGGTAGTGGGTGATGGTGGTAGTGGGTGATAGTGGTAGTGGGTGATAGTGGTGGTGGGTGATGGTGGTAGTGGGTGATATTGGTGGTGGGTGATGGTGGTAGTGGGTGATAGTGGTAGTGGGTGATGGTGGTAGTGGGTGATAGTGGTGGTGGGTGATGGTGGTAGTGGGTGATAGTGGTGGGTGATGGTGGTAGTGGGTGATGTGGTAGTGGGTGATGGTGGTAGTGTGGGGTGATGGTGGTAGTGGGTGATGATAGTGGTAGTGGGTGATGGTGGTAGTGGGTGATAGTGGTAGTGGGTGATGGTGGTAGTGGGTGATAGTGGTGGTGGGTGATGGTGGTAGTGGTGGTGGGTGATAGTGGTGATGGTGGTAGTGGGTGATGGTGGTAGTGGGTGATAGTGGTAGGTGGGTGATGGTGGTAGTGGGTGATAGTGGTGGTGGGTGATGGTGGTAGTGGGTGATGGTGGTAGTGGGTGGTGGTGGTGATGGTGGTAGTGGTGATGGTGGTGATGGTGATGGTGATAGTGGTGGTGGGTGATAGTGGTGGTGGGTGATGGTGGTAGTGGGTGATAGTGGTAGTGGGTGATGGTGGTAGTGGGTGATGGGTGAGTGGTAGTGGGTGATGGTGGTAGTGGGTGATGATAGTGGTGGTGGGTGATGGTGGTAGTGGGTGATGGTGGTAGGTGGGTGATGGTGGTAGTGGGTGATGGTGGTAGTGGTAGTGGGTGATGGTGGTAGTGGGTGATAGTGGTGGTGGGTGATGGTGGTAGTGGGTGATAGTGGTGGTGGGTGATGGTGGTAGTGGGTGATAGTGGTAGTGGGTGATGGTGGTAGTGGGTGATAGTGGTAGTGGGTGATGGTGGTAGTGGGTGATAGTGGTAGTGGGTGATGGTGGTAGTGGGTGATAGTGGTAGTGGGTGATGGTGGTAGTGGGTGATAGTGGTGGTGGGTGATGGTGGTAGTGGGTGATGGTGGTGGTGGTGATGGTGGTGGTGGTTGTGATGGTGGGTGATGGTGGGTGATAGTGGTAGTGGGTGATGGTGGTAGTAGGTGATAGTGGTAGTGGGTGATGGTGGTAGTGGTGGTGGTGGTAGTGGGTGATAGTGGTGGTGGGTGATGGTGGTAGTGGGTGATAGTGGTTGTGGGTGATGGTGGTAGTGGGTGATGGTGGTAGTGGGTGATGGTGGTAGTGGGTGATGGTGGTAGTGGGTGATAGTGGTAGTGGGTGATGGTGGTAGTGGGTGATGGTGGTAATGGGTGATAGTGATAGTGGGTGATGGTGGTAGTGGGTGATAGTGGTAGTGGATGATGAGTGGTGATAGTAGTGGGTGATGGGTGATAGTGGTGGTGGGTGATGGTGGTAGTGGGTGATGGTGGTAGTGGGTGATAGTGGTAGTGGGTGATGGTGGTAGTGGGTGATAGTGGTAGTGGGTGATGGTGGTAGTGGGTGATAGTGGTAGTGGGTGATGGTGGTAGTGGGTGATAGTGGTAGTGGGTGATGTGGGTGATGGTGGTAGTGGGTGATAGTGGTGGTGGGTGACGGTGGTAGTGGGTGATGTGGTAGTGGGTGATGTGGTAGTGGGTGATGGTGGTAGTGGGTGATGGTGGTAGTGGGTGATGGTGGTAGTGGGTGATGTGGTAGTGGGTGATGGTGGTAGTGGGTGATAGTGGTAGTGGATGATGGTGGTAGTGGGTGATAGTGGTAGTGGGTGATAGGTGGGTGATGTGGGTGATGGTGGTGTGGGTGATGGTGGTAGTGGGTGATGGTGGTAGTGGGTGATGGTGGTAGTGGGTGATAGTGGTTGTGGGTGATGGTGGTAGTGGGTGATGGTGGTAGTGGGTGATGGTGGTAGTGGTGGTGGTAGTGGGTGATGGTGTGTGATAGTGGGTGATGGTGGTAGTGGGTGATGGGTGTGGGTGATGATAGTGGTGGGTGATGGTGGTAGTGGATGATGATAGTGATGTGGGTGATAGTGGTAGTGGGTGATGGTGGTAGTGGGTGATAGTGGTGGTGGGTGATGATAGTGGTAGTGGGTGATGGTGGTAGTGGGTGATGGTAGTGGGTGATGTGGTAGTGGGTGATGGTGGTAGTGGGTGATAGTGGTGGTGGGTGATGGTGGTAGTGGGTGATGGTGGTGTGGGTGATGGTGGAGTTGGTGATGGTGGTAGTGGGTGATAGTGGTAGTGGGTGGTGGTAGTGGTGGTGTGGGTGAGGGTGGTAGTGGGTGATAGTGGTAGTGGGTGATGGTGGTAGTGGGTGATAGTGGTAGTGGGTGATGGTGGTAGTGGGTGATAGTGGTGGTGGGTGATGGTGGTAGTGGGTGATGGTGGTAGTGGGTGATCGTGGTCGTGGGTGATAGTGGTGTGGGTGATGGTGGTAGTGGGTGATGGTGGTAGTGGGTGATGGTGGTAGTGGGTGATGGGTGATAGTGGTAGTGGGTGATGGTGGTAGTGGGTGATGGTGGTAGTGGGTGATGGTGGTAGTGGGTGATGTGGTGGTGGGTGATGGTGGTAGTGGGTGATAGTGGTAGTGGGTGATGGTGGTAGTGGGTGATGTGGTAGTGGGTGATGTGGTAGTGGGTGATGTGGTAGTGGGTGATAGTGGTAGTGGGTGATGGTGGTGGGGTGATAGTGGTAGTGGGTGATGGTGGTAGTGGGTGATAGTGGTAGTGGGTGATGAGTGGGTGATAGTGGTAGTGGGTGATGGTGGTAGTGGGTGATGGTGGTAGTGGGTGATAGTGGTAGTGGGTGATGGTGGTAGTGGGTGATGGTGGTAGTGGGTGATAGTGGTAGTGGGTGATGGTGGTAGTGGATGATGGTGGTAGTGGGTGATAGTGGTTGTGGGTGATAGTGGTAGTGGATGATGGTGGTAGTGGGTGATAGTGGTAGTGGGTGATGGTGGTAGTGGGTGATGGTGGTAGTGGGTGATGGTGGTAGTGGGTGATAGTGGTAGTGGGTGATGGTGGTAGAGGGTGATAGTGGTATGGTGGTAGTGGGTGATGTGGTGATAGTGGTTGTGGGTGATGGTGTTAGTGGGTGATGGTGGTAGTGGGTGATGGTGGTAGTGGGTGATAGTGGTTGTGGGTGATGGTGGTAGTGGGTGATGGTGGTAGTGGGTGATAGTGGTAGTGCGTGATGGTGGTAGTGGGTGATGGTGGTAGTGGGTGATAGTGGTAGTGGGTGATGTGGGTGATGTGGTAGTGGGTGATGTGGTAGTGGGTGATAGTGGTAGTGGGTGATGGTGGTAGTGGGTGATGGTGGTAGTGGGTGATGGTGGTAGTGGGTGATGTGGTAGTGGGTGATGGTGGTAGTGGGTGATAGTGGTAGTGGGTGATGTGGTAGTGGGTGATAGTGGTAGTGGGTGATAGTGGTAGTGGGTGATGGTGGTAGTGGGTGATAGTGGTTGTGGGTGGTAGTGGGTGATAGTGGTAGTGGGTGATAATGGGTGGTAGTGGGTGATGGTAATGGCTGGTAGTGGGTGATGGTGGTGGTGGGTGATGGTGGTGATGTGGGTGATGGTGGTAGTGGGTGATAGTGGTAGTGGGTGATGGTGGTAGTGGGTGATGGTGGTGGGTGATAGTGGTAGTGGGTGATGGTGGTAGTGGGTGATAGTGGTGGTGATGGTGGTAGTGGGTGATAGTGGTGGTGGGTGATGGTGGTAGTGGGTGATGGTGGTAGTGGGTGATAGTGGTAGTGGGTGATAGTGGTAGTGGGTGATGGTGGTAGTGGGTGATGGTGGTAGTGGGTGATGGTGGTAGTGGGTGATAGTGGTAGTGGGTGATGGTGGTAGTGGGTGATAGTGGTAGTGGGTGATGGTGGTAGTGGGTGATAGTGGTAGTTGGTGATAGAGGTGGTGGTGGGTGATGGGTGATAGTGGTTGTGGGTGATTGTGGTAGTGGGTGAGAGTGGTAGTGGGTGATGGTGGTAGTGGGTGATGGTGGTAGTGGGTGATAGTGGTAGTGGGTGATGGTGGTAGTGGGTGATAGTGGTAGTGGGTGATAGTGGTAGTGGGTGATGTGGTAGTGGGTGATGTGGTAGTGGGTGATAGTGGTAGTGGGTGATGGTGGTAGTGGGTGATCGTGGTAGTGGGTGATTGTGGTAGTGGGTGATGGTGGTAGTGGGTGATGGTGGTAGTGGGTGATAGTGGTAGTGGGTGATGGTGGTAGTGGGTGATGATTCCAAATCCAAATGTGGAAGCAGGTCATGCCTAAAGGTTAGGCTAGTGAAGAATTCCCTTGTCGGTTCTCTGAACCATTTATCTACATTCCTGTCAGACACAGCAACATCTTGGGATCTTAATGCAGGAAATTCTTCACTTGCCTAACCTTTAGGCATAACCTACTTCCACATTTGGATTTGTCAAGTATGATACCACCTACGGCTGCTTCACCTCACCTGTCTACAGTATATAAGCCACTTCTTCGTAGATATGTTGTATTCTTTTCAAGATTGATGGACTGATTACATCGACTCAAAGCTGAGGGACTGATTACCTCAAACTCCTCGTCTTCACCATTCTCCTTTATATGGACTGATGACGCCACTGTATGGCGAAACGTTTCCTCAATAAAGATACCCAAGTGCTGCACATGTGTAATTTATCAACGTGTCGGTTCTCTGCACCATTTAAAAACAAACTTGCCACCTCACCTCAACCTCTTACAACCATCGCTACCTAACATTACCTCCAGCAATGAGTGTGTGATGCATCTTTCTACGAGCCTGGATTTTCTTACTTCTGTGTACCTGATCAAGCTCACTTTTCACTGTCGTTATTCCCACTTGTCGGCTTTTGCCATAGTCTATCAGGCTAAGAGTCATGACTGCTCTGAAGATTAAATGATTTAGAAATATGCAGAGTATACAAAAACAGGTTAGGTTAGGCAAGATTTCTCAGGAAACAGGACAAGTGTTTCTTGACGCGGGTCTTAGTCATACGACCCTCCGCTGGAGCTTTTGGTCATCTGACCGAGGCCTTCCGCTGGCTTACCAGTCCGGCCCTTTAATAATTAGGGTTATAATTATAACCATTTCATTATATAGTCCCGGTTTTTGTCTTTGCTTATCTCTCGCAATACGACCTAAAATGACACTAACAAATACTAAAAAATACAGTTAAATATTAATTAATAACAAAGTAATGAGAGGTACAAAAGCCACAACATACTCCACAAGCTAAATAACAAACATTAAACTAGGAGAAAAAGCATAAAGAAAATAGAACTTCCGTTGAAGGGTGCCGGCATTATTCCCAGCCGTCAAGCACATACTTAGCGTGTAAACGAGGGTGTGTATATATAACATATTACTGACTGCTTGCATGCTACGCTTTCATAACTATTGCAAAGTCAATAACAATCATTCTGCATGCATAAGAAACAAGCGGTGAAATTAATATGCAGAAACTGAACCCTGTTATTATAACACCAGCCAAATTATCTAGTAACTCCCGCACTTATGCTGCCAAACTTCTGTTCTCTCGTTTAATTAGCATAAAAAAAATTTAGTGAATTATTAAATTTCCTTTATCTACCTATACATTTTTTTTATTATTAATAGTTATTATTATTATATTAATCTACAATCTGTCAGTTATCAACGTATTATAACAGGAAATTCTAAGTTAGTTACTTGTTATTACTACATTTACTGGAAGGAATCAAAAGTGAAATTCGTATGAGAGAGAGAGAGAGAGAGAGAGAGAGAGAGAGAGAGAGAGAGAGAGAGAGAGAGAGAGAGAGAGAGAGAGAGAGAGAGAGAGAGAGAGAGAGAAGTAAAGAACGCAGAAGGAAAACACTATCCTCTCGCTGAACAATAATTCTCACTCTTCCCTAAAATCAGTCCTTAAAGGCTGCAACAGTTCGTCTTACAGTAACTCAGCCTCTCTCGCTGAAGGAGGGATCGAACTCATGACCAGTTAGTCCTGAAACTAGCAGGCCAGGCCAGGCCAGGCCAGGCCAGGCCAGGCCAGGCCAGGCCAGGCCAGGCCAGACCAGGCAACTCATCCATATTTGATATCGTTCATTTCCATGGACCATTTCTCATTGAGCTGCAATGAATCGTAAACTCTCTTATTTAACGTACGCCCCTCAACACAGGTCTATGGATAAATATTTGCATTATATACAATGTATAGGTCCTACTGAAACTTATACATTGCATACAATGTAAATAATTTAATAAGTCATCTTATTAAATCAACAACGAGGAAACAATTTTGTTTCCTCGTTGTTGATTTCGTAGGCCGTAGGATCAGTATCCATTGTTGCAAATGGATAGTCTAGGCTTGCTGCTAGACTGTAGGGCGGGACTAAATGAAAAGAAAATAACACCAGCAGAAGTAGGGTACAGAGAAAAATTAAATAGGCACAACATAACAAGATGATGGCATGCAAATCTTGTGTAACAACAAAGGAAAAGAAAAACACTTAATCCAGAAAATAAATGTGACGTTCTCTCTGACCAATGAGGTTGCCAGTGATCTCGACAGTGCTGGGTCAGGACTGGGAAATAATCGGAAAAAGGTAACTGCGTGCGGAAGTGTGAAAGGTTGTGAACTGCTGAATGAGCAGAGAAGACTGCTGATTGTAAGTCTCCATTGACTTGAATACCAGAATGACCTGGGACCCAACAAAAGATTACTTTTTACCTTTTTTGTATTCACCGAAAACGCGACAAAGCTATCGTTGAATCTGAGGGCCCAGCAGGGTGGAAAGAATAGAATGTCTGGCTCGCTATTTTATATATATATATATATATATATATATATATATATATATATATATATATATATATATATATATATATATATATATATATATATATATATATATATATATATATATATATATATATATATATATATATATATATATATATATATATTACTAATAAATAAAAAGGGGAAACACACAATTTACCTTCAGAATAAAAGTTACTGGGATCTGGCTGAGTGTCTTAAATACTGCAGACTTTGATGCATTATATCTCGTCCTGCTGCGGATTGAGATATAATATTCCGGTTACAATATAACAAATTCTATTATCGCAGACACCTGTCCTCTGATCGTTATCAACCTCTTCGTGAGTAGTATTGAAAAGTGCGTAGAAAGTAAGTAATACGAAGATCGCTGGCTCGATCTCAGTTGATGGCCAAATTAGTTGATAGAATCTTGTTTAAAAATAAATGTTAGATTGCTGAAATGAATAGGCGGGTAAACAGATAGCGACGGAGAGTGAGCGTTGTCCAATTAGGACGCTTTCATGGTAAATATTTGACGTTATCGTGGCGTTAATTACCTGCATGTCTGATACGATCATTTGCAGCTCAGCTGCAGTAAGTTCGGCTGACAAATGCAAGACCCGAGTTCAACCCTGAGCGAGTCATGTGGACAACTCTTATGCCTGCTGTCACTGTTTATCACCAAGTGAGAGGGGTTGGATTTGAGTGGGACTTGCATATGGGTGGATAGAGTTATCAGAGCTTATTTCTTGGGTAGTTTTGAAAATCTGGTTGGGTAAATGTTTTGTTAGTGGGATGGATTGTAAAGGACCTGCCTAGTATGGGCCAACAGGCCTGCAGCAGTGTTCCTCCTTTCCTATGTTCTTATGGTAGTGTACAGCTATGGGTCACAACCTCAAGTAGCCTATATATTGGTTTTCTGGGTTTTTCTGTGTGAACACCCCCTTCAGGGACAACAATCCGATAAAAACCTTTCCATTCTGATTAAAATTAATAAGCATTACGTAAAATTGATCAATATATGTACCTCAATTAATACGGAAAAATCACTAAGTTAAAGTGTGACAATATATTCTGGTCACCGCCGACGGAGATTCAGTTTCATCCCTGACTCATACTCCTTGACATGATACGATAGTTCTTAATCAATATAGAAGTAGATAGCCTGGATGTGGACTACCAAGTACACTGCTATCTGTCCTTCCTATGAACTCCCTTGTATCACCGACCCCCGATAACCTCTGTGTCTATCCCATGATATCTTACGAAACAATGGCAGAAATCAATCATAGACAGATACCTAAAGTCAGTACCCGATCAGCCGGGGGTGTGGTTTATGTTGGACTACGTGGGGCCAGCAGTAACAGCCTGGTTGATCAGACCCCTGATCCAGCGGGAGGCCTGGTCAAGGACTTGGCGTGGGGGGGGGATGACTACCGGAATACCCTCCCGGTAGACTCCAGGTAGGTAGAATTAACTGCTTTCCTGCTATGACTTCCAGTCGTCCGCAGACAAGAACCGAGCGTGCCTCAAGGCGAATGTTTGTGCTGAAATGTAATAATGCGGCCGGCCGGCAGGCAGCGGTAAGTAGGTAGGGGGGTGGGTGGGTGTGTGTACTCACCTAGTTGAAGTTGCAGGGGTTGAGTCCAAGCTCCTGGCCCCGCCTCTTCACTGGTCGCTACTAGGTCACTCTCCCTGAACCGTGAGCTTTATCCTACCTCTGCTTAAAGCTATGTATGGATCCTGCCTCCACTACATCGCTTCCCAAACTATTCCACTTCCTAACTACTCTGTGGCTGAAGAAATACTTCCTAACATCCCTGTGATTCATCTGTGTCTTCAACTTCCAACTGTGTCCTCTTGTTGCCGTGTCCCATCTCTGGAACATCCTGTCTTTGTCCACCTTGTCAATTCCTCTCAGTATTTTGTATGTCGTTATCATGTCCCCCCTATCTCTCCTGTCCTCCAGTGTCGTCAGGTTGATTTCCCTTAACCTCTCATCGTAGGACATACCTCTTAGCTCTGGGACTAGTCTTGTTGCAAACCTTTGCACTTTCTCTAGCTTCTTTACGTGCTTGGCTAGGTGTGGGTTCCAAACTGGTGCCGCATACTCCAATATGGGCCTAACGTACACGGTGTACAAGGACCTGAACGATTCCTTAAGATGTCGGAATGCTGTTCTGAGGTTTGCTAGGCGCCCATATGCTGCAGCAGTTATTTGGTTGATGTGCGCTTCAGGAGATGTGCCTGGTGTTATACTCACCCCAAGATCTTTTTCCTTGAGCGAGGTTTGTAGTCTCTGGCCCCCTAGACTGTACTCCGTCTGCGGTCTTCTTTGCCCTTCACCAAACTTCATGAGTTTGCACTTGGTGGGGTTGAACTCCAGGAACCAATTGCTGGACCAGGTCTGCAGCCTGTCCAGATCCCTTTGTAGTTCTGCCTGGTCTTCGATCGAATGAATTCTTCTCATCAACTTCACGTCATCTGAAAACAGGGACACTTCGGAGTCTATTACTTCCGTCATGTCGTTCACAAATACCAGAAACAGCACTGGTCCTAGGACTGACCCCTGTGGGACCCCACTGGTCACAGGTGCCCACTCTGACACCGTGTGTGTGTGTGTGTGTGTGTGTGTGTGTGTGTGTGTGTGTGTGTGTGTGTGTGTGTGTGTGTGTGTGTGTGTGTGTGTGTGTGAGAGAGAGAGAGAGAGAGAGAGAGAGAGAGAGAGAGAGAGAGAGAGAGAGAGAGAGAGAGAGAGAGAGAGAGAGAGAGAGAGCGCTAAGATGGCGGGTGTGAGTTGTAAGGCTTTGGAAGACGATGGCTGATACTTTTAAAACTGGTATTCAACCCTCTGAAAGAGCTTGGCTGACTGAGCTCTTAAGATAAGCTGCTATGTATGCAAATTTTCCTTGTATAACCAGAGGATGGAAATAATTCCCCTACATGTCAGGTCCAGAAGCCGAAGTTCAACCCCATAAAAGACGGCGAGATTAATTGCTAGACCACAAACTGAAAGAGCTAATTTTACGGTCCAGAGGCTGTGACTCTACCATACCCTGACCAGGAGCTTGAGCTTCACTATCTTGGTCAGAAGCTGGAGCTCCACTATACCTTGGACAAGAACCGATTGACTTTACCCTCAACGGACCCGGGAGATGGATTTCAACTCCCTAAGCTCAACAGCTTCAGGAACAACTAGGTATAGATGAAAAGCTGGAGCCAGGAGGTTTAGCTCAACAACCCTCAATTACCACTTCCCACCACCATCCCTCATCCCACTCTTCCAATCTCTCACGATTTTTCCCTCACTTCTCACTTTCTTCCCCATCTCCTCCACCTCAGCTCTCACCCTTGACGCTGAACTCTCACATGCTCAAGTATTTTACCTGAGCATCACCGACAGAGAATAGCAACTGAAAGTCTGGGAAACCTAAGACTTCTCTTGAGAGGCCAATATACAAGGTTGAAAACATTTTGCTGAGACAGCAGTCTGGGGCTACCGGAACCATAGTGCTACTTGGACTACAGTGCTACCGAACCTTGAAAAAGGACTAAGGATATTTCTTGTATTTCTTATTTGTCTGCATATTCAAATGTTTCTTTACATAAATGTTTACTCCGGTCTGCGTTAATCCCTATCTCGTTACATCTCTTACTCGCGTCTCTCTAAATGCTGCTATTTGGCTGCCTATTTCTGTCTCTGTCTATATGTCTACTGATCCATCTCTTGTTGTTTGTCTATGTATCCTATTGTCCGTCCGTCCGTCTCCCTCTCCCTGTCTCCCTCTCTCCGCCTACCCCCTACCCCGTGTCCTTTTACTGCCAAAAAAATAACAATAATCCACCATATTCATATATTTTATTTGGACATAATACATAGTTGTACAAGGAATTATAGTAGTTGGGTGTACATGCCAAAAGCCCTTTGTATGCAGAGTATTATGGGCAGGCTTAAAATTAACTTAAAATTACAAAATCACAATTTTACCTCCCATGACCAAATGCTCTTGACACCAACAACTTCTCCTTCGCTCTCGTCATAATTTGTCCTCTTTCTGTATATGTCATCGTTATTTACCTCTCGGTCCCTCCATTTCCTTCTCACCTGGTCTTTGTTTCATATTCGTCTTGTCTTCTCCCCTGCCAACTCTCCCCTTCTGCCGACAACTTATGTTAGCCTAGCGTCCTTCTCGATATTTTCCCTGTGTCTCTACCAGGTCACTTTCCAGACCTCTGAGCTGGAGAGATTGCCCTGCCACTATTTTTCTCTCCAGGCTTGCAAATTTTCTTTTTAGAGCGTTACATTATTTTTACGGTATTTTAATGCTATTTTGTATTGGATGTAGAAGTAATGGGTAAGTTTGTTCTTTATAAAGCTTCAATTTTCAGACTAAGAGCTCATATTCTACCTCAGCTCATATTAATTACTAGTCATATGGTATACAAGCCCTATTGCCCATTGT
The DNA here is from genome assembly GCF_038502225.1 of Cherax quadricarinatus. Lineage (NCBI taxonomy): Eukaryota > Metazoa > Arthropoda > Malacostraca > Decapoda > Parastacidae > Cherax > Cherax quadricarinatus. Next base: position 12,009,978 of record NC_091374.1, on the reverse strand, counting down.
AATTGTTTAGTAGTACTAATAGCAGTAGAAGAAATAGTAGTAGTAGGAATAGGAACAGTAGTAGGAATAGTAGTAGTAGGAACAGTAGTGGTAGGAATAGTAGTAGTAGTAGGAATAGTAGTAGTAGCAGGAATAGTAGTAGTAGCAATAGTAGTAGTAGCAATAGTAGTAGTAGCAATAGTAGTAGCAATAATAGTAGTAGTAGTAACAGTAACATAGTATTAGTAGTAATAGCAGCAGTAATAATAAGAGGAGTGTTGGTTGGTGCGCGATACAAGGCTTGCCACAAGGAAGCCTCAACCCACAAGGCAAGCAAAACACAAGCGACCGGCATTCAATTGTATTTTAAAGAAGCTGGAATTCGCTTGCCTCCCATGACGTACCAGACAAGGAGAGCTGAGAGGTTGAAAAAAAAATAACAAATTAGCACCTATATAATAGTCCATTAACACTCCACAGCTTCCTCTATACAAGGTACAAAAGTTTTCTTACACTCTAGGAATATGCAATACGCCCATCTCTCTCTCTCTTCCGTCTGACTTCTCTTACTGTATCATACTAAATTCTATTTTTTAATCTACGATGGTATTCCGTCAGAAATTTGGAGCTCTAATGCTAAACAATCTACAGTCTTCTCCGAGAATTTGTGTTTCACTCTTTAGGAACGCCAATCTCTTGTTAAGGGATTCCCGATTGACACCTACCGTGATGAGAGGTCTGATACCTGCTACCTTCCAGTCGTCTGGCACTTCACTAACGCATAAATAACCCAAACACAGGAGACAGAAACTTACGACGACGTTTCGGTCCGACTTCGACCATTTACAAAGTCACACTAACACAAAAGAGTGAGGAAGCCAGTATATACAGGCGAGGGGGGACAGAGACGGGACAAAGAGAAGAAGAAAAAGACGTAGAGGTAAGGCTAGTAGTGGACGTAATAGTAGTAGTATTAGTAGTAGTAGAAAGTAAGGAGAGTAGTTTAAGTCGTCGAAGGCTGACCGAAACGTCGTCGTAAATTTCTCTCTACTATGTGTGTGTTATTTGTGTGTTGTTTCAATTGTATTTCAAATACTGAAAATACATTTATCCATCTATTAAAATACGTGTATTCTGCTTGAAAAAATAATCAGGGATGTTTTACAACGACATTATTGACGAAAAAAAGGCAAAAATTTTACCATTAAAAAAAGCACCTCTTCAGTTCAATTTATTTCAAGGAAAAATTCACCACTGTATGGAGTTGACATGACATACATTCAGTATAAAAATAGTGAAGTTTGAATATTTAACAAAAAATGTTGAGCCAATATAGCAGGTCACACCTTGTAATAATACTGGTAGAATTACCCGCAATGTTAGGTAAAAGGACAAGTGCAACTAATGCTATAATTTATTGTGGCAACGTTTCGCTCTCCAGGAGCTTTGCCAAAGCTGTTAGGTAAGACACATATGCAACAGTTAGGTATCTAACAACCTGTCGGTATTTTATACCATTTTAATGTTCAATTTGCCAAAGCTCCTGGAGCACATGTGCACTTGTACCTAACACATCCCACCTCTATAATTTATTGTGGCAACGTTTCGCTCTCCAGGAGCTTTGCCAAAGCTGTTAGGTAAGACACATATGCAACAGTTAGGTATCTAACAACCTGTCGGTATTTTATACCATTTTAATGTTCAATTTGCCAAAGCTCCTGGAGCACATGTGCACTTGTACCTAACACATCCCACCTCTATGCTGGATACTTTCACTGTTCATCCATCCTTGTATCAGTGGTACTGGCTCTCGCTCCCTCGTAAACACACCATGGACTAACTCCTCTATCCAGCTCCTTGCATGTATTCCTTGCTATCCTCTCATAGTGTTTTCCATTTCTTCTCACTGTCATCACTTTTGATTACTATCATTTTTCTGATGTGGCTGTGAAGTAGCGTTTCTTCTTTGTATGTTAATTAGCGAGCGTGCGCGCCTGTATGAACGTGTGTACTCGCCTATTTGTGGTTGCAGGGGCTGAGGCACAGCTGCTGGCTCAGCCTCATTGCTGGTCACTACTAGATGTGTGTTTGTGTGTGTGTATGAAGAGAGAGAAACACCTACGTTTGCAATGCTCGCAAACACGCGCGCACACACACACACACGCGTGCGCGCGCACACATACACGCACGCACACACACGCACGCACACATGCACACACACACACACACACACACACACACACACACACACACACACACACACACATACACACACACATGCGCGCGCGCATATACAACAGGTCTTGTGTCTAATCGACATGTGCCTAGGACAAAATGGTAACACACACACACACACACACACACACACACACACACACACACACACACACACCAGCTCCCACTGTGACTCATAATATATTGAAAGAAGAGTCATTAAGGTTAAGTACGGTACCTTATTGATTTTTCCCCCACTTTTTTTCCAGCGAACTATTTGTATTGTAGGAGCGGCCCAAACCAATTACGTGTACAAATGACTCCCACTGCAATATATCACGGGGGTGGTTAATTTTGTTTATATTAATGGTGGGGTAGCGTGCACCAGCACAAGACTGGAGGTTCTTCAAGGAGTGAAGGAAGGAGTCGTGGTGGGGTGCTGTCTCCTCTCTCATTTGTCTTACATTCATTTTTCACTTTCTTAATTGTCCTTCTATCGGTTTATCAATGCATCTATTTATATATGTATGTCACCTATGAAACCACAGAGAAAAATAACAATAGAAAAAGAGTAATTTATATTCTGGCCTTCCACTTAGGATCTCTTCACTTTGTACCGTTGACCAGTGTTTGTTATGTGGACGTCTTGAGACACTGTGTATATATATATATATATATATATATATATATATATATATATATATATATATATATATATATATATATATATATATATATATATATAATCAAGCGCAATTTAATTTAGCCTAATCCAACTAAATATATTTTAGGTGCGTTTACAGTAATTTAATAATAGATAAACACAATGATATATATTTTTTCGTTAGGTTCAGAATGATTTTTGCGAAATTATTGCATACACAAATTTTCGGTTGCCTTATTCGGCAAAAAAACCCTTGCTATTTAAGCCAAAATAGCAAGTTTTACCTATTCGGCACAGTTTAAAAACTGTAGTGTAAAGCACCCTTCTGGCAAGACAGTGATGGAGTGAATGATGGTGAAAGTTTTTCTTTTTTGGGCCACCCTGCCTTGGTGGGAATCGGCCAGTGTGATAATAATAATAATAATAATAATAATAATATATATATACCTTCCTCTCCCTCTTTTCTTCCTCCACTACCTCCTCCTCCTACCATCTACTACCTAATCTTCTTTATATATGTCCTCACTACTGCAATTTACCACATTATTTTCCTTCCTTCCCCACAACTCTCTCCTACACTATCCATCCCCCCATTAAATGTACCCTGTGTTAATACTCTCTTCCCCTCTACCTTTCGCCATTCCTTACTCTCCTTCCGTCTCTCTTCCCCTCGTTCTCTTACTCCTTTCATCCCAATCTATTTTCCATCATTCCTCCATTATTTGGCCCTTATAGTGATTGTGGAAACTTCATGGTAACCTGAGGGGTGACCTACTGACAGGTTGTGCTCAGAATATGATTTATAACTGCAACTTATCAGTACTAGGTCATCTTCTTGAGTGTACTGGGTGGGTAAACAGAGAGTGGTGAGACTGACCTGACAGTATACTGTGTGTGATCCTAAAGCTTTACCTGGGAGAGTGAGCCGAGTAAGGGTACCAGCAGATTACCATATTGGAGAACCATTAGAAGACTTCTTACGAAAGATCTCCGAGATTAACTTGAAAGTTCATCGTCTGGGTGTGACCTGAGACCAAGTAAAACAAAGCCAGAAAAAAGAAAACATTTAGAACCCGACGAATGGTTTCCATGATGCACTGAAATCACTCTCTACAAGAGCAAGAGTCGCGACAAACTGTGTAAAATATTCCCAGTAAAAAGCAGGGGTGTAACGAGTACACTAAGAGGTAAGATGCAAACGACCACGGCGGGGAGTCGAACGATAGATAGCACTAGGTTCTTCGTGTTTCATTCAACACATCAGGAGTTTTCAATGTTGCAGAAATTAGTAGGAAGTCCAGCTAGAGTCGTTCCTTGAACAGATCTACCTGGACGTCCTACTCATTTCGTAACACTGGAGGCTCCTGATGTGTTGACTGCAACACGAAAAGCCTAGAACTATCATTCACTCGTTCACGATTATTGCATACAAAGAGGTAACTCGAAAAGTGTACACAACCCGAGACTTTTCAACACCTTTAATATATAAGTCAAATTACCAACAGAACCCTAACTATCTTCAAGATATTCGCGTGAGGGGGGAGGGCGTTAGGAGGGTAAGAAATTAAGTTCAATCAAAGGAGAGGTTCAATTCCTTGACTCAAAAGCTCACCGGCACCTTACTTGAGGGGTCTTCAAAAGAGGCTGTAGTGCCTACGTTGGATTGTGTGCTTCTAGCGGAAAAAAAAGGACTAAGTAGGCCATCAACCAGGAGGTGAGAGTTGGTCTGGATCCGGGCCGCGGGGGCCGTGACCCACAGAATCTACAGGTATTCAACAGGTCAAATGTATGTTCAGAATCTTTTCTCCTCAGTCGACATCTATTTTATTTTATTTCCTCCTGCTCCTTCTATCTAAACAACTACAGTCACTAATACAAATACAGTCATGTAAACATACGCGTAGACACAAAGGCAAAGAACGCGCAAAAAGACGACGGAAACGCCAGAAAAACGTACAGACAATAAACAGACAAGCAGAAAGTAAAAAATGAAAGAGAGAATGAGTGTGAAAGTCATACTAATAAGTACAGGCGGAGAGACATGCGCCGTGTGTTAATTATTCAGTGTTGTAGCATGTACCTGGAAAGCCAACCTACTCATACGTGAGGAGCCGGGAGACGACAATTATGTTCTTCAAAGCTCCACTTTGATCTGAGTCCAAAGAAGGTGAAAAAAGGAATAGATGAAATTTTTGGTAAAGTGTTGTTCACCGGAGCTGGCAAAAAAAGTAAATAAAGTGTGGTTGTATCTGTCTGTTGGGTGAATGGTCGGTGTATGTGTACACACCTATTTTCACTCACCTATCTGTGGTTGCAGGGGTCGAATCACAGTTCTTGGTCCCGCCTCTTCGCTGGTCGCTACTACGTCCACTCTCTCCCTGCTCCATGAGCTTTACTGTGTCTCTTCCTATAGCTAAGTATGGATTTTGCCTTCTCTACATCACTCTCCAGATTGGTCTACTTCCTGACAACTCTATAATTGAAGAAATAATTTTTAACATCTCTGTGACTCGTGTAAGTTCTCAGCTTCTAGTTTTGACCCCTTGGTGCTGTGTCCCATCTCTGAAACATTCTGTCCCTATCCACATTGTGTGTGTGTGTGTGTGTGTGTGTGTGTGTGTGTGTGTGTGTGTGTGTGTGTGTGTGTGTGTGTGTGTGTGTGTGTGTGTGTGTGTGTGTGTGTGTGTGTGTGTAATTGTATTTTTACCACAAGACTACTCTTCATGTGTAAACATTGCACCCTGAGAGATAGTGTTTATAACACCAGGATACACTACACTCTCACTAGCTACACATGTAAAAAAAAATCTTAAGAGACTTGCCATGAAGTATTCTCTGGATAAGTGGAGGGTAAAATAATAAAACAATAGTCTTTATGTAAATAACTAATAAGGACCAGAAAAAGAATGTAGCTGTTAAACTTCTAAAACGATGTGAAACATGTAGGTACATGGAAAATATTTTACGATTTTTGTATTGTTAAATATCTAACGTGACGTAAAAAATAGTACACAGATAACAATATGTAACACCGAAAACAATTCCACCAGTGAGATCAGAGACACATTACATACGTAAAGAAAAATATGGAGAAGAGGTTGCACAGGCCACTATAAAAATTCTGGGACATGTTTCTGCAAAAAGAGGTTGATTCCCTGCGCGCGTGGCCAGAGAGGACCAGCATCCCCAGGTAAACATGCGTCATCCCTTTCTCCCCCTCCTCCCCCCCACACACAAGGGATAGGGGAAACATGATAACGGCATATAAAATACTGAGAGGAATTGCCAAGGTGGGCAGGGAGAGAATGTTTCAGAGATGGAACACAACAACAAGGGGTCACAACTTGGAAGTTGAAAACTCAGATGATTCACAGGGATGTTATAAAGTGTTTCTTCAGTCACACAAGTGGAACAATCTGGAGAGTGATGCAGTAAGGCAGGATCCATACACAGTTTCAAGAAGAGATACAATAAAGCTTATGGAACAGGGAAAGAGTGGACCTAGTAGCGACCAGCGAAGAAGCGTGGCCAGGAGCTGTAACTCGACCTCTGCAACACAAATAGGTAAGTACACACACACACACACACACACACACACACACACACACACACACACACACACACACACACACACACACAAAAAAAAAAAAATACGGATGGTGCCTCCCTGTGTCCGTGTTTCGGAATGACATTTTCTCTCCCACAGACTGGTGTCACAGATGTGGGAGCACCACCACCACCCCCACAGACTGGTGTCAAAGGTGTGTGGGAGCACCACCACCACTCCCACAAAGTGATGTGTGGGAGCACCACCACTCCCTCACACTGGTGTCACAGGGGTGTTAGAGCACCACCACCACTCCCACACACTGGTGTCACAGGTGTGTGGGAGCACCACCACTCCCACACACACTGGTGCCACAGGGGTGTCAGAGCACCACCACTCCCACAAAGTGATGTGTGGGAGCACCACCACTCCCTCACACTGGTGTCACAGGGGTGTTAGAGCACCACCACCACTCCCACACACTGGTGTCACAGGTGTGTGGGAGCACCACCACTCCCACACACACTGGTGCCACAGGGGTGTCAGAGCACCACCACTCCCACACACACTGGTGCCACAGGGGTGTCAGAGCACCACCACTCCCACACACACTGGTGCCACAGGGGTGTCAGAGCACCACCACTCCCACACACTGGTGTCACAGGTGTGTGGGAGCACCACCACTCCCACACACACTGGTGCCACAGGGGTGTCAGAGCACCACCACTCCCACACACACTGGTGCCACAGGGGTGTCAGAGCACCACCACTCCCACACACACTGGTGCCACAGGGGTGTCAGAGCACCACCACTCCCACACACACTGGTGCCACAGGGGTGTCAGAGCACCACCACTCCCACACACACTGGTGCCACAGGGGTGTCAGAGCACCACCACTCCCACACACACTGGTGCCACAGGGGTGTCAGAGCACCACCACTCCCACACACTGGTGTCACAGGTGTGTGGGAGCACCACCACTCCCACACACACTGGTGTCACAGGTGTGTGGGAGCACCACCACTCCCACACACTGGTGTCACAGGTGTGTGGGAGCACCACCACTCCCACACACACTGGTGTCACAGGTGTGTGGGAGCACCACCACTCCCCCACACAGATGCTGCCTCTGTGCTACCTACATCATTCACCTTAATTTATGCCTCAGCTGCGCAGTACAACAGCTACCAAACAAACTTTACTTTTGGAAAGATGTTAAGAATTTGTTTAATGTAGTGTAGCAGGATTTCATGAGAAAGGGAGAGAGAGGGAATCGAAACAATTTCGCTTAAGCTGACACTAAATTGGGAATTAAAGTGTAATTTCAACTTGAGTGGGAGACCAAAAAAAATAGAGAATAACGCTTTGAAATCGTTGTTGAAAGGAGAACTTTGGATTAAGAGAAGACCATAAGAGACGGCAGTAAAACTTCACCCCAGAACGACAGTGGCCCTCACACACGACCAGTCTATCTTGGGATTAAGTTTATTTAGACACAGGTACACATAAGTACGATTATCATACATGTATAAATTACCTAGGATAACCCCAAAAATACTCAAAGTGACTTATTTCCATTTGGGTCCTTGTAATATCTTATTTAAACCTTCAAAGTTAAAACAGGTAAATAACGCAACTGTGTGAAGATTAGGATAAGGATCTGGGGTATAGCCCTGGCCGACACAGGGCAAAGACTCACACGACCAGTCTACCCAGGGATAAGGATCTCAGGTATAGTCTCACACGACCAGTCTACCCAGGGATAAGGATCTCAGGCAAAGACTCACACGACCAGTCTACCCAGGGATAAGGATCTCAGGCATAGTCTCACACGACCAGTCTACCCAGGGATAAGGATCTCAGGCAAAGACTCACACGACCAGTCTACCCAGGGATAAGGATCTCAGGTATAGTCTCACACGACCAGTCTACCCAGGGATAAGGATCTCAGGTATAGCCTCACACGACCAGTCTAGCCAGGGATAAGGATCTCAGGTATAGTCTCACATGACCAGTCTACCCAGGGATAAGGATCTCAGGCAGACTCACACGACCAGTCTACCCAGGGATAAGGATCTCAGGTATAGTCTCACACGACCAGTCTACCCAGGGATAAGGATCTCAGGCAAAGACTCACACGACCAGTCTACCCAGGGATAAGGATCTCAGGCATAGTCTCACACGACCAGTCTACCCAGGGATAAGGATCTCAGGCAAAGACTCACACGACCAGTCTACCCAGGGATAAGGATCTCAGGTATAGTCTCACACGACCAGTCTACCCAGGGATAAGGATCTCAGGTATAGCCTCACACGACCAGTCTAGCCAGGGATAAGGATCTCAGGTATAGTCTCACATGACCAGTCTACCCAGGGATAAGGATCTCAGGCAGACTCACACGACCAGTCTACCCAGGGATAAGGATCTCAGGTATAGTCTCACACGACCAGTCTACCCAGGGATAAGGATCTCAGGCAAAGACTCACACGACCAGTCTACCCAGGGATAAGGATCTCAGGCATAGTCTCACACGACCAGTCTACCCAGGGATAAGGATCTCAGGCATAGTCTCACACGACCAGTCTACCCAGGGATAAGGATCTCAGGCATAGCCTCACACGACCAGTCTACCCAGGGATAAGGATCTCAGGTATAGCCTCACACGACCAGTCTACCCAGGGATAAGGATCTCAGGTATAGCCTCACACGACCAGTCTACCCAGGGATAAGGATCTCAGGCAAAGACTCACACGACCAGTCTACCCAGGGATAAGGATCTCAGGTACAGCTTCGGCCAGCACAAGGACAAAGCCTCACACGCCACCACTCTTACCCTTATAAAAAGGCTCCACTTACCCCCTCCAGCAGCAGTCTTTAAGCTAACAGTGAAATTGTTCAAGAAGTCTCAGGAAGACGACTTCTAGCACTGAGCGGCTTTGTGTTGCTGACGAGATGTGAGCCTCGGAGATATCAGAGTGCTATGAGCACCAGACCTTTAGAGGCGGTTTACCTCTTCTGGCTCCAATGGGTTTGGATTTTGTGGTTGGTGGAGCTTTAGGTGCTTCTCGCACCGCCTACTTCATTTCCGCCATTGTTCGCCCTGACTCGCTCGAGGACCTGGAGTTGTTATTCTATAATAGATTTTTTGGAACTTCTTGTGTCCTCCCTCCAGCTTCCAAATTTTTGGCCGCCGCTCGCGTGGCAGTATTTGTGCTGAGTGAACATTCCACGATGATCAAGTCATCAGTGAATATTAAGTGGATACGCTACAGGTTAAGATGATCTATATAAAATATTTACTCAATGTGAGTGAATAATATGGCGAGTGAATACTTACAGTATAAAAAAATTAGGTAAATTCCCTTCATCCCTCACACCTGCCTGGAGTTCCGGGGGTCAGCGCCCCCGCAGTCCAGTCCGTGAAATGGCCTCACAGCGGTAGCGTTAGTGGTGGTAGCGTTGCCTTGGTAGGATGGTGGTAGTGTGACCATAGGGGGAGAATGGTGATAGCGTTGCCATAGTGGGAGAGTGGTGATAGCGTTGCCATAGTGGGAGAGTGGTGATAGCGTTGCCATAGTGGGAGAGTGGTGACAGCGTTGCCATCGTGGGAGTGGTGATAGCGTTGCCATAGTGGGAGGCGAGATAGCGTTGCCATTGTGGGAGTGGTAGTGGTGTTGCCATCGTGGGAGAGTGGAAGTGTTGCCATAGTGGTAGAATGGTGGTAGTTTTGCCATAGAAGAGCGGTTGTAGTGTTGCCATATTGAGAAAGTGGTGTTAGTGTTGCCATGATGGAAAAGTAGTGTTGTTAGTGTTGCCATAGTAGGAGAGTGGTGAAAGCGTTGCCCTAATGGTAGTGGTGTTAGTGTTGTCATAGTGGGAGAGAGGTGATAGTTCTGAAATAGGAAAGTGGTGGCAGTGTTGCCATATTGGGAGAATGGTGGTGGTGTTGCCATAGTGGGAGAGTGGTGGTGGTAGTGTTGCCATAGTGGGAGTGGTGGTGCCAGTGTTGCCATAGTGGGAGAGTGGTGGTGGTGGTAGTGTTGCCATAGTGGGAGAGCGGTGGTGGTAGTGTTGCCATAGTGGGAGAGTGGTGGTGGTAGTGTTGCCATAGTGGGAGAGTGGTGGTGGTAGTGTTGCCATAGTGGGAGAGTGGTGGTGGCAGTGTTGCCATAGTGGAGAGTGGTGGTAGTGTTGCCATAGTGGGAGTGGTAGTCATAGTGTTTCCATAGTGGGAGTGGTGCTATAGTGGGAAAGTGGTGGTGGTAGTGTTGCCATAGTGGGAGTGGTGGTGGTGTTGCCATAGTGGGAGGGGTGGTGGTAGTGTTGCCATAGTGGGAGGGGTGGTGGGGTTGCCATAGTGGGAAAGTGGTGTTAGTGTTGCCATAGTGGGAGAGTGGTGGTGGTAGTGGCGTCATAGTGGAAAAGTGGTGTTAGTGTCGCCACAGTGGGAGAGTGGTGGTGGTAGTGTTGCCATGGCAGCGCGCGGTAGTGGCGAAGGTAACGAGAGTTTGCATGTATTAGCATACATGAATGACTAATTCTACAATCACAGTAGACAAGTAAATTTACACACCAAACTCCAGCGTGTTTTGTGGGTTGTTGTAGGCCTGGGCTGAGCTAAACTCTCTGATGAGGCAGTTTGTCTTCCTGGGCGTAATTTAGCGTGTATGTATGAAAGTATGGATTAATGTATACATGCAGGAATGCTACCCTCATGAACCAGTGCCCTTCTCCCTAACATCCACGATATATTCACGATTTCCGAAGGATGGAAGATATCTCCTCTACGTTCATGGTAATGATGCTGGGTTCTGCCAGGGCAGACAATAATGACAGACTGATGTTAAGGCCTTAAAATTAAAGGGACACTGGGAAGCACTTATCATTCTAGGCATGAAATTCGATTGTTAATTAGGAGGGGAGACCAGGAGCTGTAGTTCTACCCTATCCGGAACACTTTGTTACGTATGGTACAATACAGAACTCTCTCTCTCTCACACACACACACACACACACACACACACACACACACACACAAGAGATTAGTGCAGAAGCTGGAGGATCAGGCACACGTAAAAGGAAGGGCACTGCAATGGATAAGGGAATACCTGACAGGGAGGCAGCAACGAGTCATGGTACGTGAAGAGGTATCACAGTGGGCGCCTGTTACGAGCGGGGTCCCACAGGGGTCAGTTCTAGGACCAGTGCTATTTTTGATATATGTGAACGACATGATGGAAGGAATAGACTCTGAAGTGTCCCTGTTCGCAGATGACGTGAAGTTGATGAGAAGAATTAAATCGGACGAGGATGAGGCAGGACTGCAAAGAGACCTGGAGAGGCTGGACATGTGGTCCAGTAACTGGCTTCTCGAATTCAATCCAGCCAAATGCAAAGTCATGAAGATTGGGGAGGGGCAAAGAAGACCGCAGACAGAGTATAGGCTAGGTGGACAAAGACTACAGACCTCACTCAGGGAGAAAGACCTTGGGGTGACCATAACACCGAGCACATCACCGGAGGCACACATCAACCAAATAACCGCTGCAGCATACAGGCGCCTGGCAAACCTGAGAATAGCGTTCCGATACCTTAATAAGGAATCGTTCAAGACACTGTACACTGTGTATGTTAGGCCCATACTGGAGTATGCAGCACCAGTCTGGAACCCACACCTGGTCAAGCACGTCAAGAAGTTAGAGAAAGTACAAAGGTTTGCAACAAGGCTAGTCCCAGAGCTCAAGGGCATGTCGTACGAGGAAAGGTTAAGGGAAATCGGACTGACGACACTGGAGGACAGAAGGGTCAGGGGAGACATGATAACGACATACAAGATACTGCGGGGAATAGACAAGGTGGACAGAGATAGGATGTTCCAGAGAGGGGACACAGGGACAAGGGGTCACAACTGGAAGCTGAAGACTCAGACGAGTCACAGGGACGTTAGGAAGTATTTCTTCAGTCATAGAGTTGTCAGCAAGTGGAATAGCCTAGCAAGTGAAGTAGTGGAGGCAGGAACCATACATAGTTTTAAGAAGAGGTATGACAAAGCTCAGGAAGCAGAGAGAGAGAGGATCCAGTAGCGATCAGTGAAGAGGCGGGGCCAGGAGCTGAGTCTCGACCCCTGCAACCACAATTAGGTGAGTACAATTAGGTGAGTACACACACACACGAATAAAAAGCCACAATTCTGTGGCTGGAATAAAAAAAATAACCCGCATTTAGAAAAGAAAACGTGACGACGTTTCGGTGCCTCTTGGACCGACGTTTCGGTGCCTCCTGGACCGAAACAAAGAGAAGATGAACTCCATGTCAAAGTCTCCAGAATATGCGAAAGGAAAGAAAAAGACTTTAAAACCTGTAGGAACGTTAAAAATACAGGAAAGATGCAACAAGTGGTAACTGGAAATTAATCCCAGGCAAGGAGACGTGAAGAATATCAGATGAAAGTCACTGGAATCACCTCACCTGAAGATGACAGCTTCTAGAGACAGAAGAGATGCCATGACCAGAAGAGGCTACTAGGTGGCAGACTAATGGTACACAAATACAGGACGAAAGTATAAAGATTTTTTTCATTGTTTATATACATTCTCTCTGTTTCTAACAGATTATATAAAGTTCCTACTGTGTATTTTACAAGTTTAAGACTATATTATTAACCGAAGACATTTTAAAACTAGATAATTTCTAGTTTACTATTCCATGAATCTACAGGTATACAGTGGACCCCCGCTTAACGATCACCTCCAAATGCGACCAATTATGTAAGTGTATTTATGTAAGTGCGTTTGTACGTGTATGTTTGGGGGTCTGAAATGGACTAATCTACTTCACAATATTCCTTATGGGAAAAAATTCGGTCAGTACTGGCACCTGAACATACTACTGGAATGAAAAAAGTTCGTTAACCGGGGGTCCACTGTATATATATAGTACTCGGTCTAATGTTAACCAATAATGAAACTGACACATTTTGAAGCCAGGAACTCTCACTATACCTCATGACTCAATCGAAAATACATTTTTTGTGAGATGTTTAAAATGAGAGTCAGGTGGTGAATGAATGATAACTTCCTTGAGAAAATTACCGCTGATGACTATCTCTCTGGAGAATATCATCATCATCTCAGGCGTCACTCTTCCTCTGTTATTGTTACAATCAATCAATTAAATAAAACAATCAGTCGTTCTCTCCCTATCTTCCGCCCTCTCTCTCTCTCCTTCCTTCCTTCATCTCTCTGCGCATCTCCATCGTATCCAACTCAAATTCCACATCAGACATTTTATGAACTTATAAAAGAGAGTCCGGAAAAATAATTTAGGTAAGAAATAATTACAAATATGAATACCGAGGCTTTTGGTTCACCTGTAATAAAACATTTGACTTATGCTTGGCATTCATAATGACCATCAATTGTAAATTTAGAAATGGTTAAAATGCCAGCTGCTGCTTTAATATATTTCATGTTATAATGAAATTTTGGTTAAATATATGCATATATATTAAGTCAAAATACAGTTTTAGCGGCTATTTTTTTGCGTGTAATGGAGAGGTGTTGTTTAGGTTCTTTGTCAACTGATGACAAAATTGTTTACATTATATTCTTTTACATTTGTTATACATATAATATATGCAGAACAAACACTGTGAAAAATAGTGAAATTCCAAGCGCTTTCGTGATTTCTCACATTATCAAGGAACTGTCCCTTGATAATTTTTTTTTTTTTTTTATTCGCCGGTATTCTCCCGGCCCGGGTCTTTTCCAAGTAGTGGTGACCCGGCCTTGGCTCCCTATCTGGGGAGTGTCTCGAGACTTAAGTCTCCCATGGGAGGAGGTACAAGTACCTCCTCATCTTTGGGACCAAGTGTCCCCAGGCCTAGCCACATTCCCCGCCCTCACGGGGCTCGTAGGAAGAAGCTAGGCCTCTGGTCTGCCATCTAACCCGCCTCAAAGGGGCTCGTGGGGATGGCAGTCTTATGAGCTGCAGATGGTAGCAAGCTCAGACCATCCCTTGATAATGTGAGAAACCACGAAATCGCTTGGAATTTCACTATTTTTCACAGTGGTTGTTCTGCATATTGTGATATCACCTGTTTACTGTGATCTTATTGTACATAAAATATATACGTATTTGCGTCATCAACTATCTATACATACGTATGTTAGTTTATGATCAAATTGTTGATTGGTCCCATTAAATAAACATCTGAATCTATGTAAGAAGTTAGGAATCACCAGGAGATTCTCTTTGGCCCATATTCCTCTGGAAGAATGTGAAATATAGATAAGCAAACTCCTGATATGCCAATTTGTCTTTTTAATTTTCCCTAAAACTAATAACCAAACCTTGACAAAAAAAAAATTGATTTGAACTATCTAGGAATTTGTATGACTGTTTCGCTGTTTCCATGGAAGGAGTAAACTATGGTATTTTAAGGTGACACGAAGTTATCTTCCTCTATATCTCCCACTACCCTCGGGCATACTGAGCTCCCAGCTTCTGTTTGTCAACACACATCCTGCTGCTACAACATCCAACTAGACTTTAAACGCTGGGATATTGCACTTTTCACCTCCGAAACTCAAGACCTTTAATCCGGGTTCCTTGAATCCCTTCACAAATATTACCATATTCACATACCAACAGCAAGTTAAATCTCAAAGGCTACTTTCCTCCACTCGCTCCGATTTAGCACAGTCTTACATGTCTATGAATAACAACAAAAAAGGCACAATACCGTGACTGGAACGATACACAAACAACCCGCACATAAAAGAGAGAAGCTTACGACGACGTTTCGGTCCGACTTGGACCATTGACAAAGACCCGGATTGAAGGTCTCGAGTTTCGGAGGTGAAAAGTGCAATATCCCAGCGTTTAAAGTCTAGTTGGATGTTGTAGCAGCAGGATGTGTCTTTGTCAATGGTTCAAGTCGGACCGAAACGTCATCGTAAGCTTCTCTCTTTTATGTGCGGGTTATTTGTGTATGTCTATGAATGTTAATAATAGTAATAGTAGTAGTAGTAGTAGTAGTAGTAGTAGTAGTAGTAGTAGTAGTAGTAGTAGTAGTAGTAGTAGTAGTAATCTTTAGTTCTATAAGTACAACGTATACAGACCCAGGCTGATATCAATGACATATAGAAAGTCCCTTGTTATGTAGAACATTTCTGGCAAAAATTAGGTTAATTTTGTCGCCAGGATGCGACCTACACCAGTCGGCCAACACGCAGGTACCTATTTACTGCTAGGTGAACAGGGACAGCAGGTGTCTTAAGGAACCCCCCCCCTACTGTTCCACACGTACCGGGGATCGAACCACGGACCTGAGTGTGTGAGCTGAGTGCGCTAGCAACCGAGTACGGGACCCATTATATGAACACCTCCCTCTCACCCCTTACAACCCATCCTTGGACGTCCTCAACAACTACCATCGAACCCAAGACCAAACCATCATCCTAGCCCCTCTTGGCACAAAAGGAATAACTGAAACTCTTCATATCACATTCTTCCTAGTTATTATTTTTTGCATAATTTTCAAACTACAAATTGAACTCAGACACGACATTTTAACTACCTCCAACCTCGTCCTTGCTGGAGCAATTAAAAATCATTCCTCGCATTCGTAAGACAGTTCCGGCACTAGGATACATTACTACTCTCCATCCACTTACGAACTTCTTTCTGCAACTTGTTCTCCCAAGCATCAATTCTAAGCATCTAAATACATTCACTTGTTCCATACTTCTTCCCTACAATCTTACAAATGCTTCATTTCATATACTTCCATTCTTATCACTCTTTTTTTTTTGATTCATAGACTCATTCTCAACCTCGTTTGTGCGCCCTTCCAAACTCCGGCCATCAATTACTGGAGCGACTCTTCTGAATCTGCCAATTCCACTGTTGTCTATGCAAACAGCGATTGTGATAAATCTTATATAAAATACGTGTTATCATTTAGAGTTGCATTTCAATCTAAAATTTTCAAATTTAAATATTTTACTTCCTTCTCTACAAACACATTAACCCAACACAGAGATATCACAAATATCCATGACACACATTTACTGTAGAATATTTCCTTTATTTCATGTATACACTAAACTGGGACTGATTCTCCCTAAAAAAAAAAGCTATTTTTCTACATTCAACATCAATCCCTCGTTCCATAAACTGGCAACACTGGCCACATCACTCCTCGATATGTAGGTATAATGTTTGTCAAGCAACAAGTGTTACCTGACGCGGGTCTTAGTCATATGATGGCCCATAGCTGGAGCTTTAGGTCATCTGACTGAGGACTTCCGCTGGCTTACCGGTCCGCCCCTTTAAAAATCATGGTTATGATTATAACTATTACTGATGAAAACTATTACTTGTCGATACACTTAATCATGCCTTTTCTAAATTCCTTAATGCCATTAAAGAAACATCTCGTTTCCGTTATGTGAGTAATGTTAACTTGAGAGTTTATATCCAAATACCTGATGCACATATACCCTTTCTTACATAAATCTACTCTCTCTTGCTGCATTCATACTTTATAATCGCAACTGTCAAATTTTACCTAGTATAATCTTCATATATTGTACACTTCCTTACAATTTTTACTCTATCCGGTTCTCTTGATATAAAAGAGTTACATTTTCCCTCTGTTACTCCATGGGTATCTTACTTTCTTTCAAACACAGTAAACAAGCGTAACATCTTAATTTACATTTATACTGTATAATAACCAGCATTATTAAACATCACACTATCAGTGTATTACAATCCTCTCTAACTAAATTATGATCTATGTAAAATTAATATATTTCTCTACAGCACTCGAACATAAATGTGTAACAAGGATATTAATTATTATTATTATTATACACAGAAGAAATAAATTCGCATAGATACTCTATGCTACTCCATTCCATCTCTCGAGAGAGAGAACGAAAGAAACAAAATTTATGAAAAATATAAAGTAATGCATTAAAACTTAGAAAGGTGTCCCGTAGCTCGGTCGGCAGGGCGCTCTGTTCAGTGTCCATGGTTCGGTCCCCAGTACAGGTAGAAACACTAGGCGTGTTTTCTTACACCTGTTGTCCCTAGGAGTAAGCAGGTACCTGGGTGTTAATCGACTGTTGTAGGTGGCATCCTGGGGGTGGTAGCATACCTCAGATAGTGCTAGGCTTTGAAATGATCTGAGGTAGGGTAGTAACTCTTGGTCTATAAAACTGATCTGTGTAAAAAAAAAAATCTAAGGAGAGATGGAGAGAACAAAAACCAACAATAAAATTTAAATAACCCCAAAATGCTTCTTTTCAAGGTAGTAGGTTGGTAGACAGCAACCGCCCAGGGAGGTACTACCGTCCTGCCAAGTGAGTGTAAAACGGAAACCTGTAACTGTTTTACATGATGGTAGGATTGATGTTGCCTCTTCTCTGTCTCATAAACATGCAAGATTTCAGGTACGTCTTGCTACTTCTACTTACATTTAGATCACATTACACATGAATGTACAATCAGATATATACACACACCTCTGGGTTTTCTTCTATTTTCTCACTAGTTCTTGTTCTTGTTTATTTCCTCTTATCTCCATGGGGAAGTGGAACAGAATTCTTCCTCCGTAAGCCATGCGTGTTGTAAGAGGCGACTAAAATGCCAGGAGCAAGGGGCTAGTAACCCCTTCTCCTGTATAAATTACTTAATTTAAAAAGAGAAACTTTCGTTTTTCTTTTTGGGCCACCCTGCCTTGGTGGGATACAGCCGGTTTGTTGAAAGAATATATATATATATATATATATATATATATATATATATATATATATATATATATATCTATATATATAAACTGTAATCTCGCCAAAACGGAAAAGGAACCTTGATTAACGTCAACAAATGAATGGGAGAAAATTTTCGAACACAGTACGATTCTGTGTTTAGTCATTAAACATAATAAAGACTGACAATTCAAATGCATTCTTTATGAACGTCGTATCAAACTCTGGCAACATTTCAGACGTAACCCTTAATTAAACTGAGCTGGTTCACTCACACACACATTCATAACTGCTGAATGAATATTACACGATTTTTGCATGCAGCTGAAGACACGATAAATGTCAGTGTAACACATTTCGTGGAAGCCCTCGACAAGTGGGACACACGCGTAACATCACGCAAAACCTGTACAAAAGGAATAACTGAAACCAAGCTGATGGACCTTCAATTTACTTACATATCAGAGAGGAAAAAAAAGAGACAAGGCAAAGCAAACAAGAGGAGTCCTGTTGTGAAAAGTTCTATTTATCACTGAGGTAATATATATATATATATATATATATATATATATATATATATATATATATATATATATATATATATATATATATATATATATATATATATATATATATATATATATATATATATATGCAATAAGATAACAGTAAACAGGTGAGATATAATATATATATATATATATATATATATATATATATATATATATATATATATATATATATATATATATATATATATTCTTGAGCAAAGAACAATTTTCTCGTTTATAGTATAAATGGACAAAATTATGGAACTCTTTCAGTAAATCTAACGATTAATTAAAAGTCATTAAAACAATGATCATCTTGTGAAAAGTTGGCTAATGGGACACACAAAAAATCCAATAATATTGCCGTCATTACTATGAATTTGTCTAAGTAAATAAAATTCAGGGAAAGATAACTTGACAGGAGCAACCTTTAGCCTTTGACTAAATAAATTAATATAAATGAACTAAACAAGCAAACAATTTATTTTCTAGCAAAATTAGATACGCCAGCATTGAGCTTGTATTCCAGTCTATGTGAAAGTTAAATAGCGGGAACACAAGCTAGCTATGTTTCCCTGGCATATACAGTCATGAAAGCTGGGTCTCATGTAATGTTAGTTTTGAAGTCTTTCAGTTTCAGGAGAGAGAGTTAGAGAGAGAGAGAGAGAGAGAGAGAGAGAGAGAGAGAGAGAGAGAGAGAGAGAGTGAGAGTGAGAGTGAGAGTGAGAGTGAGAGAGTGAGAGTGAGAGTGAGAGAGAGAGAGAGAGAGAGAGAGAGAGAGAGAGAGAGAGAGAGAGAGAGAGAGAGACAGAAAATCGAGGGGTATCAACTATTTCATTAATAAAAATTAAAAAAAGTAGAGAGAGAGAAAGGAAGAAACCGAGAAACAGAAAAAAGATAAAGAAAAAGAGAGAAAGAAATAGAAAGAACCCACAACACACCAGATAATATCAAACTTCTTAATATTATATTTCGAAAATCTTAAATCTATATCAAGTCCGAGAAAATTCACTCTATTAAAACTTTCCTTTAATATTGTCCTCTTGTGCCAAGAAACTTCACCAGATTTAAGTTCATCGTAGATCTGGCGGATTTATTGCTAAAGTTGAGAAAACGAGGTTGTGTAACAAACTGTAAGTGGAGGTGAAGAATCTTCGCCAGAATTATATATTGAACTGTAGTAACGGAGGGTACAGCATGCCAACACCAACAGTTAGAATGAAACAGTTGAGATATTACCAATAACAGTGATGTGTAGGTGATGTAAGCAACAGTGTAAAGGAAGGCTCGCATAAGTGACAGTGAGTGTGACAGCAACAGTGTGTGGAAGGCTTGCGCAAGTGACAGCAACAACAGTGACAGCAGCAACAGTGACAGCAACAGTGTGTGGAAGGCTTGCGCAAGTGACAGCAACAACAGTGACAGCAACAACAGTGACAGCAACAGTAGCATTAAGAATGAATTCACATTTTCGTGAAAGTAAAAAATGTCTTATAAGAATGGCGTCTTGTGGGAATGAAGGTGTTAGGCAGGAGGCAGCATTCCTCATCTGTTCCCTTCCACCAGATGGCAGGTAGTGTCAGTCCCGCATCTTGCACCAAACGACAGCTGGTGGTATTCCCACATCTGTGCTCTTGCACCAGATGGCAGGTGGTGCCAATCCATATGTGTATTCTTGCACCAGATGGCAGGTGGTGGTACTCTTGCACCAGATGGCAGGTGGTGGTACTCTTGCACCAGATGGCAGGTGGTGGTACTCTTGCACCAGATGGCAGGTGGTGGTACTCTTGCACCAGATGGCAGGTGGTGGTACTCTTGCACCAGATGGCAGGTGGTGGTACTCTTGCACCAGATGGCAGGTGGTGGTACTCTTGCACCAGATGGCAGGTGGTGGTACTCTTGCACCAGATGGCAGGTGGTGGTACTCTTGCACCAGACAACAGCTGGTGGTAGTCTCACATCCTTGTATCAGACTGCACATAATCGTTAAAACAAGAATTTTTACTTACTCAGTTTATCATAATCTTCCCAGTTATAATGAATTATTATAATCATAACTAAGCACTAAACCCACAAGATGAAATGAACTGTCTCAGTAATTATGTGTTAATGTGATGCAGGAGAGACGGAGGTAGGAATGCCACTTTGGTAGCCTGGCTACGAGTGAACATAATATTGTTTACACAAAAGTAATGATAACAGCAGAGGGAGCAAAATAAAAATGAAGTTCCATACAAGAGAAAACAACAGGAGCATCTCGACTCTCTTTGACCCGTAGGGGTCATGAGGAATTAGACATATGTGCAACATCTGGGTATCTTTACTGCAGACGTTTCGCCATCCAGTGGCTTTATCAATACAAATTCAAGGATATAATGGGAAGACAGTAGAACTATATACAAAAGACGAGATAATCAGTCCCTCATCCTTGAATTTGGTAAGGAGCACCGTAGTTCAGAAGAATCTGAAACACAGGCTTAACTTAGGTAAGGTTTGTCAGGAATCGGGGCAAGTGTTTCCTGACGCGGGTCTTAGTCACATGATGACCCACAGCTGAAGCTTTTGGTCATCTGACCAAGGCCTTCAGTTGGCTTACCGGTCGGTCCACCCCTTTAAAAATAAGGCATGAAGCTTGGTGCTTATATACCGGCATCAGGGGTTAAACAATGCCTAAGGATGTATATTGAAAATGGTATTAAAATAACGACAAATTGATGAGGATACCCAACTGTTTCACATACAGAGAAGGATGACTAAAATGATTCACTGTATAAGGAATCTCCCATACGAAGATAGACTTAGATCTTTGAATCTTCACTCTCTGGAGAGACGTAGAATGAGAGGAGATATTATTGAAGTGTATAAGTGGATGATGGGCATAAACACAGGCGATATTAATAAAATACTAAGGACATCGAATCAGGAACCAGAAATACCCAATTGTTACACCTGTGTTTTGCTCATCACCCTAAGAATTAGAAATAATCATCTGAAGAGTTTCAGCTACTAAAACATTCACCCAATTTCAATCAACCCTAATACTTTGACCTACGAAATCATAACAATATTGTAAACAAACCACGGAACGGGTGGGGTTGAACCCATGTATTACTCTGTCATTTGTGGCTCTGGACTAGCAACTGTAGCTTGTAGTACGAGTCGTACCACCGTGGCTGAAACAATTCCCAAGTAATCCACTCTTCGAAGAGGAAACCATTTGACTTGATAATTGTGGCGTGCGCCGAGTACGTTAACAGTTTATTGAGCGTTCATCATACACCCACCGGTATGCCTTCTCCAGCACCCAACCAGCCACTCAGAATAGAGCAGTTCTGGGGCCCCACTGCTCGATTAATTGTCCAGTTCGACCAATAGCATGATAGCTGGCCTCCAGCTGAGGTGAAGCTGTTTTTTACCCTTTGGCTGTAGTCAGATGTTCACACAAGCTGGTCGTGGACACTCGTACTCTATTAACTATTCTGAGGTATATAACCTACTGTTATGAGTAATTCTTTACTCTCTGTTTTACTGTTATACTGATTTAATTCTGTAAATACTGTAAAGAAAATATTACAACAATATTTTTGTCTTTGCTTTTGGTTGCTTGGGTTGATCCTTGTCTCGAGACATAAGTTACAGCCAGGTACAACCGGCCTTGGAAGTGCGTACCAGCGTGCGTAAAAATAATGGCACAGGAGGGACCGAAACGTCGCGTATAGTATCCTCTTCAAAGTGTGAACTATTTGTTAAATGCGCCTTCACATTTGTTTCTAGCTTTAATATCACGTACTACAACACCCGGAAAGTAGAAATGTTTATACATTCAAGTTCATGGCTTGTAATTTTATATATCAGCACCAAGAAATATTACTGCCTCCTTGTTCCTCCCACTTGTGTATGCACGAGTGAATTACTGTTATATTTCTCTCATAATTATCGTCGTGTGTCCCACTCCTGCATGCACAACTCTAATATTGACATCAGTTCATTCCTCGAAGCAATAATCAATTTGTTTACTAAAGGTATTCATTTGTTTTTTTAATAATTTACACAATTTTATGTCATTTACTAGCATAAATGATGCCTCAGCGGTGTATTTTTTCCCCATTCACAAACAACAACTATTATTTCAAATTATATAATTATTACGGAACTACAATCACACAAATGCTGAAGACTTACGTTCCTCCTGACATTGTCAGATAAGACCGGAAAACATTTTTTTTCCATACTAGACAATGTTGAACACATTTCTCTTAAATTTCACCAGTGTCAGTTTACAAGAGTCATTCTTACTCGTACATCTGCTTCATACTTTTTCATTCTTACATTATATCACGTTTTCACTAATTGTACAATACCTTCATTTTTACACGAGCTGACAGTGTATCAGCCAAGCTCTTTCTATTCATACTACACTCGCAGTGTGAATGTGTATAATGAAGCCTCCTGGGGTTTAGTTATGAAGCCTCCTCTTTAACTAGGACCGTCAGGCAGGGGATGGATCTTCCTTTTACTTCTTCATATTAGTTCTCTGCTCTCTGGCTGCATGACTCCCTGCGTAACAATCACACTTAACCCACACTCACTCTACCCACTCACTGACACACTAGATGAATTCCACTGTAACACTCTACACTCTTACTATCACCCTAGCCAGGCATTTTTCACCCTAATAGTTTTACACTGATCTTAGTTTTCAACAATCTTACCTGCAAATTTATTGCTCAAATCGAGTTTGGTCTAAGTGAAAGGTAGTTCACAATCCTTGAATTTAGAGCACTGCACAAAACATCAAAGAATCCTCACTCTTGCTTCATGGAGCCATCCTTGCCGGATACCAAACACTAACCATCCTTGTCAAGTACCAACCACTAACCACCATCGTTCACCTAGGCGTCAGGCGTGTCCATCCCTCTCTTCCCTAACACATTCTCCTGACTTTGAAATTTTAGCTCTCAGTTTCACGTTATTGTAAGGTTCTGAGTCAGGAATAAGAGTGAGATTGATTGGACCCGAGTGCCAGGGGACACTCGCGTAAAAATGTTGATTGGGGGTCGTGATAATCCTTCAACTGCCCAGCTGGAACTCAGAGCAGTTCCATGATTCTTTTTTTTACGTCATTCCCCCTCCCCCCTTCCATGTTTTTTTTGTCTCGTAGGGAGCATTCTAGAGACCACAAGTGCTCTTAAAGTTTCACAAAACCGTCAGGGTAGGTATAAATCATGAGGGTAAACATACACCCTCGGTGAAGAGTAGTCGTACACACTACCCACCATCACGAGTAGCCGCTTCCAGACAAGATAATCACACGCTTCTAGACAGCTCATTACCGCCATCACGTCAATTTGTCGTGGCGCTGAGGAAGGATTCCAGTTATTTGTAAGTGCCACATCGCTCTCATTTTATATTTCTCTTTACCTCTGTGTTTCTAACACCAGAGTTTTCAAATAGTTTATCCAATAGTTTTTGCATTTCTGATTACAATCAAGGAGTTGTTACCCTCTCATTTAAAAGTCGTAGTCTACCATTATCTCTATTGCACAGTTTATTTTTAGGTATCTGTTTCATTTAATAATAAATACATCCAGGAGTCAAAGCTGTAACTACTTATGAGCTAAATTTTTTATTTGGTCAGTTGATGTGTTTCCATTAGTCTCTGTGTTGCGAGAACATGCTATAACTGTCTGTAATCATTAACAACTAAGTTATTTTGTTAATTTGGAAAAAAAGGGAAACGGAGTGATACCAGAAATAAAAATACACGGAGAACAAAGAGCCTGATTATTACTTGTCTCCTCTGAGCAGAGTTGGGAAAAGTGAAATATCTCCGGGAAATTGTGATTGTACGTAACAGTATGGATACCGGTATCTCTCCTCCGCTGAAGACTGACGAAATAACAGGATCAATTAAACCGAGCGGAGAAAAAATTCATCTTGTGCAAACTCAAGTTAGATGAAGTTAGATAAGGTTTGTCAGGAAACAAAACAAGTGTTTCCTGATGCTGTACTTAGTAATATGATGACTCGCAGCTGGAGCTTTTGGTCATCTGACCGAGGCCTTCAGCTGGCTTACCGGTCCACCCCTTTAAGAATTATGGCTATGAATTGTACATGTATGGCATACAATACCGACAAGATGAAAAACCAGACACATGTGCAACATCTGGGTATCTCTATTGTAGACGTTTCGCCATCCAGTGGCTTTATCAATACAAATTCAAGGACGTAACTGGAAGACAGTAGAACTATATACAAAAGATAAGGTGATAAATCCCTCAGCCTTGGAGTTCGTGAAGAGCACCGTATTCTGAGATACTTCACCACTACGGATAGCCCTTGTGGTTTAGCGCTTCTTTTTGATTATAATAATAATTCACCACTACGGTGCTCTTCAACTCCAAAGCTGGGAACTGATTACCTCATATTTTGTGTATAGTTCTACTGTCTTCCAATGACGTCCTTGAATTTGTATCTCTCTTCCATAAATAAACTTTAGATTTGCTTTAAATATCTAATCACTGGCATTGAGGAAAACGTACAGATGAACACTGCACTCATCCCCCCCCCCCCGGCCGTCCCCTCCGTGTATATATACCTCGTTACCTCTGTGTTAGAAGTGATCAAGGTCTCAGGATCGAAACATTTTCTAACAAATACGTCCTAGTGTTTGCTCACTTGTCTTTCTAAACCAAGGTTTATACCTTGAATATTTCATAAAAAGTTACCTATTACACTCATTTGTAGTACGTCGGCACACCTTCACTCACACACAGACTCTTCCTCATGAAGATGCTTGAAAGCAGTCACTTACGTCCCTAGAGACACCACAGATCATTCTTGCTCTTAGTTATGCTAAGAAGATGCAGAAACATAACATTATTTGGAATGAAGCAGTCAGGTTGTGGTTCGTACGTTGGACTACGTGTGGCCAGCAGTAACAACCTGGTTGATCAAGCCCTGATCCACCAGGAGGCCTGGCCAAGGACTGGGACGCAGGAGCGTTGACCCCCGGAAAATCCTCCACGTAAACTACAGATACTTGCATAGAAAATATCTGAATCATTCAGTAACTGGTGCTACGTAATAGGTTCATCCACCGTTCTGTTCTAGATTCGCCCGGCCTTGGCTCCCTGTCGAGGGAGTGTCTCAGACCAATGTCTGCCATGGGAGGAGGTACAAGTGCCTCTTCGTCTTCTGGGGCCAGCTGTCTCCAGGCTTACCCCATTCCCCGCCCCCACGGGGCTCGGAGGGAGAAGCTAGGCGCCCTGGGCTGCCACAAACCTCGCCCAAACTGGGCTCGAAGGGTGTGGCAGATGAATAGCAGCAGACGATGTCAGGAGGTGCAAAGGCAGCAAGCACTACAGGATTCTTTTGGAATCACACCCCAGCTTTGGGCATTAAGCCTGAACGCTGGGGAAGCTCAAGAATGCCTCTTGCTGTGAGTGTTGTTGCTGCTACTACTACACTTGTCCGTTGCACTCTTTGTGTGTTCGTCTACTGGTGCCACGAAGTGGAGAGGTTCAACATATCAGCTGCTGACTAACTTCTCCGTGGCCATACTGATGGTCACGATACACGGTTGTCATTTGTTGTAAGATTGTCTTAAGGATTACGTAAAATGCGTGTTAAAAGTAATATTTTAATTACATAATTATAAACGCAAGGAAAGTGAGAAAAGAGACTAAGACGAAGGAAAGAGTAAGAATGTGAAAGGGGGAGAAGAATGAACAGAATGGAGTGAAGGGAATGAAGAGAGTGAGAGGTAGGTAAATGCAAGAGAGTGAGATGAGAATGAGAAAAGGGTAGAAGCAGGAGATATGAGAGTGAGAAGGATGGTGAGAGCAGGAGAGAGAATGTGAGGGCAAGGGGGGAGGGGGCAGAATAGTGCTAGCAAGATAAGAGGGAGAGGGGACACGTCGGATGCTGAAGGGGACAAATGAGTAATGATTCATTTTCGTCGAGTGATGGCAAAGTGGCAGGAAGGGAGTCAGGGAGACAGGGGAGGTGAGGAAGGCAGGGGAGGATAAAGGAGGCAGGGAAGAGTGATGGAACCAATGCTTCCAGGATTCACTAACATATTGAAATCATCCAATAATCGCGAACAAGCTATACAAGATACAAAACAACCACGGGGGATGGGAGAATTGAATGATAGTTCTAGGACTTTCTTGTTGCAAGCAATACATCATGAACTTGCAGTGTTGCAGAAATGAGGAGAAAGTCCAAGCAAATTCGTTCAGGGGGAAAGTTTTTTTGCTTGAATTCGAGCAAAAACCGTTTCCCTGAACGAATCAGCTTGAATTTCCTCCTCTTATTTGCAACACTGCAAGCTCCTGATGTGTTGATTGCAACACGAAAGACCTAGAGCTACCATTCAACTCCCTCCATGGTTGTTTTGCATATATTGAAATGTAATACACAGATTCCAACACAAGGAATGCATAAAAATAGTAGGGCAATTATTTCGTGTATAATGTTAGTATTCTGTTGCTGCTCTCGAGGGCAAGAGCAAAGAGTGACACAAGCAGAGGACAACAGCAACAGACAAAGAGTAAGCAGTAGGAACAAGCAATAGAGAAATAAACAAAGAACAGCAGAAGCAGGAACAAGAAACTGCAAACGCAGACCTTTTGTACTCGCCTTCAACGATCTGCTGAATTATTCACATCTTTTATATACCAAGTATTGATATTCTATACGTCATTTTGAAAAAGATTTCTTTTGTCTTTTTTATACATTTTTTAATGGAGGATACATATTATTTTATAATCTTTGAAGGTAAGAAAAAACACAAATTCACCCACATACAAACACACACGAGATACTAGAGAGATCATGAAGAATGGAGAGCGTGGACCTAGTAGCGACCAGCGAAGAGGCGGGGCCAGGAGCTGTGAATCGACCACTCCAACCACAAATAAGTGAGTACACACACACACACACAGCTTCATGCAGTCTGCTTGCACCTGCTCCCCGCATTCTTTCCGCGTGTTCTAATATTAATATACAACATTAAAATGTTCCTGGTTGGAGTTGTGTCTCACTCCTCGACGGTCGGGAATGTTCAGAAGTAGGACCGTGAAGCTGATGTTAAGTAAGCACTGTCTGCCTTGTCTGGTATTATTTGTGACACCAAACTCCAGACGTTAAGGAACCGCTTGTAGACGTAGCACGTCTGTACTATACAACTGGGTATATACACTGAGGTATGCATCGCTGTGTAAAAACAATGAATTTATTTCAAAAAAAGTTTTAGGAATTAAAGTGTCGCTGTTATGAAGGTACAGATGACAGTCCTAGTGCTTGACGTCTAACATACTAACTCATATAATGAATAATACAGAAATAACCCACACATAGGAGAGAGAAGAGCTTGTGACGACGTTTCGGTCCGAACTGGACCACTCACACGTCAGTGTGACTTACGAATGGTCCTATGTACGGGTTATTTGTGTATTATTCCGGTCACAGTGTTAAGCTTTTTTGTTCTTCATGACCGAACATTCAAATGCCAATAAGAGAGTTAGCTCTATTAACCTTTTTATTCACAGCTCTTATTTCATGGATAAATTCAGCGATAACCCCCTTCATTTTCCGAACATTTTCGTCAGTGCCAAGGTTTGAAGTCCGTGTCAGCGCTACATACTGCAATCCATCAGGATTCTGTTGAGATTTCTGAAGCTACTTTATATGCACCTCAGGCAATATGTTCAGCGAGATATTTCCAGAAGATGCTTTATCTTTCTGGTCTGAAAGCTGTGTGTGTATTCATTTATTTGTACTCGCCTATTTGTGGTGGTAGGGATTGAGCTGCGGGTCCTGGACTAGCCATTTGTGGCCATGACACGACCGGGTTCAATCTTGTCTAGCTTCGTGGGCTCTACCATATCTATGCTTCAATCACAATGAATGTGTTTCTGTGTGTGTGTGTGTGTGTGTGTGTGTGTGTGTGTGTGTGTGTGTGTGTGTGTGTGTGTGTGTGTGTGTGTGTGTGTGTGTGTGTGTACTCACCTAGTTGTACTCACCTAGTTGAAGTTGCAGGGGTCGAGTCCAAGCTCCTGGCCCCGCCTCTTCACTGGTCGCTACTAGGTCGCTCTCCATGAACCGTGAGCTTTATCATACCTCTGCTTAAAGCTATGTATGGATCCTGCCTCCTACATCGCTTCCCAAACTATTCCACTTCCTGACTACTCTGTGGCTGAAGAAATACTTCCTAACATCCCTGTGATTCATCTGTGTCTTAAACTTCCAACTGTGTCCCCTTGTTGCTGTGTCCCATCTCTGGAACATCCTGTCTTTATCCACCTTGTCAATTCCTCTCAGTATTTTGTATGTCGTTATCATGTCCCCCCTATCTCTCCTGTCCTCCAGTGTCGTCAGGTTGATTTCCTTTAACCTCTCCTCGTAGGACATACCTCTTAGCTCTGGGACTAGTCTTGTTACAAACCTTTACACTTTCTCTAGTTTCTTTGCGTGCTTGGCTAGGTGTGGGTTCCAGACTGGTGCCGCATACTCCAATATGGGCCTAACGTACACGGTGTACAGGGACCTGAACGATTCCTTATTAAGATGTCGGAATGCTGTTCTGAGATTTGTTAGGCGCCCATATGCTGCAGCAGTTATTTGGTTTTTGTGCGCTTCAGGAGATGTGCCTGGTGTTATACTCATCCCAAGATCTTTTTCCTTGAGTCAGGTTTGTAGTCTCTGGCCCCCTAGACTGTATTCCGTCTGCGATCTTCTTTGCCCTTCCCCAATCTTCATGACTTTGAACTTGGTGGGGTTGAACTCCAGGAGCCAATTGCTGGACCAGGTCTGCAGCCTGTCCAGATCCCTTTGTAGTTCTGCCTGGTCTTCGATCGAATGAATTCTTCTCATCAACTTCACGTCATCTGCAAACAGGGACACTTCGGAGTTTATTCCTTCTGTCATGTCGTTCACAAATACCAGAACAGCACTGGTCCTAGGACTGACCCCTGTGGGACCCCGCTGGTAACAGGTGCCCACTCTGACACCTCGCCACATACAATGACTCCCTGCTGTCTTCCTGACAAGTATTCCCTGATCCATTGTAGTGCCTTCGCTGTTATCCTTGCTTGGTCCTCCAGTTTTTGCACTAATCTCTTGTGTGGAACTGTGTCAAACGCCTTCTTGCAGTCCAAGAAAATGTAATCCACCCACCCCTCTCTCTCTTGTCTTACTGGTGTCACCATGTCATAGAACTCCAGTAGGTTTGTGACCCAGGATTTCCCGTGCTGAAACCATGTTGGCTGAGATCATTCCTTTCTAGGTGTTCCACCACTCTTCTCCTGATAATCTTCTCCATGACTTTGCATACTATACATGTCAGTGACACTGGTCTGTAGTTTAGTGCTTCATGTCTGTCTCCTTTTTTAAAGACTCGGACTACATTTGCCGTCTTTCATGCCTCAGGCAATCTCCCTGTTTCGATAGATGTATTGAATATTGTTGTTAGGGGTACACATAGCGCCTCTGCTCCCTCTCTCAGGACCCATGGAGAGATGTTATCCGACCCCATTGCCTTTGAGGTATTTAGCTCACTCAGAAGCCTCTTCACTTCTTCCTCGGTTGTGTGTACTGTGTCCAGCACTTGGTGGTGTACCCCACCTCTCCGTCTTCCTGGAGCCCCCTCTGTCTCCTCTGTGAACACTTCTTTGAATCTCTTGAGTTCCTCACATACTTCACGGTCATTTCTTGTTGTCTCTCCTCCTTCCTTCCTTAGCCTGATTACCTGGTCCTTGACTGTTGTTTTCCTCCTGATGTGGCTGTATAACAGATTCGGGTCCGATTTGGCTTTCGCTGCTATGTCATTTTCATATTGTCGTTGGGCCTCCCTTCTTATCTGTGCATATTCATTTCTGGTTCTACGACTGCTCTCCTTATTCTCCTGGGTCATTTGCCTTCTATATTTCTTCCATTCCCTAGCACACTTGGTTTTTGCCTCCCTGCACCTTTGGGTGAACCATGGGCTCATCCTGGCTTATTCATTATTCCTGTTACCCTTGGGTACAAACTTCTCCTCAGCCTCCTTGCACATGGTTGTTACATATTCCATCATCTCATTAACTGGCTTCCATGCCAGTTCTCTGTCCCACTGAACCCCGTTCAGGAAGTTCCTCATTCCCGTGTAATCCCCTTTCTTGTAGTTCGGCTTCATTCTCCCTGGCCTTCCTGCTTCCCCCTCCACTTATAGCTACTGTGTATTCGAAGCTTAAAACCACATGATCGCTGGCCCCAAGGGGTCTTTCGTATGTGATGTCCTCAATATCTGCACTACTCAAGGTGAATACTAGGTCCAGTCTTTGCTGGTTCATCCTCTCCTTTCTCTCTTGTAGTGTCCCTTACGTGTTGGTTCATGAAGTTTGTGTGTGTGTGTGTGTGTGTGTGTGTGTGTGTAAGAGAGACCGAGAGAGAGAGAGAGAGAGAGAGAGAGAGAGAGAGAGAGAGAGAGATTTAAAACATTCTTACTTGATAGTGTACAGGTAGAATACAGCCTTAACGACCACAGTTTTAAACCTACAAATCCACCGTCCCCCTTCCCTTCCCCGGAATGTTTCTCCTGTACAATGTATTGAAGATTTTCGGCCACAATTCATTACATGTTATTTTCCGCACAAAATCCATTCCCCACTAACGGCTACATCCGCCCAGTTTGTTTGTGTGTGTGTGTGTGTGTGTGTGTGTGTGTGTGTGTGTGTGTGTGTGTGTGTGTGTGTGTGTGTGTGTGTGTGTGTGTGTGTGTGTGTGTGTGTGTGCGCGCGCGCGCACTGCAGTGGGTTAAGCGCATTTCGAATTTCACAATAAATCGAGGAGTTGTGACTTTTTAAAGACTGGCTTCCTAATTTTTAAACTAGCAGTTATTTTTATAAATGAAATGGAAGTTTTGTAATGATGTTATGCGAGGCAGCACCGGGATCCCTGGAGCTGTTGATGACATCACAAGCTCACCTCTGTCGCTTACCAAAGTTCAACACTATTTAAAAGAGAAGAAATGAAAGTATGTCTTTAATAACCTTTAAGGAAATTAAAAAATATGTATATTTCCAATGATTCATTTCTTGTGCTCTCGACTCTCGCTGTTCTTCCCTTCCCTTCCCCTCCCCTCCCCTCCTCTCTCTCTCTCTCTCTCTCTCTCTCTCTCTCTCTCTCTCTCTCTTTCACTTTCACTCTTTTACCCTACACATCACTCATGCCCCAAGGAAATAAGTGACATCTTAATATACAATATAACCACATTGAAAAGTACCAATATTCCAAATACTTTCGTCATTTCTCATATTTCCAAGGAACCGATGTTCCTTGATAATGTTCCTTGATCACGCGAGAAATTAAAAAAGCGCTTCGAATACTACTACTACTCTCAGTGGCTATACTGCACACCACTCTAATCTCCTCTGCTGACTCTCCGTCGCTGCTGTCTTCTTCACACCACCTTCCCTCACCATCACCATTCCTTACCACCCACGTCTCTCCTTCCCCATCATCGCCGATTCAGCTAATGTCCCGGATATTTGCTATTGTAAATCACACGATAGTTACCTTTTCTCCTATATATTATTATCAATCAACAGACAACGATGCTACGTACAAGTACCGTATGCGAGAATCCAGATTATAATAATATAAAAAATACGACCTTGGAAATCTAATGGAAAGAAAAATGAAAGATAAAGGGGATTAATATTGAATTTATATATTTCACTGAATTAAAAAATAGCGTGGAAACTGAGGTAATGGTTTATAATGGATTTTAAAAAAATTGAATTTTTAAATTGTGTTATTATTGAGACTTCCTTGCTGTCTGTCTCTCCCACGTGATAATATTCACTGGAGAGTGATAAGACAGACAACGAAAACTGAAGGAATTAAATTATACTCGTTCCCTACCTGCTCTCTCCACCCAGTACCTCTACGCACCACCCACACACACCTACCTGGCCACGCCCACCCACTCACATACATCCACCCACCCACCCTCACAAACACACACACACACAAGAAAAAGTATTTCTTCGGTCACAGAGTTGTTAGTAAGTGGAACAATCTGGAGAGTGAGGTAGTGGAGGCAAGATCCATATATACTTTTAAGAAGAGTTACAATAAAGCTCTTGGAGAAGGGAGAGAGTGGACCTAGTAACGACCAGCAAAAAAGATGGGACCAGGAGCTGTGAATCGACCCCTGTAACCACAAATAGGGAAGTACACACACACACATTTGTCAAGTAACTGTATGGACACAGCCTCGGCGTTATGGAAAATAAACCCCTGGCTTCCTTTGACCCCCGACACGCCAACCTATCCTCACACTACATATAAAAAACGTGTTGTTTAAATACCTAAGCCACTGAAGTCTGTACTCCATTGAATGAAATATGTGTACTAGCGCTTAACTATGCGTATAGGTAAATTCAGGTCTAAATAAAACAGCCTATCCTAAAACAACTAAAATTTTGGTGATAAACGAATCGAACGTTCAGAAACTGACGTACTGTAATATTATGAAACAACACTAAGCGTTAGAACAACGGGAAGCAATCAGCTTCGATCCAAGGAAAGGGAAAGTAATTCCAATTCACTGGTTCAAGAGCCCTCCAGCGGCATCAAGACACCTTGAAGGTTCTGTTCTGTTGTAGATTCGCCGGTATAATCGC
The DNA here is from genome assembly GCF_038502225.1 of Cherax quadricarinatus. Lineage (NCBI taxonomy): Eukaryota > Metazoa > Arthropoda > Malacostraca > Decapoda > Parastacidae > Cherax > Cherax quadricarinatus. The sequence goes on along the minus strand of NC_091374.1, from coordinate 11,976,571 downwards.
CCGGCCCGGGCCTTTCCATGAGGTGGCCGGGCCTTGCCTCCCTGTCGAGGGAGTGTCTCAGACCAATGTCTGCCATGGGAGGAGGTACAAGTACCTCCTCTTCTGGGACCAGATGTTCCTGGGCCTAGCCCCATTCCCCGCCCCCACGGGGCTCGGAGGGAGAAGCTAGGCACTATGGGCTGCCACAAACCCCGTCCACACTGGGCTCGAAGGGTGTGGCAGCTGCATAGCAGCAGACGATATCAGGTGCAAAGGCAGCAAGCACTACAGGATCCTTTTGGAATCACACCCCAGCTTTGGGCATTAAGCCTGAGCGCTGGGGAAGCTCAAGAATGCCTCTTGCTGTGAATGTTGCAGCTGCTGCTACTACACTTGTCCGTTGCACTCTCTGACCTTGAAGGGAACCGATAAGTAAACGAGCGGTATAATCTGCTGATGAGTTGCCCACTATCTTCAGATGTGATTGAAGTGCAGGAGGGCGGTGCATCCTCTAGGTACTGCTGAGAATTATTCCCAAACAATGTTTTTGTTTGCATCTAGATTTTCATGATATCGAGATGATGTAGCAGTTGATAGCTAGCTTGTATTGCTGATAGTGGTACTACCAAGTGGTGCAGTGGTTAACTAGTGTCTATTGGTACTACCAGTAGTGATGGTGTGATACTATTAGTAGTAACAACAACAGTGTGATAGTAGTAGTAGCAGTTGTAGTAGTAGGTATTGCTGTAGCAGTATTAGTAGAGGTAGTGTACTTAACTAGCTTCTAATAACAGACGCAGTAACATTAAAATTTCTTTCAAGTATTACTTATTTTTAGTAAATTTCTACACTTTTTATTGGAGTACTGTTTTCTTCCTCCATGTTCAACTCTGTTGCGATTTTTGGGACAATTTCCTTCTTACCACTAAAATTAAAATACTTTGAATAAAAATCCATTATTTTAAAGTCGGAATACTAAATCTCTTAGATTTTACTATCCACTACATATAATTTATTAAAAATACGTGATATATTAAAAAATTAAGAAATATGTGCTAAAATGTTACTTTGTTGCCAGGTTGGACTCTCCCCTCCGCTCTGACCAGCAGCAAATTTCAATATACAACACGAAATGTTTTTATCTCTCTCTTTCTTACTCCTTAATACTCCTTCATTACACTCCTCGCTGTCTCCTCTACTTCACTCTTCTTCCTATATACTTCACCACAATCCTCCCTGTCTCCTCTACCTCATCCTTCTTCCTTCTCCAACTTAGCAGCCTAAAGCTCTTCTGGTGATTTATTTGCCTCCTATAAATCACGGAAATTCAATATTATAACGAACGGGAAGGCTGATGCCACTGTAGTGTCGTGGTGGTGCTAGTGTAGTGTCGTGGTGGTGCTAGTGTAGTGTCGTGGTGGTGCTAGTGTGGTGGTGGTGCTAGTGTAGTGTGGTGGTGGTGCTAGTGTAGTGTGGTGGTGGTGCTAGTGTAGTGTGGTGGTGGTGCTAGTGTAGTGTCGTGGTGGTGCTAGTGTAGTGTCGTGGTGGTGCTAGTGTAGTGTCGTGGTGGTGCTAGTGTAGTGTCGTGGTGGTGCTAGTGTAGTGTCGTGGTGGTGCTAGTGTAGTGTCGTGGTGGTGCTAGTGTAGTGTCGTGGTGGTGCTAGTGTGGTGGTGGTGCTAGTGTAGTGTGGTGGTGGTGCTAGTGTAGTGTGGTGGTGGTGCTAGTGTAGTGTGGTGGTGGTGCTAGTGTAGTGTGGTGGTGGTGCTAGTGTAGTGTCGTGGTGGTGCTAGTGTAGTGTCGTGGTGGTGCTAGTGTAGTGTCGTGGTGATGCTAGTGTAGTGTCGTGGTGATGCTAGTGTAGTGTCGTGGTGGTGCTGGTGTAGTGTCGTGGTGGTGCTAGTGTAGTGTCGTGGTGATACTAGTGTAGTGTCGTGGTGATGCTAGTGTAGTGTCGTGGTGGTGCTAGCGTAGTGTCGTGGTGGTGCTAGTGTAGTGTCATGGTGGTGCTAGTGTAGTATGGTGTACTAGTGTAGTATGGTGTACTAGTGTAGTATGATGGTGCGATAGTGTAATATGGTGTACTAGTGTAGTATGGTGGTGTACTAGTGTAGTATGGTGGTGTACTAGTGTAGTATGGGTGGTGTACTAGTGTAGTATGGTGTACTAGTGTAGTATGGTGGTGTACTAGTGTAGTATGGTGTACTAGTGTAGTATGGTGTACTAGTGTAGTATGGTGTACTAGTGTAGTATGGTGTACTAGTGTATGGTGTACTAATGTAGTATGGTGGTGTACTAGTGTAGTATCGGTGTACTAGTGTAGTATGGTGTAGTGTAGTATGGTGGTGTACTAGTGTAGTATGGTGGTATACTAGTGTAGTATGGTGTACTAGTGTAGTATGGTGGTGTACTAGTGTAGTATGGTGGTGTACTAGTGTAGTATGGTGGTGTACTAGTGTAGTATGATGGTGCACTAGTGTAGTATGATGGTGCACTAGTGTAGTATGATGGTGTGCTAGTGTACTATGGTGGTGTGCTAGTGTACTATGATGGTGTGCTAGTGTACTATGGTGTGCTAGTGTACTATGATGGTGTGCTAGTGTACTATGGTGGTGTGCTAGTGTACTATGGTGGTGTGCTAGTGTACTATGATGGTGTGCTAGTGTACTATGATGGTGTGCTAGTGTACTATGGTGGTGTGCTAATGTACTATGATGGTGTGCTAGTGTACTATGGTGGTGTGCTAGTGTACTATGATGGTGTGCTAGTGTACTATGATGGTGTGCTAGTGTACTATGATGGTGTGCTAGTGTACTATGATGGTGTGCTAGTGTACTATGGTGGTGTGCTAGTGTACTATGATGGTGTGCTAGTGTACTATGGTGGTGTGCTAGTGTACTATGATGGTGTGCTAGTGTACTATGGTGGTGTGCTAGTGTACTATGATGGTGTGCTAGTGTACTATGGTGTGCTAGTGTACTATGATGGTGTGCTAGTGTACTATGGTGGTGTGCTAGTGTACTATGGTGTGCTAGTGTACTATGGTGGTGTGCTAGTGTACTATGGTGTGCTAGTGTACTATGATGGTGTGCTAGTGTACTATGGTGGTGTGCTAGTGTATTATGATGGTGTGCTAGTGTACTATGATGGTGTGCTAGTGTACTATGGTGGTGTGCTAGTGTAGTATGGTGTGCTAGTGTACTATGGTGGTGTGCTAGTGTACTATGGTGGTGTGCTAGTGTACTATGGTGGTGTGCTAGTGTACTATGATGGTTTGCTAGTGTACTATGATGGTGTGCTAGTGTACTATGGTGGTGTGCTAGTGTACTATGATGGTGTGCTAGTGTACTATGGTGGTGTGCTAGTGTACTATGATGGTGTGCTAGTGTACTATGATGGTGTGCTAGTGTACTATGGTGGTGTGCTAGTGTACTATGGTGGTGTGCTAGTGTACTATGGCGGTGTGCTACTATTATGGTGCCACTTTAGTATCATGGTGGAGTTTCACTATAGTGTCATGGCAGAGTGACAGTGTATCATCATGGTGATTGTCACTGTATTTTCATTACGTAACAGTCGTAGTCAGCTGCTATGTAACACGACGTCTCACTGAGATTAACGGAAGAGATTTTTCTCACAGGTGTAATTTTCAAAGGACGAGCATACATGCTGAAGCTAACATCTGCACATGAGAAAATTTCAAGAAATTTGATTGAGGTATATTATATTTGCAAACGGTGGTGCCTGTCTGTGGTTCGTACGTCAGTTTGCGTGCGGCCAGCAGTAACAGCCTGGTTGATCAGACCCTGACCTACCACGAGGTCTGGTGTCAGACTAGGTCGAGGGGGCGTTGACCCCCGAAACCCTCTCCAGGTAAGGGTAAATAAAATTAATGGTGTACATTTTAAGTGTTATCTACCATTCACAAATGCAAATACTATTTACGAATGATAAATTAGATTCATGTGCAACACCTGGCTATCTTTATTTTGTAGACGATTCGCCATCCAGAACATAATCTGAAGTCTGAAGAAAAATTATACAAAAAATAGTAGAATACCGAGGTAATCAATCCCTAAGTCTAGGAGGAGATTAAACACCGTAGCCTTGAAGACTACGGTGAGTGAGCAGGGTAAGATTTCTGATGGGATTCAGGGAAATTGGTTAGCCGGACTTGAGTCCTGAAGGTGAAAGTACAGTGAGTGAACTCTCCGGGAGGGGTGGGGATGCTGCAGCTTGGGAGAACTGTGATGTCAGAGTTTTTCTGGCAAGACAGTGATTCATTAAATGACGGTGAAGACGTTTTCCTCTGTCGGGTCACCCTGCTTCGGTGGGAGACGGCCGGTGCATTATAAAAAAAAGTCGTGTTAAATAACACACGCAAATCATATATACTTTTCCAGGAACGCATCTTCCTCACAGCATCCACATAAACCCTCTATGCAATGTATTACGCCTCTCACATCTCTTCCTTCTTCCCTCCCTCATCCTAATACTTCATCCCTTCAGGAAGTCTTCTTACTACTACTACTCTTCTTCCTCTCTCGCACTTCTCTTCATCCTCCTCCTTTCCTATCTCTTATTACTTCTTCCAATTCCTTCCCTTCCTCCCTTCTCCTCTCTCACTCCAAGCACTCCTTCCATCCTTTCTCTTCTGCCTCTCCTGACCCTCCTCACCTCCATCTGTCCGTCCACCAGTATCTCTTGACCCTGCCTTCTTCCTTCCCTCCTCCTCTCCCTCCGTCACTCATAACACTAAGACAGGAGTTCCACAACCTCACCCTCGCTCGTTCATCTATATTAATATTCCTTTATTTCAATACCAATGCTGTTACGGTCCATATTTCGCCGCCTCGCCAGACCCTCTTCCCTGCACGTCTTCTTTCATGTTTACCACAGCCTCCCCTCTTCCATATTCCTTCATCATATTCCCTCTTTTCTCTCGTTTACTCTTCTCTCCTGTATTTATGCTCGCCTTCTGCACATTCCAGCGACATTTACTTCCCCACTCTCTCTCTCTCTCGCTCTCTCTCTCTCTCTCTCTCTCTCTCTCTCTCTCTCTCATGTATTACTGCATTACCCCAACTTTCTCGCTCTGAATCAGCATATTCATTTTTATACCGAGTCGTCATATTCACTATTACACTGGAACATCGTAGTCACTGTTACACTGAGTCATCATATTCACTGCTACACTGGGTCATCATATTTACTGTTACACTGCGTCATCATATTCATTGTTACACTTGACCATCATATTCACTGCTACACTGGGTTATAAACGTATTCAGTTACACTGAAACATCATATTCACACTGACCATCATCATGTTCACCGTCACACTGACCATCATCATGTTCACCGTCACACTGACCATCATCATGTTCACCGTCACACTGACCATCATCATGTTCACCGTCACACTGACCATCATCATGTTCACCGTCACATTGACCATCATGTTCACCGTCACACTGACCATCATCATGTTCACCGTCACACTGACCATCATCATGTTCACCGTCACACTGACCATCATCATGTTCACCGTCACACTGACCATCATCATGTTCACCGTCACACTGACCATCATCATGTTCACCGTCACACTGACCATCATCATGTTCACCGTCACACTGACCATCATCATGTTCACCGTCACACTGACCATCATCATGTTCACCGTCACACTGACCATCATCATGTTCACCGTCACACTGACCATCATCATGTTCACCGTCACACTGACTCGTGTTTACACAGTTTCCTTCGCACTAAGTCAACGTTTTCAGTTGTTCATGCAGTGCCAAAATATTATATACATCCCCTACACACTTTCCCCTCGATATACACAGCTTTCACCATCCACATACATACACACAACTATATAAACATTATATATATATATCGTGCCGAATAGGCACAACTTGCCATCTTGGCTTAAATAGCAACGCTCATCTTGCCATATAGGACAAGTGAAAATTTGTGTATGCAATAATTTCGCCAAAATCATTCTGAACTTAACGAAAAAAATATATTTCACTGTGTTTCTAAACAAATGTAAAATATATTTAGTTGGGTTAGGCTAAAATAAATTGCGCTTGTTATAATAAGATTAGGTAAGTTTTCTAAGTTCCTTTTGGTGCAAAATTATATTTTTTTACATTAACATTAATGAAAAAAATATATCTTTAAAAGTACAAGAGAAAATTTTAGAAAGGACTTAATTTTAAATGAGTTCTTGCTAATTGGCCAGTTTTACCTATTAGGCACGACATACATATATATATATATATATATATATATATATATATATATATATATATATATATATATATATATATATATATATATATATATATAAGAAAACTGACCTAATCATATTATAGCAAGCACAATTTAATTTGGCCTTATCCAAATAAATTTTAGATAAATTTACAACAATTTAATAATAAACAAACAATGAAATTTATTTTTTCGTTAATTTCAGAATGATTTTTGCGAAATTATTGCATACACAAATTTTCACTTGCCTTATTCGGCAAGGAGAGCGTTGCTATTTAAATCAAAATCGCAAGTTTTACCTATTCGGCATGACATTATATATATATATATATATAATGTATTCGCCTTGGCTAGTGTTCCAACTCTGTTTCCAGTATTTAATTTATTTCCGTGTTGTAAACAGTGAGCAACGCACACACTTGCACTATTTACCTCGTCTAACCCCAGATCTATGCTTCCATATGTTCTCATTCCGTCACGCTATACCCGTGTTCAGGTGATTGTTGTTTCCCTCATACCACACCACGTCACACGGTTACAGGTAAACATAATTCCCACACACCACATATATATAGATAGTCATAGTTTCTATACACTACATTCCTTCCATTTAACTTCAGATACCACCCTCCTAAGAAACACATTACTTCACCCCCTGCCCCCAATACACTTTACTTCATCCCACCAACCAATGACCACTACTTCACCACACCTTCCAGTACACACTACAAACTCTCCCATCAACACAGTATATGTGTACCATTGTGTTGCAATATCTAAGGGGTATGATATTGCAAGACAATGGTACACATTCATATTCATCCTATAAGTGGCACTAGGAACGAATACGGAGAAAACTATTGTTTACGGACGCTTTTAACTACGAAAAATTATAAATTACAATCACATGTGGACACAAAGTAATCAAGGAAGAAATAGAAAAGGCTTTAAAATGAGCTGATTTAGGTAATATCTCTTAGACTGTAAATAAAGTTACGTACCCTTAACCTAACTTTGTAAAAACCTGTGTCAAAGAAAAAAAATATTGCGGGTCAGCATGTCAGACACCCCAAGAACATGATGGTACGAACCAGCAAGATACCATCTGGTCTTCACCCTAACCGAAGACAAGAGAAATCGATTATGAGGAACCACTGGGAGGCATCAATCATGCGGTCCTGTGCTTCGACCGAAATGGAGTGCTGGGAGGGTAGAGAGAAACAGGAAATACGGAACTACAGGAGAGCTAATTACGAACATCAGAGGCTCCCTGGATAGAGTGCAGTGGGGAGGGGGGGGAGAGAAATGGAAGGTATAAAGCCACGCCAGATGACAAATCGGTAGAAATGGATTATCTGCTGCCACACACATAGAAAACTGGAAAATATACCGAAGCCATGAACTGTAGGCGCGTATCGCTGAGAAGCATACTGGCAAAGGCATTACAAAAGATAAATACATGGTACAAAACACAAAGAAACGAACTCATACACAACCAGCGTGGATTCCAATATAGCAAATCATGACTCATAAATCTGCCTGGTTGACCAGCCAAGCACCAGACGAGCCTGGCCCATGACCGGACTCCGGGAGCAGAAAAGCTCTTGAAACTCCTCAAAGGTATATTAAAGGTAAGTAGTGAAATAAAGTAGGAAAGGTGGGACGGTTGGTTAATATATGCTGTGCCATCTCCGCCAGGATGCACCAGCACCTTGCTAGTACTTACTGCCATCCCCGCCAGAATGCACCAGCACCTTGCTAGTACTAACTGCTACCTCCGCCAGGATGCACCAGCAACTTGATAATACTTATTGCTTTACTTGTGAGGTGTAAAATACAGACATGTCATCTATAATACGCCATTATTTTAGACTGTTTCGCTCAGGATTAATTTAAAATTACGATGCTGAGAGAAATGTTTAAAGCATTACGTGTCTTTATGCAAGAGAACTACAACAAGACTAGTCTCGGAGCTAAGGTGAATGTCCTATCAGGAGAGGTTAAGGAAACTCTACCTGATAACAACTGAGGACAGGAGAACTAAGGAAGATATAATAAAAACGTACAAAATACTGAGAGGAATTGACAAGGTGAATAGGGACAGAATGTTTAAGAGATGGGATACAGGAACAAGAGGGCACAGTTAGAAGCTGAAAACTCAGACGAATCGTAGGGACCTTAGGAAGTATTTATTCAGCCTTAGAGTTGCCTGGAAGTGGAACAACCTGAAGAGTGAAGTGGTAGAGGTGGGATCCATACATAGCTTAAACAAGAGGTACAACAAGGCTCTTGAAACCGGGAGTAGACCTAGTAGCAAACAGAGAAAACGTCACACACACACACACACACACACACACACACACACACACACACACACACACTCGCACACACTCGCACACACTCGCACACACACACACACACACACACACACACACACACACACACACACACACACTCACACACACTCGCACACACTCGCACACACTCGCACACACTCGCACACACTCGCACACACTCGCACACACTCGCACACACTCGCACACACACACACACACACACACACACACACACACACACACACACACACACACACTCACACACACACACACACACACACACACACACACACACACACACACACACACACTCACACACACTCACACTCACACACACTCACACACACTCACACACACTCACACACACTCACACACACTCACACACACACACACACACACACACACACACACACACACACACACACACACACACACACACACACACACACACACACTCTCTCTCTCTCTCTCTCACCTTGGTAAACTGCGAGTCCAGCCACCTCAGCAGGGAAAGGATTAACTAGATTCATCAATCTGCATAGTTTAGGGTCCATCCAGCCTCTTGATGCCAGCACTCATGCCGCTACTACACCACACTCTCACGCAGCACACACACTATTATTTAGCGGGCACCTGTTGTACACACCAGGTAACTGCTGGCCCCTGGTGACTGACTGCTCCTGGTGGCACACCCAGGTAACTGACAGCTCCTGGTGGCACTCCCAGGTGACTGACGGCTCCTGGTGACACACCCGTGACTGACGGCCCTTGGTGGCACACCCAGGTGACTGACGGCTCCTGGTGGCACACCCAGGTGACTGACGGCTCCTGGTGGCACACCCAGGTAACTGACGACCCCTGGTGGCACACCCAGGTAACTGACGGCTCCTGGTGGCACACCCAGGTAACTGACGGCCCCTGGTGGCACACCCAGATGACTGACGGCCCCTGGTGGCACACCCAGATGACTGACGGCCCCTGGTGGCACACCCAGACTGACGGCCCCTGATGGCACACCCAGATGACTGACGGCTCCTGGTGGCACACCCAGGTGAATGACAGCTCCTGGTGGCACACCCAGGTGAATGACGGCTCCTGGTGGCACACCCAAGTGACTGACGACCCCTGGTGGTACACCCAGGTGACTGACGGCCCCTGGTGGCACACCCAGGTGGCTCCAACTCTCCTACACTTAGTAGTGCATCACCTAGGTGTTGTGTGATCCTCCTACAGGGCAGTGTTTGTGGCGACCGTCCCTGACCGTCCTGACCTGATACAGTCTCCAGAGTCTGCTTCACCTCACCCCTTGCTGTCAGCATCCCTAGTGACCACTGCCATGGAAGAACGAAGTGGAAGAAGGGATGACGGAAAAAGAAGAGAGAACAGTGTGTCAGTATGGAAAGATAAGAGACGGATTGGGGAAGATTCGTCAGGAAACGATACAAATGTTTCCTGACACAGGTCTTCGTCATATGAAGACCCGCCATTGGAGCTTTTGGTCATCTGACCGAGGCCTTTCCCTGGCTTACTGATCTACCCCTTTAAAAATTAAGTTATAAAGAAGAGGGAAAAGGGTAACTGTGCTTGAAGATTGGAAGGTAAACTACAGATGAAAAAAAATGATGGAAGGTAAGTAGGGATTAGATTAGATTTTGCCAATATGCATCTTGTGGACGGTAGCTCAAGAGCATATGGATGAAAAGTAAATGGAAGGAAAGATGAAAGTTAAGACACTTGTGCAACATCTGGTTATCTTTAATGTAAACGTTTCGCCAACCAGTGGCTTTATCAATACAAATTCTTGGACATAATTAGAAAACAGAAGAACTATATACAAAAGATGAGGTAATCAGCCCCTCAGCCTTGGAGGTGGTGTTTACAGCACTATGGTTGTAGAGAGTCTGAAGCACAGGTAAGGAGACTGGCGCTTATATAGGCGTCAGTGAAGAGAGACGTGTAGCAGACGAGGGCATAGTCACTGGTAGGCGGGATTCCCCAGTGGAAGTAGGTCCTTCCCAAATTGATGGGCTAGTTGTAGAAGTCGTGAAGAAGGTCATGTAGATGTCCTCTGAATCAAGATATCATGATGTTGCAGTGCCTGACAAGTTGTGCAAGACAGGTATACAATACCGACAAGATGAAAGTTAAGACTGATTACCTCATCTTTTGTATATAGTTCTTCTGTTTTCTAATTATGTCCAAGAATTTGTATTGATAAAACCACTGGATGGCGAAACGTTTACATTAAAGATAACCAGATGTTGCACAAGTGTCTTAACTTTCATCTTGTCGGTATTGTATACCTGTCCTGCACAAATGGAAGGAAAAAAGAATAAGTATGTTGGATTTTAGAAGAATGGAGTCTCAATACAGCCACATACACTGTCTCACTACAGCCACATACACTGTCTCACTACAGCCACATACACTGTCCTCTGAGAACATAATAAAGTTGAGGACTTATTTAACTTAGGATTAAACAAAGAGAATGCCGAAAATTATTTCGATTTTTCAGTTTTAAAATCATTGTTAAAAAGAATATTAAACGAGCTTGAAGAAAGTGGAACAATACAGACAGGGATCAACTTCCAATCATAATGAAATGTGCTAAGAAAAACATTGCTTATGGGGAAAATACTGCAGTAAGGTCAGTAGATTACTGCTGGATTAAGGCGAGGCTACAGTGTGTATGGAGGTGTCAGTGAAATGAAGAATGTGTGGACAGACACAGCCACACACTGGAAAACTGCTTGTTGATAAATTAGACACATGTGCAACTCTTGGGTATCTTTATTAAGGAAACGTTTCGCCACACAGTGGCTTCATCAGTCCATACACAGGAGAAGCTGTGTATGGGCTGATGAAGTCACTGTGTGGCGAAACGTTTCCTTAATAAAGATACCCAAGAGTTGCACATGTGTCTAATTTATCAACGTGTCGGTTCTGTGAACCATTCATCTACAAAACTGCTTATTATTGTCTTCATACATTTAACCTTCCAGAGACGTCCAAACAAACACTATAGGAAATGAAAACCACCTCATTGTTATTGATAAAATATCCGAAATCTTGGGATTGTATCCATATTTTGCACAGGTTAGATGAATAAATTCATATTCACTGATATTGTAACCCAACAATGACTTTTTTTTAGGAGTAATATGATTCCCAAATTTTCTTGTAACTGCAACTCCTCTTGCAATTGTGCAGATTAGCTACAGTGTCTGAATGTAATATATGAAATGACTAATATTTGTGAAGATGTAACAATGTCCAGTGGGAGGGGGAGGGTGATAAAGTCCCACTGCGACCTCTGTAATCCTGCTTTTAGCGCTCCCACTCACAGGATGAGCGGCGTTCAATAAACTGGCCACTCAGGCAACACAACCACATGGACCAGATAATACGCTCGACGTTGCCACGACACCTCATCCCTCAAGAACCAGGACCCCCTCAAACTTTCGCAATGTATCCTTTACCATCTTCAACAACCTTAGCTTCCAGTAGAAGTAAGAACGCAGATGTTGGGAGGTCAGATCCCTCTCAAATCCAGCCGTTCTCACTAGTAGAGGTTGTCGAAGTTGATTGCAGGTCAATCAACTTCGACAACCTCTACTAGTGAGAACGGCTGGATTTGAGAGGGACCTGACCTCCCAACATCTGCGTTCTTACTTCTACTAGTGACCTACGTCTCACCTCCTGGTGCTATATAAGGCTCCAACCTTAGCTTCGCGTCTCCTCCGACGAGTAAAGGTGGGGTTTTCGCTATTGATAGATTCAAGTCGCACTTCGATAATGGTCCAGGGACAAGAAAAACGTCATCTGGTTTTATCTTCAAATTTATACATTATCTGTGAGTATAACTGCGCATATACGTCATCTTTTGGTATATGGTATAATCCCGTGGACAGATGATTCTTACCCAGCCACAGCCCAACTCAAAGTCCCAATTTCACCAAAGCCCAGCACCCAATACCTGAGTGGAAGCCCACTTAACCGAGCCCACCATAGGACCAGCCCAGCCGCGTGAGCAACTGGCTAGCTGGCCTCACATGTTAACACACAATAAACAATTATGGACCTGTCAGAAGAGTAATTGTATGTTGGATTAAACCCGGTAGCTCCTGCGGCCTTTGCGGTTGCTAGTCTCTCTCTCTCGTACATTTGTGCCATATTTTGAGCTCGCGCTGTCGAATAGAGGCAGCGGTACACGCCACAGCCTCGGCCTCGGGGAATTATGAAATGATGCATGAACCACGCTACTGCTTCAAGGCGTCAGTGAATATGTGTATACCTGTGACCAGTTTCGAGATTATTTTTTTTTTGCTCTCAAAGCCCGTTATGAGGCTACACGGCATTGACTGATCTACTAAGCTGTTGGAACCTGCTACCTGCCGCCCTATGTAGCCATCACCATCTGGCTGATCCAAGACAGCACCTGTTGTGATGAAAATGGTTTTGAAAACGTTTCACTAGCCAGTGGTTTCTTCAGTCCAGTACAGAGAATAACAGAGGAAGATAAGGAGTATGAGGTAATCAGTCCCCTCAGTCCTCATTGAACTGAAGAAGCCAGTAGCTGGCAAAACGTTTCCTCAATTAAGATTCCTAAATGTTCCACAAGTGTCTCATTCGTCAACAACACCTGTTATTGCCTGGGCAACTGGAAGCACCGCAGCGTTCGCCTTTTTTACCAAGCTTGTGTCCATCTCTGGAGCGGTGATCACGTCGCTGGTAACCAAGTTGTCAGGCTCTACACACAGCCAGGTCTCCCTGTTGCTGTTCACAATACACAACTTTACTAGTAGCATCAGTGTAATCTTCCGTGACGGGGACAGTTATATATCTGTCATCTACCGGTATTCCTCAGTACGGAGCCTCAACCTTCACTGACGTTCCATTCTCAGAGCTTAACTATGCAATCAACATGCAAATTTAAATTCCTTAGCTTACAAGTCTTGCTCGATACACTGTGTGTGGCCAAAGGTCTTTTCAACTGGTATTTCTGTTAACATTATCATTATAGTCAGAAGAACCTCAACTCCGTATGGGTTACTGTTAATAATCAACTTACGTTACCCCATCTACTATACTTATAACAATTAGTTTGTAATCTTTGTAAGTTAGCCCTTCCTTCCTTCCTTAGCCTTACGTGATATTTACGTCATTTGGTTGTGGTTGTGAAGGATGTAGATGGTGTGTGTGTGTGTGTGTGTGTGTGTGTGTGTATTCACCTATTTGTGGTTGCAGGAGTCGAGTAACAGCTCCTGGCCCCGGAGTGTGTGTGTGTGTGTGTGTTGTGCTTTCTAATTACCTATCTGTACCCATGGTAGTAGAGCTATGCTCGTTGTCTCATTTAAAAAGTTTAGTCTATGGTATAATTTTAGTCTCCACATACTGCATCCTCTTTGATTCCTTTCCATCATTCCATAAAGGGATCCAGAATACATGTTAACAGGAAAATCTCATTATCAAACTTGTCCTATCTTGTCATGGCTTTATATAAAGTTATCATCTCTATATCCTCCTATCAACCAGTGCTTGAAAAGTTTCTTTGTCATTACTACTTAATCCATTATCATTGGATTATATAAAGCTGAACATAATCTGTTGAAAGTACTCCAAAAATTTACCTAACAAACATTAGCTAAATATTAAAATGAAACTTAAAATGCAAGAGTAGTAAGCACAGTTGATTCAACTCTTTTGTATGTTAGAATATAGATCTCCCCGAGTTACGTCCGAGTTCCGTTCTGACCGTCCGGTCGGATCACGAAATGGAGGGCTGTGGGACTTATGTGATCATAGCACGTACAAGTTGTATACCTGTACAACATTCTTTTAACCTAATAAATTTATGTTAATATTATCTCGTTTTATCACCCTGCTTTAATACCTTAAGTTTCGTTACTCACAAACTGATATTCCTTACTTGTAGGTATCATACGAACATAAACCATACCCCCGGCCGGGATTGAACCCGCGGTCATAGAGTCTCAAAACTCCAGCCCGTCGCGTTAGCCACTAGACCAGCTAGCCACAATAAGATTCATCCAACTAAGTATATTTCTACACCATAGGAAAGTTAGCACAGGCACCTCTGTGACCACAAATGCAAGTTTTTACAGACGAATCTCCAGCTAGCGTGGCCGTGACGAACTCTAGCTCAAGTCCCTTCACTGCCGTCAACATGACTCAAGAAATCGTAATGACACGATTGCAAATAAACCATACCCCCGGCCGGGATTGAACCCGCGGTCATAGAGTCTCAAAACTCCAGCCCGTCGCGTTAGCCAATAGACCAGCTAGCCACATAAGAAAGAAGGAACACTGCAACAGGCCTACTGACCCATGCGGAGCAGGTCCATGTCCCCCCCCCCCGATTAGCCCAATGACCCACCCAGTCTGATCATCTCCACTCAAGGATGGAGAACTGCACCAGACCCAGCAGCACAAGCTAGTCAGGTCCAACTCACACCCACCCACACCCACTCATGTATTTATCTAACCTATTTTTAAAACTTACTTGTATTATTATTATTATAATCAAAAAGAAGCGCTAAGCCGCAAGGGCTATACAGCAAAACTTACTTGTAGGTATCATTCATAGGCTTCACAAATAAAAATGCTGTATGGAATGTAGCCTAAGTTAGGCCTATGACTCTTCTTGTTACTCATTATTTCAACATTGTCTTTCACCTTCTTTTATGATTTTGACAAAAACAGCGCTGGCGAGCGTTTGATAAACGGTAATTTCTATATTTACGTATATATATTTTTTTATTTTTCTAATGTATAGTGTATTTTTTTCGGTCGTATGAGCGGATGGACGTAAGTCGCATAGGTGGGAAATAGAGGAGGATCTGTATTGGGTAAAACCAGCGGATTAAAAGTAGGATCACCTATAAATTATTGTACAGATACATGACTGTTAATGATTATCTGATTGGCTTAGGAATGTGTTTACAAAAATATTTTAATTGTAAATTATCTGAGTTCTAGATAACTGAAATGGAAGATATTGTAATAAATAGAGAGGAGGTGAAGAAATTATTTATAAATGCTGACCAGAAAAATAACAATAGGCCTAAATAGAATATCCTGATGGGATTAAAAATGTGTGAAGAAGAGTTATGCTATTTACTTAGTAATACCAGTGACACTTTACGAACCACTTTTACCGCAGATTCTGCTATTTCACTACAACAGGGTAAACTGGCAAATCAATGGAAAGGCCAATATTTAAAAAAACGTAGCCAGGAAAGACTCCTGTAAACAAGAGGCAAGTATCACAGACGAGTGATGTAAATTTTTTTGGAAGAAAGCCATATGTGGAAAGTGGATAAAATATCTGGAGAGAAAAATTTTGTTGACTAGTAAACAAATCGGTTTATAGTTTGCAAATAAAGGCATATCAAATTAAATCAGCTATTATGAGAGTCGGGGAAACAGTTGAACATACAGCTGGACTGACTGTATTTATGTAAACTGAATTG
>NC_091374.1:11932980-11957980 GCF_038502225.1 Cherax quadricarinatus | reverse complement strand
GAGAGTCAGGGTAGGTTCACACACGTGAGAGTCAGGGTAGGTTCACACACGTGAGAGTCAGGGTAGATTCACACACGTGAGAGTCAGGGTAGGTTCACACACGTGAGAGTCAGGGTAGGTTCACACAAGTGAGAGTCAGGGTAGGTTCACACAAGTGAGAGTCAGGGTAGGTTCACACAAGTGAGAGTCAGGGTAGGTTCACACAAGTGAGAGTCAGGGTAGGTTCACTCAAGTGAGAGTCAGGGTAGGTTCACTCAAGTGAGAGTCAGGGTAGGTTCACACAAGTGAAAGTCAGGGTAGGTTCACACAAGTGAGAGTCAGGGTAGGTTCACACAAGTGAGAGTCAGGGTAGGTTCACACAAGTGAGTCAGGGTAGGTTCACACAAGTGAGAGTCAGGGTAGGTTCACACGAGTCAGGGTAGGTTCACACAAGTGAGTCACGGTAGGTTCACACAAGTGAGAGTCAGGGTAGGTTCACACAAGTGAGTCAGGGTAGGTTCACACAAGTGAGTCAGGGAAGGTTCACACAAGTGAGTCAGGGTAGGTTCACACAAGTGAGTCAGGGTAGGTTCACACAAATGAGAGTCAGGGTAGGTTCACACAAGTGAGAGTCAGGGTAGGTTCACAGAAGTGAGCGTCAGCATAGGTTCAAACAAGTCACAATCACATAGGTTCGAACATGACGTATGTTTGTGTCGTTATGCTACCTACACTATATTCTACGTTATTCTCGTAATAATGTTGGTAGAATTAACGACAATATGTTAGGTAAAAGGACACAAGTACAACTAATGTGACATTTTATTGTAATAAAGCTCCTGGAGAGCGAAACGTTGCCATAATAAAATGTCGCATTAGCTGCACTCGTGACTCAACGTCAATTTCTGAACGTTCGTTGTAAATTTACAAACGCTATATTCTTTAAGGTTAGTTTACGTTGGATTAGGTTAGGTTAGGTTACATAAATCTATGAAATGTTAATTTAACAGCAGATAAGCATAGAGACTGTGGCAGCGCTTCAGCTTCAAGAAGGTACCTTAAGCGAAGGGCTCATGATCCAAGGAACTGAAGGTACCATTCCCTCCGCATACTCGGATCAAACCAGATTACCATCTACTCGATTGCCATCCACATAAGTATGAGCGCCTAGGCGCCCATACTTATCTGGGATCTGGACGAGTGGAGAAGGTACTACGTACTTTGACGCAGTGTGCGTTGGTTTGAATCCTGCTGTGGATTGAGAGATAAAGTTTGTAAATAATTTCGCCTGTTTGCGAATTGTTCAGCATATCTGGTTATGTTAGCGATTTACCTGTGAGGGGAAAATCCATCTTACTGATGTAAAGTAAAAGGACACAAGTGCAACTAATGTGACATTTGTGGCAACGTTTCGCTCTCCAGGAGCTTTATCAAGCCATTACAAACAATACATGGACACAGAGGGTATATAAAGGCTCTGAGTGAGGTGCAATACTAGTGAGGTACCATTTCGATGTTCACTAGTGGTGGTAGTAGTAGTAGTAGTAACAAAAATAATACAATATGGAAGAGCAAATAATTCGTACATGAGTAAAAGGATATAAAAGCTATTACTTGGGTAACATAAAAATAGGTTGGACAAATATAGACTGGAAAGAGGCAGTTTTTTTTTTTTTTTTTTTTTTTTTTTTTTTGTGATGGTGAGAAAATTAATGGAGGATGAATAGCTGGGAATGTCACCATTAATACTAGGTGACAACAAGTGCTAAATAACGAAGCTGGTAGACGGGAAAATGCAGGGAAAAAATTATTTATAATCTGAGGGAAACAACTACTAATGATTCAGACTACAGAATGAAACCTGAGAGTAGACATCAGAACGATGAGAATAACGATGAGAATCATAATGTCGTGTTTTCGAAAACTTTCAAGAACCGATATGAAAGAAAAATAAAGACGTTCTGGGTAGCTAGGACTCAGGTACACAATGCCACGTTCAATGAACACACACTAATGATTACACTTGACTAAAACAAAAGCAAAGAAAAGTAACTAAAAAGTGTGGCATGTACTCCTTTGAAACATCTAGCAATGTTCAGTAAGGTAACATGGACACACGCACTAGCGTAGACATACACATTCTACAACAGTGAACTGTACACCACGACAAACACATGTCCTCATTTGCATATCCAAAATAGTCGTTTGCTCAGACCAGCATGAATGAATTTGCAACTCCAGAGGTGCGGCCTGCGAGTCTCCGCTGGGAGGTGTAACTTATCCTCATATTTCTCATGTAAATGTTGTGGTAGCGACTGGCCGAGGCGTCCCACCCACCGCTGCTGCTTATTCAAATGTTCCACTCCCGTATTCTCCAATATTTCCACAGCAGATCCACTCAACTCCAATACAGTGGTAGTAGCGCTAGCTGCAGCCCTCACTGCTGCTGCCGCCGCCAACACCACTACGTTTTCTGAGGTGTTCCATTTTCTGCCAGTTGATTTTGTGGCTCTCCTTCCTGACATACGTTGAACATCACTAAATATTTTGTTCTTCGTTTCATTACCATTCCGTTTTCCATCACTTATTTTCCATAATTTTTTTTGGCATCATTGGACAAATAACCCGCTTCTCTCTCCTATGTGCGGGTTATTTGTGTATTGTTCCTGTCACGGTATTGTGCCTTTTTGTTCTTCTTGGTATCAGATTTCTGTTATTCATGACTCAAGAAATCGTAATGACACGATTGCAAACAAACCGTACCCCCGGCCGGGATTGAACCCGCGGTCATAGAGTCTCAAAACTCCAGCCCGTCGCGTTAGCCACTAGACCAGCTAGCCACAATAAGATTCATCCAACTAGGTATATTTCTACACCATAGGAAGGTTAGCACAGGCACCACTGTGACCACAAATGCAAGTTTTTACAGACGAATCTCCAGCTAGCGTGGCCGTGACGAACTCTAGCTCAAGTCCCTTCACTGCCGTCAACATGTTTGTTTGCAATCGTGTCATTACGATTTCTTGAGTCATGTTGACGGCAGTGAAGGGACTTGAGCTAGAGTTCGTCACGGCCACGCTAGCTGGAGATTCGTCTGTAAAAACTTGCATTTGTGGTCACAGTGGTGCCTGTGCTAACCTTCCTATGGTGTAGAAATATACCTAGTTGGATGAATCTTATTGTGGCTAGCTGGTCTAGTGGCTAACGCGACGGGCTGGAGTTTTGAGACTATGACCGCGGATTCAATCCCGGCCGGGGGTATGGTCGGTTCTGTTATTCATGTTAATATGTATCCTCTAAGAGGAGCCTTATAGTGCTTGACTGAATTTTCTCATTCTCATTCTTGGAACTCATCATAGGTAAGGTCACTAGGGCCAGATTCTTGGAACAACTGGCACGCGTAGGTGTCCTATCACCAAAGTGAACTCACTTCTTGCATTTTGTAGTGGCTGGGATAACTTCCAAAACCCTCAGTGGAGGAGCTTCAAACGTTAAGTTCCTCCTAATTCAACATCGGAGGAGAACCTCAGGTGTGTAGCAGCAGCTTTGACCATTTTGTGTGCAAAATGGTGTGAAAATTTTGTCCCTGAAAAATCACATAAAATCAAATTTAGTTTACTTTTTCTGAAAGGCGTCAATAATTAATGGCTGATGCATCTTAGGACCAGGATAGTAACTCATCTAATCGGCTTCAAGTTTTCTCACTGGTGTGGCTTCCTAAACAAAAGGTTCAAGTTGATATTGGCTGCCATACGTCTCAATTTGCCAGTTTTATGGAATATATAGTATTTACATTCAATAACTAAAGATGCTTCTTCTGGTCTCCTTCAAAATATTAATGATGATGTATCATGTAAGAAGGATGATACGGATACCTCATTAGTTTAATCTAAGTAGTGATGAAAACCGACAAGTTGAAGATTGAGACACTTATGCAGCATATGGGAATCTTTATTCAGGAAACGTTTCGCCACACAGTGGCTTCATCAGTCCAATATAAAGTAGAAAGGTGTAAGGAGAGGATGAGTTTGAGGTAATCAGTTCCTCAGCCTGGAGTCGATGTGTTCAGATGTGAACACATCGACTCCAGGCTGAGGGACTGATTACCTCATACTCCTCCTCTCCTTACGCCTTCCTCTTTGTATTGGACTGATGAAGCCACTGTGTGGCGAAACGTTTCCTGAATAAAGATTCCCATATGCTGCATAAGTGTCTCAACCTTAATATAAGTAGCTGAAAATGTTTAATTTTAGTAAAATTATTAAGCCTGAAATCGTTTGATGGCCTTCAAAGTTTTAACACTAGTTGATCCCTACTTAGAAGATAAGAATATTTAATGGAGTTTGTTAGTGTCATTTTGATGCGTTGAACATTGAAAAGAAATAAAAATTTGAATTTGAAAAGGCGTATCATTATTTTTCCCTTGATGCTAGTGAGGGTCTCTTGATCCAGGGAACTGGATCAAGAGACCCCCCCACTATGCTTGGATAGAATCTGAATGCATCACTTTCCACAGGAGATGCAAGATTCCTACTAGTTTAGCGCTCTCCCATAATTAAAATGCAACAGTTGTGAAGCTCATCTAGGTGAAACGTCGAATGAAAGTGCAATAACTGGAGGATGAAAGTGCAATAACTGGAGGATGAAAGTGCGATAACTGGAGGATGAAAGTGCAATAACTGGAGGATGAAAGTGCGATAACTGGAGGATGAAAGTGCGATAACTGGAGGATGAAAGTGCGATAACTGGAGGATGAAAGTGCGATAACTGGAGGATGAAAGTGCGATAACTGGAGGATGAAAGTGCAATAACTGGAGGATGAAAGTGCAATAACTGGAGGATGAAAGTGCAATAACTGGAGGATGAAAGTGCAATAACTGGAGGATGAAAGTGCAATAACTGGAGGATGAAAGTGCAATAACTGGAGGATGAAAGTGCAATAACTGGAGGATGAAAGTGCAATAACTGGAGGATGAAAGTGCAATAACTGGAGGATGAAAGTGCAATAACTGGAGGATGAAAGTGCAATAACTGGAGGATGAAAGTGCAATAACTGGAGGATGAAAGTGCAATAACTGGAGGATGAAAGTGCAATAACTGGAGGATGAAAGTGCAATAACTGGAGGATGAAAGTGCAATAACTGGAGGATGAAAGTGCAATAACTGGAGGATGAAAGTGCAATAACTGGAGGATGAAAGTGCGATAACTGGAGGATGAAAGTGCAATAACTGGAGGATGAAAGTGCAATAACTGGAGGATGAAAGTGCAATAACTGGAGGATGAAAGTGCAATAACTGGAGGATGAAAGTGCGATAACTGGAGGATGAAAGTGCAATAACTGGAGGATGAAAGTGCAATAACTGGAGGATGAAAGTGCAATAACTGGAGGATGAAAGTGCAATAACTGGAGGATGAAAGTGCAATAACTGGAGGATGAAAGTGCGATAACTGGAGGATGAAAGTGCAATAACTGGAGGATGAAAGTGCAATAACTGGAGGATGAAAGTGCAATAACTGGAGGATGAAAGTGCAATAACTGGAGGATGAAAGTGCAATAACTGGAGGATGAAAGTGCGATAACTGGAGGATGAAAGTGCAATAACTGGAGGATGAAAGTGCAATAACTGGAGGATGAAAGTGCAATAACTGGAGGATGAAAGTGCAATAACTGGAGAATGAAAGTGCAATAACTGGAGGATGAAAGTGCGATAACTGGAGGATGAAAGTGCAATAACTGGAGGATGAAAGTGCAATAACTGGAGGATGAAAGTGCGATAACTGGAGGATGAAAGTGCAATAACTGGAGGATGAAAGTGCAATAACTGGAGGATGAAAGTGCAATAACTGGAGGATGAAAGTGCAATAACTGGAGGATGAAAGTGCAATAACTGGAGGATGAAAGTGCAATAACTGGAGGATGAAAGTGCGATAACTGGAGGATGAAAGTGCAATAACTGGAGGATGAAAGTGCAATAACTGGAGGATGAAAGTGCGATAACTGGAGGATGAAAGTGCGATAACTGGAGGATGAAAGTGCGATAACTGGAGGATGAAAGTGCGATAACTGGAGGATGAAATTGCGATAACTGGAGGATGAAAGTGCAATAACTGGAGGATGAAAGTGCAATAACTGGAGGATGAAAGTGCAATAACTGGAGGATGAAAGTGCAATAACTGGAGGATGAAAGTGCGATAACTGGAGGATGAAAGTGCGATAACTGGAGGATGAAAGTGCGATAACTGGAGGATGAAAGTGCAATAACTGGAGGATGAAAGTGCAATAACAGGAGGATGAAAGTGCAATAACTGGAGGATGAAAGTGCAATAACTGGAGGATGAAAGTGCAATAACTGGAGGATGAAAGTGCGATAACTGGAGGATGAAAGTGCGATAACTGGAGGATGAAAGTGCGATAACTGGAGGATGAAAGTGCAATAACTGGAGGATGAAAGTGCAATAACTGGAGGATGAAAGTGCAATAACTGGAGGATGAAAGTGCAATAACTGGAGGATGAAAGTGCAATAACTGGAGGATGAAAGTGCAATAACTGGAGGATGAAAGTGCAATAACTGGAGGATGAAAGTGCAATAACTGGAGGATGAAAGTGCAATAACTGGAGGATGAAAGTGCAATAACTGGAGGATGAAAGTGCAATAACTGGAGGATGAAAGTGCAATAACTGGAGGATGAAAGTGCAATAACTGGAGGATGAAAGTGCAATAACTGGAGGATGAAAGTGCAATAACTGGAGGATGAAAGTGCGATAACTGGAGGATGAAAGTGCGATAACTGGAGGATGAAAGTGCGATAACTGGAGGATGAAATTGCGATAACTGGAGGATGAAAGTGCAATAACTGGAGGATGAAAGTGCAATAACTGGAGGATGAAAGTGCAATAACTGGAGGATGAAAGTGCAATAACTGGAGGATGAAAGTGCGATAACTGGAGGATGAAAGTGCGATAACTGGAGGATGAAAGTGCGATAACTGGAGGATGAAAGTGCAATAACTGGAGGATGAAAGTGCGATAACTGGAGGATGAAAGTGCAATAACTGGAGGATGAAAGTGCAATAACTGGAGGATGAAAGTGCAATAACTGGAGGATGAAAGTGCAATAACTGGAGGATGAAAGTGCGATAACTGGAGGATGAAAGTGCAATAACTGGAGGATGAAAGTGCAATAACTGGAGGATGAAAGTGCAATAACTGGAGGATGAAAGTGCAATAACTGGAGGATGAAAGTGCAATAACTGGAGGATGAAAGTGCGATAACTGGAGGATGAAAGTGCAATAACTGGAGGATGAAAGTGCAATAACTGGAGGATGAAAGTGCAATAACTGGAGGATGAAAGTGCAATAACTGGAGGATGAAAGTGCAATAACTGGAGGATGAAAGTGCGATAACTGGAGGATGAAAGTGCAATAACTGGAGGATGAAAGTGCAATAACTGGAGGATGAAAGTGCAATAACTGGAGGATGAAAGTGCAATAACTGGAGAATGAAAGTGCAATAACTGGAGGATGAAAGTGCGATAACTGGAGGATGAAAGTGCAATAACTGGAGGATGAAAGTGCAATAACTGGAGGATGAAAGTGCGATAACTGGAGGATGAAAGTGCAATAACTGGAGGATGAAAGTGCAATAACTGGAGGATGAAAGTGCAATAACTGGAGGATGAAAGTGCAATAACTGGAGGATGAAAGTGCAATAACTGGAGGATGAAAGTGCAATAACTGGAGGATGAAAGTGCGATAACTGGAGGATGAAAGTGCAATAACTGGAGGATGAAAGTGCAATAACTGGAGGATGAAAGTGCAATAACTGGAGGATGAAAGTGCGATAACTGGAGGATGAAAGTGCGATAACTGGAGGATGAAAGTGCGATAACTGGAGGATGAAATTGCGATAACTGGAGGATGAAAGTGCAATAACTGGAGGATGAAAGTGCAATAACTGGAGGATGAAAGTGCAATAACTGGAGGATGAAAGTGCAATAACTGGAGGATGAAAGTGCGATAACTGGAGGATGAAAGTGCGATAACTGGAGGATGAAAGTGCGATAACTGGAGGATGAAAGTGCAATAACTGGAGGATGAAAGTGCAATAACAGGAGGATGAAAGTGCAATAACTGGAGGATGAAAGAGCAATAACTGGAGGATGAAAGTGCAATAACTGGAGGATGAAAGTGCGATAACTGGAGGATGAAAGTGCGATAACTGGAGGATGAAAGTGCGATAACTGGAGGATGAAAGTGCAATAACTGGAGGATGAAAGTGCAATAACTGGAGGATGAAAGTGCAATAACTGGAGGATGAAAGTGCAATAACTGGAGGATGAAAGTGCAATAACTGGAGGATGAAAGTGCAATAACTGGAGGATGAAAGTGCAATAACTGGAGGATGAAAGTGCAATAACTGGAGGATGAAAGTGCAATAACTGGAGGATGAAAGTGCAATAACTGGAGGATGAAAGTGCAATAACTGGAGGATGAAAGTGCAATAACTGGAGGATGAAAGTGCAATAACTGGAGGATGAAAGTGCGATAACTGGAGGATGAAAGTGCGATAACTGGAGGATGAAAGTGCGATAACTGGAGGATGAAATTGCGATAACTGGAGGATGAAAGTGCAATAACTGGAGGATGAAAGTGCAATAACTGGAGGATGAAAGTGCAATAACTGGAGGATGAAAGTGCAATAACTGGAGGATGAAAGTGCGATAACTGGAGGATGAAAGTGCGATAACTGGAGGATGAAAGTGCGATAACTGGAGGATGAAAGTGCAATAACTGGAGGATGAAAGTGCGATAACTGGAGGATGAAAGTGCAATAACTGGAGGATGAAAGTGCGATAACTGGAGGATGAAAGTGCAATAACTGGAGGATGAAAGTGCGATAACTGGAGGATGAAAGTGCAATAACTGGAGGATGAAAGTGCGATAACTGGAGGATGAAAGTGCAATAACTGTAGGATGAAAGTGCGATAACTGGAGGATGAAAGTGCAATAACTGGAGGATGAAAGTGCAATAACTGGAGGATGAAAGTGCAATAACTGGAGGATGAAAGTGCAATAACTGGAGGATGAAAGTGCAATAACTGGAGGATGAAAGTGCGATAACTGGAGGATGAAAGTGCGATAACTGGAGGATGAAATTGCGATAACTGGAGGATGAAAGTGCAATAACTGGAGGATGAAAGTGCAATAACTGGAGGATGAAAGTGCAATAACTGGAGGATGAAAGTGCAATAACTGGAGGATGAAAGTGCAATAACTGGAGGATGAAAGTGCAATAACTGGAGGATGAAAGTGCGATAACTGGAGGATGAAAGTGCGATAACTGGAGGATGAAATTGCGATAACTGGAGGATGAAAGTGCAATAACTGGAGGATGAAAGTGCAATAACTGGAGGATGAAAGTGCAATAACTGGAGGATGAAAGTGCAATAACTGGAGGATGAAAGTGCAATAACTGGAGGATGAAAGTGCGATAACTGGAGGATGAAAGTGCGATAACTGGAGGATGAAAGTGCGATAACTGGCGGATGAAAGTGCGATAACTGGAGGATGAAAGTGCGATAACTGGAGGATGAAAGTGCAATAACTGGAGGATGAAAGTGCAATAACTGGAGGATGAAAGTGCAATAACTGGAGGATGAAAGTGCAATAACTGGAGGATGAAAGTGCGATAACTGGAGGATGAAAGTGCGATAACTGGAGGATGAAAGTGCGATAACTGGAGGATGAAAGTGCAATAACTGGAGGATGAAAGTGCAATAACTGGAGGATGAAAGTGCGATAACTGGAGGATGAAAGTGCAATAACTGGAGGATGAAAGTGCAATAACTGGAGGATGAAAGTGCAATAACTGGAGGATGAAAGTGCAATAACTGGAGGATGAAAGTGCAATAACTGGAGGATGAAAGTGCAATAACTGGAGGATGAAAGTGCAATAACTGGAGAATGAAAGTGCAATAACTGGAGGATGAAAGTGCAATAACTGGAGGATGAAAGTGCGATAACTGGAGGATGAAAGTGCGATAACTGGAGGATGAAATTGCGATAACTGGAGGATGAAAGTGCAATAACTGGAGGATGAAAGTGCAATAACTGGAGGATGAAAGTGCAATAACTGGAGGATGAAAGTGCAATAACTGGAGGATGAAAGTGCAATAACTGGAGGATGAAAGTGCGATAACTGGAGGATGAAAGTGCGATAACTGGAGGATGAAATTGCGATAACTGGAGGATGAAATTGCGATAACTGGAGGATGAAAGTGCAATAACTGGAGGATGAAAGTGCAATAACTGGAGGATGAAAGTGCAATAACTGGAGGATGAAAGTGCGATAACTGGAGGATGAAAGTGCAATAACTGGAGGATGAAAGTGCAATAACTGGAGGATGAAAGTGCAATAACTGGAGGATGAAAGTGCAATAACTGGAGGATGAAAGTGCAATAACTGGAGGATGAAAGTGCAATAACTGGAGGATGAAAGTGCAATAACTGGAGGATGAAAGTGCAATAACTGGAGGATGAAAGTGCAATAACTGGAGGATGAAAGTGCAATAACTGGAGGATGAAAGTGCAATAACTGGAGGATGAAAGTGCGATAACTGGAGGATGAAAGTGCGATAACTGGAGGATGAAAGTGCGATAACTGGAGGATGAAATTGCGATAACTGGAGGATGAAAGTGCAATAACTGGAGGATGAAAGTGCAATAACTGGAGGATGAAAGTGCAATAACTGGAGGATGAAAGTGCAATAACTGGAGGATGAAAGTGCGATAACTGGAGGATGAAAGTGCGATAACTGGAGGATGAAAGTGCGATAACTGGAGGATGAAAGTGCAATAACTGGAGGATGAAAGTGCGATAACTGGAGGATGAAAGTGCAATAACTGGAGGATGAAAGTGCGATAACTGGAGGATGAAAGTGCAATAACTGGAGGATGAAAGTGCGATAACTGGAGGATGAAAGTGCAATAACTGGAGGATGAAAGTGCGATAACTGGAGGATGAAAGTGCAATAACTGGAGGATGAAAGTGCGATAACTGGAGGATGAAAGTGCAATAACTGGAGGATGAAAGTGCAATAACTGGAGGATGAAAGTGCAATAACTGGAGGATGAAAGTGCAATAACTGGAGGATGAAAGTGCAATAACTGGAGGATGAAAGTGCGATAACTGGAGGATGAAAGTGCGATAACTGGAGGATGAAATTGCGATAACTGGAGGATGAAAGTGCAATAACTGGAGGATGAAAGTGCAATAACTGGAGGATGAAAGTGCAATAACTGGAGGATGAAAGTGCAATAACTGGAGGATGAAAGTGCAATAACTGGAGGATGAAAGTGCAATAACTGGAGGATGAAAGTGCAATAACTGGAGGATGAAAGTGCGATAACTGGAGGATGAAAGTGCGATAACTGGAGGATGAAATTGCGATAACTGGAGGATGAAAGTGCAATAACTGGAGGATGAAAGTGCAATAACTGGAGGATGAAAGTGCAATAACTGGAGGATGAAAGTGCAATAACTGGAGGATGAAAGTGCAATAACTGGAGGATGAAAGTGCGATAACTGGAGGATGAAAGTGCGATAACTGGAGGATGAAAGTGCGATAACTGGAGGATGAAAGTGCGATAACTGGAGGATGAAAGTGCGATAACTGGAGGATGAAAGTGCAATAACTGGAGGATGAAAGTGCAATAACTGGAGGATGAAAGTGCAATAACTGGAGGATGAAAGTGCAATAACTGGAGGATGAAAGTGCGATAACTGGAGGATGAAAGTGCGATAACTGGAGGATGAAAGTGCGATAACTGGAGGATGAAAGTGCGATAACTGGAGGATGAAAGTGCGATAACTGGAGGATGAAAGTGCAATAACTGGAGATGAAATTGCGATAACTGGAGGATGAAAGTGCAATAACTGGAGGATGAAAGTGCAATAACTGGAGGATGAAAGTGCAATAACTGGAGGAAAAGTGCAATAACTGGAGGATGAAAGTGCAATAACTGGAGGATGAAAGTGCAATAACTGGAGGATGAAAGTGCAATAACTGGAGGATGAAAGTGCAATAACTGGAGGATGAAAGTGCAATAACTGGAGGATGAAAGTGCAATAACTGGAGGATGAAAGTGCAATAACTAACTGGAGGATGAAATTGCGATAACTGGAGGATGAAAGTGCAATAACTGGAGGATGAAAGTGCAATAACTGGAGGATGAAAGTGCAATAACTGGAGGATGAAAGTGCAATAACTGGAGGATGAAAGTGCAATAACTGGAGGATGAAAGTGCAATAACTGGAGGATGAAAGTGCAATAACTGGAGGATGAAAGTGCAATAACTAGAGGATGAAAGTGCAATAACTGGAGGATGAAAGTGCAATAACTGGAGGATGAAAGTGCAATAACTGGAGGATGAAAGTGCAATAACTGGAGGATGAAAGTGCAATAACTGGAGGATGAAAGTGCAATAACTGGAGGATGAAAGTGCAATAACTGGAGGATGAAAGTGCAATAACTGGAGGATGAAAGTGCAATAACTGGAGGATGAAAGTGCGATAACTGGAGGATGAAAGTGCGATAACTGGAGGATGAAAGTGCGATAACTGGAGGATGAAATTGCGATAACTGGAGAATGATTTTCTTTTGGGTCGGTTTTCAACTTTTAACATAGACACGTAAGCAAACACTAGGACATTTTAGGAAACGTTTCAGTCCTGGGACCTTGATCAAGGTCTCAGGACTGAAACTTCTTCTAATGTCCTAGTGTTAGCTTATGTATTAACGTAGCTGTCAACAAGGTTAGCGCTCATGTGCTTTCCTTTAACAAATCGCCGCCTTGATTTCTGCGAAACAACTGAGAAATGTCTCTGATCGGAAATAAATTTCGGGAACAACAATCACTGCACTGTAACAAGAACAGTGTTCAATGTGACGAGAACAATAATTTAATGAGAACAATCATTGTGACGAGAACAATAACAATCATTGTAACAATCATTGTGACGAGAACAACAATCACTGTAACAATCATTGTGACGAAAACACTGTAAAGAGAACAATCATTGTATCAACACTGTGGCGAGAACAATCATTGTAACAATGACTGTGACGAGAACAATAACAATCACTAACAATCATTGTGACAAGAACACTGTAAAGAGAACAATCATTGTAACAACACTGTGGCGAGAACATCATTGCAACAAGAACAAACACTAACAATCACTGCGGCGAGAACAATCATTGCAACAAGAACAATCACTAACAAACACTGCGGCGAGAACAACAATCATTACAAGAACAATCACTAACAATCACTGCGGCGAGATCATTACAACAAGAACAATCACCAACAATCACTGTGTTAGGTAAGACACATATGCAACAGTTAGGTATCTTTATTTCGAAACGTTTCGCCTACACAGTAGGCTTCTTCAGTCGAGTACAGAAAAGTTGATAGAAGCAGAAGATACTTGAAGACGATGTAATCAGTCCATCACCCTTAAAGTTTTGAGGTGGTCAGTCCCTCAGTCTGGAGAAGAGCATTGTTCCGTTGTCTGAAACAATATTGTTTCAGACAACGGAACAATGCTCTTCTCCAGACTGAGGGACTGACCACCTCAAAACTTTAAGGGTGATGGACTGATTACATCGTCTTCAAGTATCTTCTGCTTCTATCAACTTTTCTGTACTCGACTGAAGAAGCCTACTGTGTAGGCGAAACGTTTCGAAATAAAGATACCTAACTGTTGCATATGTGTCTTACCTAACAACCTGTCGGTATTTTATACCATTTTAATGTTCAACAATCACTGTGGCGAGAACAATCATTGCAACAAGAACAATCACTAACAATCACTGCGGCGAGAACAATCATTGCAACAAGAACAATCACTAACAATCACAGCAGCGAGAACAATCATTGCAACAAGAACAATCACTAACAATCACTGCGGCGAGATCATTGCAGCAAGAACAATCACTAACAATCACTGCGGCGAGAACAATCATTGCAACAAGAACAATCACTAACAATCACTGCGGAGAGAACAATCATTGCAACAAGAACAATCACTAACAATCACTGCGGCGAGAACAATCATTGCAACAAGAACAATCACTAACAATCACTGCGGCGAGAACAATCATTGCAACAAGAACAATCACTATCACTGCGGAGAGAACAATCATTGCAACAAGAACAATCACTAACAACCACTGCGGCGAGAACAACCATTGCAACAAGAACAATCACTAACAATCACTGCGGCGAGAACAACAATCATTGCAACAAGAACAATCACTAACAATCACAGCAGCGAGAACAATCATTGCAACAAGAACAATCACTAACAATCACTGCGGCGAGATCATTGCAGCAAGAACAATCACTAACAATCACTGCGGCGAGAACAATCATTGCAACAAGAACAATCACTAACAATCACTGCGGAGAGAACAATCATTGCAACAAGAACAATCACTAACAATCACTGCGGCGAGAACAATCATTGCAACAAGAACAATCACTAACAATCACTGCGGCGAGAACAATCATTGCAACAAGAACAATCACTATCACTGCGGAGAGAACAATCATTGCAACAAGAACAATCACTAACAATCACTGCGGAGAGAACAATCATTGCAACAAGAACAATCACTAACAATCACTGCGGCGAGAACAACAACCATTGCAACAAGAACAATCA
Organism: Cherax quadricarinatus; assembly: GCF_038502225.1. Classification (NCBI taxonomy): domain Eukaryota; kingdom Metazoa; phylum Arthropoda; class Malacostraca; order Decapoda; family Parastacidae; genus Cherax; species Cherax quadricarinatus. The sequence continues at coordinate 11,943,270 of NC_091374.1, read as the reverse complement.
CTAACAATCACTGCGGCGAGAACAATCATTGCAACAAGAACAATCACTATCACTGCGGAGAGAACAATCATTGCAACAAGAACAATCACTAACAATCACTGCGGAGAGAACAACAATCATTGCAACAAGAACAATCACTAACAATCACTGCGGCGAGAACAATCATTGCAACAAGAACAATCACTAACAATCACTGCGGCGAGAACAATCATTGCAACAAGAACAATCACTAACAATCACTGCGGCGAGAACAATCATTGCAACAAGAACAATCCCTAACAATCACTGCGGCGAGAACAATCATTGCAACAAGAACAATCACTAACAATCACTGCGGCGAGAACAATCATTGCAACAAGAACAATCACTAACAATCACTGCGGCGAGAACAATCATTGCAACAAGAACAATCACTAACAATCACTGCGGCGAGAACAACAATCATTGCAACAAGATCACTAACAATCACTGCGGCGAGAACAATCATTGCAACAAGAACAATCACTAACAATCACTGCGGAGAGAACATTGCAACAAGAACAATCACTAACAATCACCGCGGAGAGAACAACAATCATTGCAACAAGAACAATCACTATCACTGCGGCGAGAACAACAATCATTGCAACAAGAACAATCACTAACAATCACTGCGGCGAGAACAACAATCACTGCAACAAGAACAATCAGTAACAATCACTGCGGCGAGAACAACAATCATTGCAACAAGAACAATCACTAACAATCACTGCGGCGAGAACAACAATCATTGCAACAAGAACAATCACTAACAATCACTGCGGCGAGAACAACAATCATTGCAACAAGAACAATCACTAACAATCACTGCGGCGAGAACAACAATCATTGCAACAAGAACAATCACTAACAATCACTGCGGCGAGAACAACAATCATTGCAACAAGAACAATCACTAACAATCACTGCGGCGAGAACAATCATTGCAACAAGAACAATCACTAACAATCACTGCGGAGAGAACATTGCAACAAGAACAATCACTAACAATCACCGCGGAGAGAACAACAATCATTGCAACAAGAACAATCACTATCACTGCGGCGAGAACAACAATCATTGCAACAAGAACAATCACTAACAATCACTGCGGCGAGAACAACAATCACTGCAACAAGAACAATCAGTAACAATCACTGCGGCGAGAACAACAATCATTGCAACAAGAACAATCACTAACAATCACTGCGGCGAGAACAACAATCATTGCAACAAGAACAATCACTAACAATCACTGCGGCGAGAACAACAATCATTGCAACAAGAACAATCACTAACAATCACTGCGGCGAGAACAATCATTGCAACAAGAACAATCACTAACAATCACTGCGGAGAGAACAACAATTCTGGCAAAATACAGATATTCACATTTTCACTCATTTATAGCGAAATAAAATTTTTATGTATATTAATATGTCAAGAAATAAAAACGAAAAAAAAATAAAAAATATATAACAGAGAAAACAATTACAAGTAATGAAATAAATTTGTTAGCGCTGGAAATCAAGCACTATTAATATTACTCGTTTTTACTATTGCCAATTTATTTTCTGCTGTTATTCCAATAGTTACTGCTATTGTTTTTCTTTTATATTATTCATTTTCATCATATATCATTGTTATTTTGATTATTAAGATTTGTATTACTTTATTGTTATCGTTATTATTGTGGCTAGATGTGCCGATGGTAATAAAGATAATACAGGGGGGGAAGAGGCTTTTATTTTGACGACGTTTCACTTTAAGTAGAGCTTTATAAGTCAGCGGTAAAGCTCTACAGAGAGCGAAACGTCAGAATAAAAGTTTCCCCTCCACCTGTGCATTTTCTTCATTATGATCGTTATTAACATTGCTGAAAATATTACATTTTTTTGGTCGCATTATTTTTCAACGCCAAGGTCAGTGTTATGATGATCTGCTTTACTTCTGATTGTAAAGTTTCGCACTTGAGCGAAATGTTTCACATTATAAGCTCGCTCTGCCCTGTTCATTGTAAGCAAACAGTCCTGTTCATTGTAGAAAAGTGTCTAATGTTTACCATGACTCTTGATGGTAACAGTGTTATTGTTTGTCCTCACTGGCAGGTCCACGTCACATCTAGGAGCACTGCAGCAGGCCTACTGGCCCATGCCACGCAGGTCCACGTCACATCTAGGAGCACTGCAGCAGGCCTACTGGCCCATGCCACGCAGGTCCACGTCACATCTAGGAGCACTGCAGCAGGCCTACTGGCCCATGCCACGCAGGTCCACGTCACATCTAGGAGCACTGCAGCAGGCCTACTGGCCCATGCCAGGCAGGTCCACGTCACATCCAGGAGCACTGAAGCAGGCCTACTGGCCCATGCCACGCAGGTCCACGTCACATCTAGGAGCACTGCAGCAGGCCTACTGGCCCATGCCAGGCAGGTCCACGTCACATCCAGGAGCACTGAAGCAGGCCTACTGGCCCATGCCACGCAGGTCCACGTCACATCTAGGAGCACTGCAGCAGGCCTACTGGCCCATGCCACGCAGGTCCACGTCACATCTAGGAGCACTGAAGCAGGCCTACTGGCCCATGCCAGGCAGGTCCACGTCACATTCAGGAGCACTGAAGCAGGCCTACTGGCCCATGCCAGGCAGATCCACGTCACATCTAGAAGCACTGAAGCAGGCCTACTGGCCCATGCCAGGCAGGTCCACGTCACATCTAGGGGCACTGCAGCAGGCCTACTGGCCCATACTAGGCAGGTCCACGTCACACCTAGTCTCAAGTAGTTCAATTTCTTAACTAGCAGTGACTTCATTCGGTGTCCGGAAAAAAAAGTCATTGGAAAGTCGCATTTTATTTAAATACAATAAACAATTACAATAATAAAACAAAATTTATTTTAAATCAGTTATTAACTGACAATACATGACTTGTACACGTTGACAGCACAAGTTACATATGATGGCATTACACATCCGAAAAACATCACGTTTTAATCAATTTCTTAAGCAAAGTAAGGCAATGAAACAAAATCATTTAAGTCGGTCATTTACTGACAATATATGACATGTAGTGATTGAAAATATCTTGGATAATATCGTGGCATTACACGTGTATATATAGTCAGGTTAGGTTTGTAATGATATTTTTTTCTGTGACCTTTTCCCCTGTGACTTTTTTATTGTGACCTTTTTCACCCGGGATTTTTTCCTGTGACTTTTTCCTGGGATTTTTTCCTGGGATTTTTTCCCTGGGACTTTCTTGTTTTTTTCCTAGGACTTTTTCCTGTGTTTTTTTTCCTAGGTCTTTTTCCTGATTTTTTCCTGGATCGGTTGATTCACTCGTAGCCTGGTTGATCTTAGGCTGGGCATAGAATCTGCCCTCCACTGCTTATTGTTTTTCGTTACTGATGTTCGTGTTGGTATTTCTACCAGTGGTGTTATTATTTAAAGGTTATTGTTGTTAATGCCGTAATATACAAACGCCATAATTTGCTCCTACTGAGGTTATTTGTATATTTTTTAATCGTGTTAATTGTGTTGCTTGTGTTAGTGGTGTTATGCAATGATTTATTTGTAATTGTTTATATGTAGTTCCAGGAACAAGCTTATGCTCCTACAAGTTTATAAAATTTCCTACGGCTTATTTCTTTCGATTTTATGTCAACCATCAACCACTAACACTATTCACGATGGGAATAATTCCAAATATTCCTTGTGCACTGCTTCTTCAGCAGGTTAAATTCATGGCCTTTCCTTCTCACTATTGTTCAACCAAGTAATCAATCCTGACTACTTTTCAAATAATTTTATTAATTTATTTGCAGTTATCTAATCTCTACTTCTCCTGGTTTATAACGCAGACATTGCTGTTGCCACGAGTCTTCATAACTGCAATAATTTTTGACATTTAAGTAGATATTTTAATCTAAAACTTACATTTCCTTTAATAATGTTAGTGTAGACAAAGTTCGAACTTCCCTTAACGTAAAAAATGTTGCAAATTATGCGTTACGTGGGACTGAACCTGGGATAAGCCGGTGACACTTCTACACATGTACACATGCACCACCACGACACATGACCCCCAGGGGGCGTGCAAAATAAACTCCTGAACGTTCAGACTGGAGCGTTGCTAGTTTTCTCTCCTCCTTCGATCACACAAGTATCGATGTCATTATTGATTTATACGTTTACATAACCTAACTTACGTAACTTGACTTCAAATTATTATTATAATCATAGCTAAGCGTTAAACCCACAAGGGTCACACACCGCTAGATTTGAAAAAAAAAACGCAGTGTTAAGAAATTAACTGTGTGAAAAACTTAAATTAGTAAAGGATTGAATGGGAAAATCTCCCTGGCTTACTGCGTTAAATCCAATGTGACTTTTTGTTAATACTGTTAAATAAAAGATAAAAAGAAATCGCCTTATATTATTAGGGTGAATCAGTACTGCACTGTTTACAGGTAAATAAAGATACTATCAAGAACAAAAAGGCACAATAATGTTACTGGAACAAAGTATAAATAACCCGCACACAGGAGAAAGAAGCTTATGAAGACTTCTCGGTCCGACTTGGACCATTTACAAAGTCGCAGTGTGACTTTGTAAATAGTCCAAGTCGGACGGAAACGTCATCGTAAGCTTCTCTCTATGTGCGGGTTGTGTATAAAATTGCCATATTTAGTTATTTAATAGCGAGGCTTAAACTCGTCTAAATAAAAGCGACCTCCTTGATTTAATTTCGACGAGGCAACACGTGCGTAGGAAATTTCCTATCCGGTAAGATATACAAAATTTAATCAAGTACAGATCAAATAACTAAACTGCATGCATAATGCAGTTCAGAAATATACAACTGACTTAATATTATACCTTTCGAATTTTTCCCTTTATAACTTATTATTTAGTTTGCATTAGTTTTAAGTTATTATTGAAAAAGGTGATGTTAGTGTTGTTTGACTTTCTGGTTCTCTTTATATTTCTCTCCTTTAAGCGTTAATGTTGTTTAAATAGTTTTGTCACTTTCGTTTTCATTCCTGATACTGATGTTAATATTGTAAGTGTTTATATGTCCTAGAATTTGTATTGATAAAGCCACTGGTTGGCGAAACGTCTACAATAAAGATAACCAGATGTTGCACAAGTGTCTTAACTTTCAATATTGTAAGTGTTTATATAAATAATATACATTTATTCACCGTGTTATGGACGCTGCTACAAGCAGCGAATATGAGTATGTAAAAATAAAAAAAAAGTGAAATTAGGAAATAAAACCTAAGTGCTTTCATGTGCTTACACACATCTCCAGAGGATAGGAAGAGGCAAGAGAAACACATTATAAATGTTGAACACCGAGGTGACACCTCACTCCGAGGTGACAACACCTCACACAACCCGTCCAGCGCATACAATTGTCCAACATTAAGTCAAATTGTTCGTATTATTATTATTATTATTATTATTATTATTATTATTATTATTATTATTATTATTATTAACATGAGCAGCAACAAAGATGCATTACAAGTACCTTAACTCAAGAAAGTTACCGCAGGAATAGCATGAGACTAACGCTCTTATTATCTCCGTTAATGTTGTTCTGAGCCGCCACCCTCAGAATTTACCTTGCAACTCTGAATGCCCTCACATATTCCCTTCTTTAATGGAAGCACCAGCAAGAAGTCAGCTTGAGAAGAGAATCGTAGCTTATTCCTAAATAGGTTACGGTATTTTATTAGGTGCCTTCCATAACGTATTGGGCCGCTCACAGCCTAACCACGCTTTTAGGCAAATTGCATCTGTTGTGGGAGAGTTTACGGTGAGGTGCTACGACGCCTCAGGTCTGGGTAGCATAATATTGGTTGGTGTCTGTGGGAGAGAACGAGGGGAGGGTAAAGAGGTCACATATATAATTATATGTTTTTAAGATAGTACCATAAACATGTATTGGTGGCAGTGTGGTGAGTGTGCGTGTGTCGTTGATCTTCGTGCAGGGACGTGACTCGTATTCCAGAGCCTAGCTGCTGGAAAGGGACTATTAGTTTGGTATTAGAAAATACGACTCAAAAACAAAGATACAATAACGTAACTGGAACAATACACACATAACCCGCACATAGAAAAGCTTATGACGACGTTTCGGTCCGTCTTGGTCCATTCACAAGAGTGAGTGAGCCAGTATATATAGGCTAGGTGAATAGTGACGGGAGAGAGGAGGAAAATGAAGTAGAGGTAATGTAATAGTGGAAGTAGTAGTGGAAGTAGCAGTAAAAGTAGTAGTGGAAGTAGCAGTAAAAGTAGTAGTGGAAGTAGCAGTAAAAGTAATAGTGGAAGTAGTAGTGGAAGTAGCAGTAAAAGTAATAGTGGAAGTAGCAGTAAAAGTAGTAGTGGAAGTAGCAGTAAAAGTAGTAGTGGAAGTAGCAGTAAAAGTAGTAGTGGAAGTAGCAGTAAAAGTAATAGTGGAAGTAGCAGTAAAAGTAATAGTGGAAGTAGTAGTGGAAGTAGCAGTAAAAGTAATAGTGGAAGTAGCAGTAAAAGTAATAGTGGAAGTAGTAGTGGAAGTAGCCGTAAAAGTAGTAGTGGAAGTAACAGTAAAAGTAATAGTGGAAGTAGTAGTGGAAGTAGCCGTAATAGTAGTAGTGGAAGTAGCAGTAAAAGTAGTAGTGGAAGTAGTAGTGGAAGTAGCAGTAAAAGTAATAGTGGAAGTAGCAGTAAAAGTAGTAGTGGAAGTAGCAGTAAAAGTAATAGTGGAAGTAGCAGTAAAAGTAATAGTGGAAGTAGTAGTGGAAGTAGCAGTAAAAGTAATAGTGGAATTAGCAGTAAAAGTAGTAGTGGAAGTAGCCGTAATAGTAGTAGTGGAAGTAGCAGTAAAAGTAGTAGTGGAAGTAGTAGTGGAAGTAGCAGTAAAAGTAATAGTGGAAGTAGCCGTAAAAGTAGTAGTGGAAGTAGTAGTGGAAGTAGCAGTAAAAGTAGTAGTGGAAGTAGTAGTGGAAGTAGCCGTAAAAGTAGTAGTGGAAGTAGCAGTAAAATTAATAGTGGAAGTAGCAGTAAAAGTAGTAGTGGAAGTAGCAGTAGAAGTAGTAGTGGAAGTAGCAGTAAAAGTAGTGGAAGTAGTAGTAAAAGTAGTAGTGGAAGTAGTAGTTGAAGTAGCAGTAAAAGTAGTAGTGGAAGTAGCAGTAAAAGTAGTAGTGGAAGTAGCAGTAAAAGTAGTAGTGGAAGTAGCAGTAAAAGTAGTGGAAGTAGTAGTAAAAGTAGCAGTGGAAGTAGCAGTAGAAGTAGCAGTAGAAGTAGCAGTAGAAGTAGCAGTAGAAGTAGTAGTAGAAGTAGCAGTAGAAGTAGAAGTAGCAGTAGAAGTAGCAGTAGAAGTAGCAGTAGAAGTAGCAGTAGAAGTAGCAGTAGAAGTAGCAGTAGAAGTAGCAGTAGAAGTAGCAGTAGAAGTAGCAGTAGAAGTAGCAGTAGAAGTAGCAGTAGAAGTAGCAGTAGAAGTAGTAGTAGAAGTAGCAGTAGAAGTAGCAGTAGAAGTAGCAGTAGAAGTAGCAGTAGAAGTAGCAGTAGAAGTAGCAGTAAAAGTAGCAGTGGAAGTAGTAAAAGTAGCAGTGGAAGTAGCAGTAAAAGTAGCACTGGTAGTAGCAGTGGAAGTAGTAGTAAAAGTAGTAGTGGAAGTAGCAGTAAAAGTAGCAGTAAAAGTAGCAGTGGAAGTAGCAGTGGAAGTAGCAGTGGAAGTAGCAGTGGAAGTAGTAGTAAAAGTAGTAGTGGGAGTAGTTGTTGCCACGAAAGAATTTGGGTTTGATTCCTGGGCTGGAGGATACACACAGAAAAGTTTCCTTGCATGGGCTGCCTCTGTGTACCTGTCAGTGAAAAGGTACCTTGGTGGTGGTAGTTGAAAGCTGCAGGTCGTACCCCACGGAGTGGCAGAATACCTTACAAAGGTTCAACTTTGAAATGAGACGAGTTATTAAAAGTTTGTAAATTAAACTGTAAAATATGTCAGGTTGCGTAGGTTGTTTATTTTTTTGTACCGCGTCATCTGGCAGTGCAAGAGGAAAAGTTGTACTCAGCAGTGAGGTGTGATGATCTGTGTTGTGGTACCTTATACTGTGGCAGGACGCATTCATTTTCTATATATCTTATTGTATGACTCTTCATGACAAGGTTGTAAGTGTTAGGGAGGAGAGGGGGAATTTTTATCCATTGTCCAATTTCAATGAAATTTTTACTGTGATTCAAGCAGCATTTGACCAGTGTTTGTAGAGACTTTTTGCCTAACATGGACAGAGAAAAATAATGCCCTATTCTCTAGGGCCTACAACTCTGCATTTTACCAAAATGTACAATGTTCTAGTTGATATCAGATGAAAGATAAAGGTGTAAATAACTATGTAACAATGAAACTTTAAACAAAATGTCAGTAGATTCCTTAATAAAAAAATGTTGAAGTTCGTGCATATTTTTTTCTTTTCTTTTTGGTGGTGGAAAAAATCACTAAAAACAAAATGGTAAGGAATATCGCAATTCCTTATTGCCATTCTGTAGAACCATCATTCTTCAATATTGTATGCAAAAATCATGACAATCCGTACAGTAGTTATCGAAAAATGTGGCCACAAACATCAATAACTTATTCCGGAGTAATAGACATGTTACTTTTTCTGTAAAAACTCGAGGGTCACGGCGTGCCAAATCTCAACCCCCCCCCCCCACCCGCTTATGTCGGCAGCCCGCAGGTGGAGAAAGGTCCTGGAGAGCGAAACGTTGCCACAATGAAAATATTGCATTAGATGCACCTGTGTCCTTTTACCTAACCTCTTTAAATGCCCTAACCGGGAGATGGGGAAGGGGAGGTGATACAATTTGATTGTAGTGAAGAGCTCTTGATGCGAGAAATTCGAACCCTATGTGCTGTATGACCCTTTATAGGTTCAGACCTTCCCTCACAATAGACGCAGCAGCAACAACAAAAATATACGGTTTGGAGAAGAGTATTCCTCTGAAAATACTGATTGATTTAAAAAGAAAGTATTAAAAATATTAATTCCCTAAAATGGTATTTAAAATGTTGGGAAGAGTACTGCTTGTAACACTACCACTGCTTGTAAAACTGTACCTCTGCTAAGTAATACTGCTACTGCTAGTAACACTGTCACTGCTAGTAACTGCCACTTCTTGTAACGTTGTCGACCACAGCTCGTGTCTGCCACTGCTTGTAAAACAATTCACCAGTGCTTGTAGCACTGCCAGCACAGCTGGCCGTGCGCGTGTTATATTTAATATAAATAATTACGTATACCCAATATTACTAGCAGAGTACGTGCAATCCTCTTATAAAACCTAAACTTCGTCGTGATCATGACAGTGTTGTTTTAAAATACTTATTAATACATGTATGAAATAAATGAATCAGATGGATATACAAAAGGTTTGGATTACACTAAGTGTACCAAACTAGATAACAGTAGAATTTCACGTTATTCTGGCAGATAATGCCGTTTGTCATCATGCCTGAATACCTCCCTAAGAAACTATCACACACAATTCTCATCTTCAGCACACTGCTAAATACAGTGTCTCGCACATGTACACAATCTATAGACTGCAAATGTAGTGTGTATAAATAAACAATAAAAAGGCTCAATAATGTGACTTGAATACACATATAAGCGAGGTACACACATAAGAGAGCTTACGACGACGTTTCGGTCCGACTTGGGTCATTTACAAAGTCACATTAACAGAAAATATGGTAGGTATAGTGTGTCTGGAAACAGAAGTGTCTCCTGACGCGGGTCTTAGTCATATTATGACCTACAGCTGGAGCTTTTGGTCATCTGACCGATGACTTCCGCTGGTTTACCGGTTCACCTCTTTAAAAATTATGGTTATGATTATAACCATTGAAGAGTGAGGTAGCTAGTATATATACAGGCGAGTGTGACAGGGACGGGACCAATAGAGGAAGAAAAGGAAGTAGTGGTAGTAGTAAGGCTAGTAGTGGTAGTAGTAAGGCTGGTAGTGGTAGTAGTAAGGCTGGTAGTGGTAGTAGTAAGGCTGGTAGTGGTAGTAGTAAGGCTGGTAGTGGTAGTAGTAAGGCTGGTAGTGGTAGTAGTAAGGCTGGTAGTGGTAGTAGTAAGGTTGGTAGTGGTAGTAGTAAGGCTGGTAGTGGTAGTAGTAAGGCTGGTAGTGGTAGTAGTAAGGCTGGTAGTGGTAGTAGTAAGGCTGGTAGTGGTAAGGCTGGTAGTGGTAGTAGTAAGGTTGGTAGTGGTAGTAGTAA
>NC_091374.1:11875480-11920480 GCF_038502225.1 Cherax quadricarinatus | reverse complement strand
TATATATAATATACATATATACATATATATATATATATATATATATATATATATATATATATATATATATATATACACATATACACACACACACACACACACACACACACACACACACACACACACACACACACACACACACACACACACACTGACATCAGTAGTTGGTGCTGGGGCCTTCTAAGCCTCGGATATATGGAACATAATTGCAGCACCTCTTTAATACCAAATCTCCTCGACACTCCTCCCAGTGATTGTCCAAAGGAGAATGGAGAAATATACCAAGAGAAAGAGAGGTATCCATGAAAAGAGGAAGAGTAGAGAGAGAGAGAGAGAGAGAGAGAGAGAGAGAGAGAGAGAGAGAGAGAGAGAGAGAGAGAGAGAGAGAGAGAGAGAGAGAGAGAGAGAGAGAGAGAGCTATTCCTAAGGCGAAGTTCATCAAGAATGCAGCACAAAAAATAAACACCGTTCGATGACCCCTCACTGGGGAAAAAGAGTCGTCATTACACACTAAATGGGAGAGCGTTCTGTGTTGGTGGTAGTGTGGGAGAGGCGTGAGGTGGGAAGGGGAAAATGGGACAGATGGGGTGGAGAGAGAAAAAAAAATGGGTGGGAGGGTGAAGAGTGGACACATGGAGTGTGAAGGAGAGGGCTTGGGGTGGGACAAAAGAGAGGGACGTGGGATCGACAGTCGGGGTCAGTGAAGAGGAAGAGTCTTTGAGAATCTTATACAAGGACCCTTCAAGGAAGGTGTCCTGATACTGGTGAAGGGGCTATTGATCCTTCATTTGATAAAACCTGATTACCTTCCCTTCCCCAGTTTACCGCTTACCCATGAATATAATAATCTCTAGTTACTAGCTCGAGGTAAGTGGAGGCGAGTTTTCCAGGACAATGCTGACGGAGGCAAAGAAAGAGAAAGTGAAAAAAAAATAAATAAAATGAGCAGCTCAGTCAAGAGAAACGAGTAGAAAAGTTGGTAAAATAAGAGAGGGGGGGGGAGAAAGAGGAAGGCAAAAAGCAATTTAAGAAAGAAGATAGCTGAAAGATTCGACACTTGGTTAAAAGCTCTGATGTGCCCGCCGAGCGGAAGTGAGGAGGAGATAAAAGGAACCAGTGAAAGAAGGAAGATTAGAAGACTCCAGGAAGAGATTAATGGGAAGCGTGAGGACCGAGAGTATGACAGAAGAGCAAAAAAAAAAAAAAAAGGAAGAACAAAGAGAATTAGTCAACTCGGAACGAGAGAGATAGGAATAAGGAAAGGACAAGAAGAAATTAGAAACGCTCCAACGAGGAATCACTGAGAACAAAAGAAAAGGAAAGTGGTAGTGGAATATTAAACGTGTGATCACCAGGAGAACTTAAGATAAAGTGGATAATACAACATTAGACACGATTTAGAAGAGGATCTCAGAAGGGGATCGAAGTATACAGACCAATTAATCTTCTGAGTTTCTGTCTCAATGTGGGTTATTATTAAGCATGATTTAGTAAGGTTCGCTATTCCCTTCCGCCCATCACACACTTAAGTCCGTCCCTTTGTACACCTGGCTCACCCCATTTACCCAGAAACAGAGGAAGTGGACAGATAAATGAGTAAACAGCGTGAAGAGATAAGAGCAATTTAGTTCCTGGTCGTCTGGAAGGGGAATGTGTGAGAGACGGGGACAAACAGATTATAAATAAGCATTGATAATTACGGGAGACAGGAAGGGAGAGGGGAGGAAGACACGCGGGCAAGAAAGCTAATGAAGGAGACAAACGTAGTGTGTGATGGATGAGAGAGGAAAGCAATGAAGGAGGGACAAATGGAAGAGGTGAGGGAGATGGAAGCACACGATGTGGGTGGGAGAGGAAAGGAAGTTGTAAGGACACAATAAGGGCAATAGGGAAATAGAATAGAATGAAGAAAGGAGGGAATAAAAGAAGGAGCGAGTACATGTTAATGACAGAGTAAAAGACCATATGTCTATAATCTCAAAACAGAGGCTGTCTAACGAGGAGATATAACTAGTCTACCTACCTATAATTCTGTCTACATAGGAATCGTAACTGATGAAACGTTTCGCCAGCCAGTGGCTTCTTCAATTCAATACAGAAAATAACAGAGGAAGCTGAGGAGGAGTATGAGGTAATCAGTCCCTCAGCCTGGAATAGATGTGTTCAGTCTATCAATCTTGAGAAACGTGCAGCATATGTGCGTAGAAGTTGCTTATATACTCGCCTGGCTGCAGTATATCTTTCCAAATGTTGCACAAGTGTCTTATTCTTCAATCTGTCTATAAGGCCCGTAGCTCGGTTGGTAGCACACTCAGCTCTCACAATGAGTGTCCCTGGCTCGATCCCCAGTACGGGTGGAAACACTGGGTGTGTTTCCTTACACCTGCTGTCCCTGTTTCCCTGTGTCAGTCGATTGGTATAGGGCATCATGGGAGTGGGGGGGGGGAGTAGCACACCTCAGACAGGGCTGGGCTTTGAAATGATCTGAGGAATATAACTGCTCTTAGCCTGTAAAAATTGATGTGTAAAAGAAATGGTTAATATTAAGATGGTTTAACAAGCATCTGCCTCCTCTGGTTACACTGCCAGCATGGAGAAGCCAACGAGAAATAACCATGACACAGAAATACGTGCATGGATATTAAGAAATGTTGAAGTAGAGTTTGATTTCTACGGCTATAATTACATCTACTGTGACTACTACTACTACTACTACTACTACTACTACTACTACTACTACTAATCACTCTGGGAGTTTGTGTTAACTAACATCGCTGCATTGTGTCTAGCTGAATGCGATGAAGAATTAGACACACATACAACGTCTGGATATCTTTACTTGTAGACGTTTCGCCATCCAGTGACTTCATCAATATCTCACCTGGACATAATATGAAGACTGTAGAAAGAAATATATACAGCCTAGAGAAGTTGCAACTTGAATCCAATATTTGCAAAGCGCTTGTTCAAGAGCCAGGATAGTGGCTCCCTTACCTTAGTGTATGACCAGTCAATGGTTCAAATCGGACCGAAACGTCGTTATAAATTTCTCTCTCAGATGTTTGGGTTATTTGTGTATTGTTCCAGTCACGGTACATAGCCTTTTTGTTCTTTGTCTTCGTTACACTTAAACCTCAGTGAGTGATCTATTCTAGTGATTTATAAATATATACAAAAAAATCCCTTTTATTTATATTGCACCTCTTGTTTAATACCTTGAAGGTTTGAGTAAGATTTCCCAGTCTCCATTTCCTAATGAAGAACAGATTAAGTGCTTTCAGTATTTTCATAGTGTTTGATTTTTAATGAAGGTAAGAGATTTACCCTCTCCGAGTTACTTTTTTTCAGGAAGAGAGTTAGGGAGAAAATGGAAGGAATAAATGACGATGATAGGGAAGGAGAAAGGGCAGGAGGAAGTGAGAGAAAGTAATGTAGCAAAGGAAGTAGAGAGACAAAGAGAGAAATAGAGAATGGAGCTGGAAAGGATGGGTGAATCTGAGCAGGACCGGGAGAATTTGAGTAGGACCGGGTGAATTTGAGTAGGACCGGGACAAAGGGTTGAGAATCAAGGCAAAATACAAACAAACTTTGGCAGAGAGAGGGGAATAAAGTGGCAAAAGCATAGATGAGTGAAAGCCAAGCGAAACAAAAGTAAAAAAAAAGATTTTTTGTAAAGGGAAGAACATGACTTTGAAAGATAAAACATTAAGTGGCGATGTAAAAGGGAAGCTGGAATAAATAAGGAAAGCAAGGGGAAAACAAGGAAACATAACAAAGGAATAAGTGGAGCAGAAAACACGGATAACGACGTTGAGAGGGCAAGGAGGTGAGGGTAACCAGAGCTCAATGACAATGAGAAATGAACCAGTAGGGAAAAGGAGCGAAGATATGAACCATGGGGAAAAAATGACTGAAGGAGGAGGAGGCGGAGGAAGCAGAAGAGGGGGAGTAGGAGGAGGAGGAGGAGGAGGAGTAGAGTGAAGTAATGACGTAAAGTAAACTTCATTAAGTGTTGGTGAAGAGGGTGAGGGACATAACCAACAACACAGGGACAAAAGGAAAGAAAAAATCTAACAGGAATATAAGTATTCAACTTAAAATTATACAATACACGTAAAGGCATTTATGAATTTATGAATTCCAATCGAGTACAGGAACTGGAAGTTAACACAAAATTCGTAAAATAACAAGATCATAACATCTGTTGTGCAAGTTACCACTAAAGGTGAATATGGAAATTAATAATTAATAATACAAGAAGATACTTGAGAACTTTGCATAATAGATTCTATTGTCAGAGTAGATGGGAATAATGGACACTAGTTACTTTGTGATACTTTTAACATACACCAGAAGTGTGTGTACTGTACATGTGGCAGTCTGTTTTGTTCTGTGTGATTCGGTAAAGATTTCTCTGAGCGAAACGTTGTCTAAATTCCGAGAAGCTTCTACCTGCCTTCCTGTGGTTTAAAATCTCAGTAATCTCAGGTCCCAATTGCTGCTTCTAGCCCTGCCGAGAAGGGGCCTAAAAGATACCAAATATCAAATCTCTGTACTTAATATCGCCCCCAAAGGCAACAATCTGATATAATATAATTTTGGTTTTTCAGTTAATTATTTAAGCTTTCCGAAACTGAAAATAAAATTTAATGAAGCCTCTTAGATTAAACTTGCGCCTTCTGAATCAAGCGCGGTGTTCATATATGCGATATTCGAACTGTTTACTAAGCACAATATTACAACCTCGATGGAAGATTTGAGGTTTTGCAGCCAAATTTGCATACACTGTTGCTGCTATATCGCTGTCTTGTTACCTGAAATTTGAGAGCTTATCACACAAACCCACCTGACACTGTCAGTGTGTTAGACAAACTGTGTTCGTAGCGAAGTTGAATTTCTTAGTCAATTTGCTGCTATGGGGATTTTAACGTTTGTCCTTCCTATGATTCATTACTGGAGAATATCAGATCTAGTCTTGCAAGAGTATTGTTTTCCCTTATTCTCGTAGGGTGCTATTGTGCTAAGAAAATACACAAATAATTCGTACATAAGAGAAACAGCTTGTGATGACGTATCAGTCCGATTTGGACCATTAATTAGTCGGACCGAAACATCGTCATAAGTTTCTTTCTTTTATGTACGAGTTATTTGTGTTGCTCCAGTCACGGTATTGCGGTTTATACTCTTGAAGGATAGGCTGAAATTCTGCATGAATTTTGTTGTGGCAGGTGAAACACGGTACCCTTTGAGGAAGCTGATATCACCAGTGTTTAGCAAGAAGTCTGTGAAGGCTCAGTCAAGTTTACAGGAGTAAATTTGACAGAGCCAGTAAAAGCAGGAAGATACTGACATCTTCTTGCTGCTACTACATTACAATTCTTGCTGAAAATTGTAGCATTAGTTCTCATATATATACCGGTGTAATGAAGCCATCACACCAGATCTTCCAGTAACACATGCATTATAGTGCGACACTACAGCTTCAGATAATGGAAAAACATTAAATGTATCATATAATGGTCATTACCCCTCACTGCTAAGTTATTCCTGTACATATTTACGTCATATCACAGTAAGTATCAGAGTTCATGACAGCTTGTTATGGCCAGGCTAAATGCAAGTCTACCACTGAGCCTCCTTTACAAGTTTGGCCAACTAAAATGGGAAAAAGTTGTTCTCGGACGCCAAAACTTTGTTCATTACTACCAACAGATGAATACTTACAAGAAAATGTGAAACGTGCCCATCTCCAAACCTGTGTGTGTGGAAATGTGCTCTCACTCCTAATCTCCCTGGAATGGACTCGTTACAGTAGAGCTGTTAAGCTGTGGTTTGTAAGTGAATGTTATTGTACCTGATAATGTATCACTGCCACCTCCAGAAGTGTTGAAGTTCTTGAAGTGGTCATGATCGACTTTCACAACACTGCCAAACTAAGATGTGGCAGCCAGCAGCAGCACCGACACAAACTTATCATGTACGATGTTATGCTCGTGGCATTCTATCGGTTACTGCAAGATGCTTGTGCATACAACTTTGGCAAATAAAAGTCCAGATACTCTCATTATCCACAATAATAATAATAATAATAATATAATAATAATAATAATAATAATAAAAATAATAATAAAAATAATAATAATAATAAAAATAATAAATATATAAATATATATATATATATATATATATATATATATATATATATATATATATATATATATATATATATATATATATATATATATATATATATATATATATGTCGTGCCGAATAGGCAGAACTTGCTATCTTGGCTTAAATAGCAACGCTCATTTTGCCATATAGGACAATTGAAAATTTGTGTATGCAATTATTTCGCCAAAATTATTCTGAACCTAACGAGAAAAATATATTTCACTGTGTTTGTTTAGTATTAAATTATTGTAAACAAATCTAAAATATATTTAGTTGGGTTAGAATAAAATAAATTGCACTTGTTATAATAAGGTTAGGTAAGTTTTCTAAGTTCCTTTTGGTGCAAAAGTATAAATTTTTACATCAACATTAATGAAAAAAATATATCTTTAAACGTATAAGAGAAAATTTTAGAAAGGACTTAATTTTATATGAGTTCTTGCTAATTGACCAGTTTTACATATTCGGCACGACATATATATATATACATATATATATATATATATATACAAAAAAGCCACAAAGGGATGAAAGGAACTCTTCAGCCCTATGTTGCTTTTGCCTTTTGTGTGATCACTCGTTTGAGATTGTCTTTTATATATCATGACGATGCAAAGCCGCTGCGTGACTACCGTTCCGTCCCTTCCTGACGTTTCAAGCATCCGTACATGAATATGACCTCTTTCTCTACATCACCCGTTATCCTTTAACTACCACCATCGTATTCACCTCCACCTCTCCTCTCCAACCATTATTCCTTGATCCCATCCGCCATTTTCCCCCCATCCAGCCCTCAATCCACACCCTCTCTTCCCACACCCCCATCCCACTAATCCCCCCGTCCCCTTATCTAATATATCGGCATCAGAGAGCTGGTATTACGCTGATACATAATTAATACTCACTCATGGATGAACAAATTATAATCTGTATATCCTGCTATGAAAATCGAATAATTTTTTCCAGATTATCTCTCACGCCTCTAACTCTCTTACTCTCTGAATATTAATTACTAATTATAACTATGACAGAATACGCTGGAATAACTTCTGAATTAGTTTTTACACAGGAAAAAATCATGGCATAATGATGCTATAGTGATGAAATAGTTATTAGTGATATACACGTCTTAGTTTTAGCTAGAACTTACGGTCTTAGCTCATAAAGCAACTATTTTTTTTACAAACTTGGCTTAAGTTCGTTGTTGCAACAACTCTGTGAAGATCAATCTTAACATCACTAAACTAACATATTCCATAGATGCTAATAATAGAACAGGTCGGGTTAGATTAAGTTAAATGATATTACGTCAATTTTGGCAAGGTTGTCAGCTTACTAAGTTAGTTTAGGATAAAAATATGTACCATGTTAATTCACAAAATATATCTATTAATGCAAATATTTTTTTTCGAAACGATTTATTTTTTTAGGGCGGATCGGCTTGTTTGACCAACTAAAACCCCCGACATATATATATCTACGTTGATCAAAGGATTCATTAGTAATGTATATCTAAATCGAAATGAGTATTAATTAGTTATATATCTCTCCGTAGAGCGATCAATGCATTCGTTATTGATGTACATAATACCATCTGATCCCTGGCAGCCGTGCTACCAGATATATTAAATATACTCTACATTGTTTAGTATTGATATTATGAATGTAGTGAATATTTTTTTATTTGTTTTTATTTATTGAAATGCCAGTTTGTGTAGAGTAATGTATTTGGCCTGATTTGACTGTGCAATATCCACGCAAAATAAATGGGAAATAGAGTATGCATTTTTTTCCATTTACAGTGTTAATAAATTTCTGCTTTGCCAAGGGTAGATGGACGCTGTGTGCTGAACTGTACATGAAAGCTTGTACATATACATCCACACACTCGCATATTCAAATAAACACGTAAACGAACTCGCATAAACAAA
Source organism: Cherax quadricarinatus (assembly GCF_038502225.1). Lineage (NCBI taxonomy): Eukaryota > Metazoa > Arthropoda > Malacostraca > Decapoda > Parastacidae > Cherax > Cherax quadricarinatus. The sequence goes on along the minus strand of NC_091374.1, from coordinate 11,912,374 downwards.
GTAGACAGACAGGCAGACAAAAACAGATGAAGAATGAAGACAGCGATCTTTGTTAACAGTTTTAAGAGTGGGTATGACTGGGCCCAAGATGCCAGGAGCCAATAATGGAGCTGAAATTTGACTCCCAAAAGGAAAATAGGTGAGGTTAGGTAAGGATTGTCAGGAAATAGGACAAGTGTTTCCTGACGCGGGTCTTAGTCATATGATAACCCACAGCTGGAGCTTTTGGTCATGTAACCGAGGCCTTCCAGTGGCTTACCCCTCCACCCTTTAAAAATAATAGTTATGATTAAAGTGAGTACGTACATAAACGATATCGGCAAAATATCAAGGATCTGAAAAAAAAATAATCTCAAGGAGAATGATGAAGAGGTCAATGATGCTTTCCAAGAGGCTTCCACAAGTGAACAAGAGTAACTGTCAGAAGTGAGAGAAGGGAGTGAAGTGGAAGGAATATTTGACGAGCACTAGAATCCATGGGTTTTAAGTGTCAAGCACAGGAGGGCTTACACGCTCACACAATAAAACACCGAACACCTTACACCACATATATCAAGCCAACACTAGGGTATGCGGAGCCAGTATGTTACTCCACACAGTGTTGGATACATATATAAGGATAATAATAATAAGTCTTGTTAAGCGCTAAACCCATGTGGGTCATTCAGCGCAAGATGTGATGGAGGCTTGATCCTCCGTCTGCTGAGAGAAGACAGACTCGCTTCCTATTTGTACTCACCTATATCACGTATATAAGGACCTATTTTAAAAGGTAAAATTTACTTGCTAAACTGATCCTTGGTCAGGTGCTCGGCAGGAAACACAGACACACGTTTAATGGAGGAGACTCTGTCCTCGTGATTCTAATGTAATTATAGAGAATAAACTAACAAATATATCAAATTGTTTAAGAAGAGCAAGTTAGAGGGAATATGGTCACGACATGTATAATACTTAAGAGTACTGATAGTACAGACAAGGGCACAAGGACATGGGTAAACCTAGAGTGGGAGAACTAAGAAACTAAACTGTTATATGGACACACTAGAGGCATATAAGAATGTATTCTATGCAAGGCTGGAATAAGGGTGTAAATGGCGTGCAACTGATAATTTTTAGTGGTTTTACATAAAACACTAAAATTTACAAAAGAAAAAAAACATGAATTTATAATTTTTAATGTCTTTCAGCTTTGCATTTACACGATTTTATGAACTTTCAAAACATCTCATTTTTTTTTCTAATGGGTGTAGTACATACATCGAAGTTGATTTAAAAGAAACACGTAAGCAAACACTAGGACATATTTATTAGAAAACGTTTCGGTCCTGGGCCCTTGATCACTTCTAACATACAGAGGTTGAAAGACATTATATATAGGCGGAGAGTGAGGTGTGAGTGACGCATGGTGGGATGAGGACGGGTAGACGATGAGATCATGTGACTCCTGTGTTGCTGGGTAGATGCTGCTTTGCCTGGTTGAGTATCATGTATGCTAATGCTTTAGATATTTTGTGGTTTCCAGTGTTACGTTCTATTGTGTCGGTGACGGCGATTAGCGAGGCTTCTAGACACCGTCGGTGTCTAAGGTCTTGTTCGGTAAGAACGAGTTGTTCCTCAACCCAGTTCATCAAATGCCCCTAAGTAGTGTCTGTTACTGGCATTTCGATGATCGTTCATTCGGACCGCAAGATCTCTGACTGTTTCGCCTACATATTTCGTGGGACAGAATCCACAGGGGATGGTGTAGACGCCTGCTGTGGAAGGTCCCAGGACCGAAACGTTTACAAAGAAATATGTCCTAGTGTTTGTTTACGTGCTTTTCCTAAACCAACTTTTCAGTAGATGAATGGTTCAGAGAACCGACATGTTGATAAATTAGACACATGTGCAACTCTTGGGTATCTTTATTGAGGAAACGTTTCGCCACACAGTGGCTTCATCAGTCCATACAAAGGAGAATCTTGAAGAACAGGAAAAGAATGAGGTAATCAGTCCCTCAACCTTGAGTCGATGTGGTCAGTCCATCAATCTTGAATAGAATGGATGGACTGACCACATCGACTCAAGGTTGAGGGACTGATTACCTCATTCTTTTCCTGTTCTTCAAGATTCTCCTTTGTATGGACTGATGAAGCCACTGTGTGGCGAAACGTTTCCTCAATAAAGATACCCAAGAGTTGCACATGTGTCTAATTTATCAACTTGTCAGTATTTATTACTAAGGTTTATACCATACATCGATGTGCCTGGAGTTGGAACTTCCCGCCTTGTAGGGCCCTGAGTGTGAGGGTAGTGAATGTAGTGCGTGGAACGTGCACAATGATGTAGTTCAGAATAACACAAGTCACGGGTTAATATTTAAATTTATAATAAAAAGGCAAACCAGAACTTCATGATCAGTGAACTAATGATGAAAATATATGTCGATCCACACAAACCCCTGCAGGTGAGTGCAACGTTGACACACACGGTCACTTGTACAAGTCAACGTAGATACACATGGTGACTTATATAAGCCAATGCAAACACACACACACACACACACACACACACACACACACACACACACACACACACACACACACACACACACACACACACACACACACACACACACACACACAATTTTTAAAGGGGTGGACCGGTAAGGCAGTGGAAGGCCTCGGTTAGATGACCAAAAGGTCCAACTGAGGGGTTTCCCTCAAGGAAAGTTCCATGATGCTGGTGAGGGGCTCTTGATCTAGGAAATTAGATCTGTTCTCCAGTTCCCTGAATTAAACCTGAATACCTTCCACATCCCCCCCAGGCGCTGTATAATCCTAGGGGTTTAGCGCTTCCCCATTGATTATAATAATCCAACTGTGGGTCATCATGTGACTAAGACCCGCGTCAGGAAACATTTGTCCTGTTTCCTAACACACACACACACACACACACACACACACACACACACACACACACACACACACACACAAACTTTAATTAAAATAACATGTAATTTGTATATTTGTGTATAATTAAAGTTTATTGAGCGTCAATGACCTCGCTGTTGCAACACCAATGCAATCATTTCAGTCATTTAATAAACACACAAAACACCACACACACACACACACACACACACACACACACACACACACACACACAGGGGAATGGACTTAATTTATAGCACTGCGTTTCTTCAACGTTTACAAGTGGAGAAAAATGCAAAACACAGTTAAAGTTTGTTTAGAGAAGCGCCAATAGATCACTGATAAGACAAAGCGTACGAGATAGTTCTCCTTGAACAGGATAAATATGCAAAGTGCTTAACTCGTGTGGGTTATTCTACACAGGGAGTGGGAGGCTCGACCCTCCGTCTGCTAACAGCAGGCAGACAAGTTACCCAGCTGCATTCACCTACTAAACAAATATTTAGTAGTGATGAATGGTTTGAAAAACCATTCTGAACACATCGACTCCAGGTTGAGGGACTGATTACCTCATACTCCTCCTCTCCTTACGCCTTCCTCTTTGTATTGGACTGATGAAGCCACTGTGTGGCGAAACGTTTCCTGAATAAAGATTCCCATATGCTGCATAAGTGTCTCAATCTTCAAATATTTAGTAAAGAACCAAAAAAGGCATACTACCGTTACTGGAACAATACATAAATAACCCACATATAGGAAAGAGAATAACTATAATAAAAACTATGCGCTAAACCCACATGGGTCACAGGAGAGAAAAGCTTGTGACTTGTACCCAAGAAATAAGCTCTGATAACTCCATCCACTCATTTGCAAGTCCCACTCAAATCCAACCCCTCTACCTCATGTATTCATCCAACCAAAATTTGAAACTAAGAACATAAGAATGTACGAACACTGCAGAAGGCCTACTGGCCCATGCGAGGCAGGTCTATTCTTGGTCAGAAAAGTGGCAGATGCAGTTCAATGTAGATAAATGCAAGGTTCTGAAGCTCGGGAGTGTCCATAACCCTAGCACTTATAAGTTAAATAATGTAGAACTTAGCCATACAGATTGTGAAAAGGACTTGGGGGTTATGGTAAGCAGCAACCTTAAACCAAGACAGCAATGCCTAAGCGTACGTAATAGGGCAAATAGATTACTGGGATTTATATCAAGAAGTGTAAGCAACAGAAGTCCAGAGGTCATACTGCAGCTTTATACATCATTAGTAAGGCCTCATCTAGATTATGCAGCTCAATTCTGGTCTCCATATTACAGAATGGACATAAATTCGTTAGAAAACATTCAGCGTAGGATGAGTAAATTAATACATAGCATTAGAAATCTTCCTTATGAAGAAAGATTGAAGATTCTTAAATTACATTCACTTGTTAGACGAAGAATGAGGGGAGACATGATCGAAGTGTATAAGTGGAACATGGGTATCAATAGGGGGGATATTAATGAGGTCTTGAGGATGTCTCTCCAGGGAAGAACCCGCAGTAATGGATTTGAATTGGACAAGTTTAGATTTAGAAAGAACATAGGAAACTATTGGCTTGGAAATAGGGTAGTTGATGAGTGGAACAGTCTACCTAGTTGGTTTATTGAGGCTAGGACTTTGGGTAGTTTCAAATTTAGGTTGGATAAATACATGAGTGAGAGGGGTTGGATCTGATTGGGGCTTGCAAATGAGTAGATAGAATTATCAGAGATTATTTCTTGGGTAGCATTAAAATTGGGTTGGGCAAATGTTTTGTTAGTGGGATGAATTGTAAAGGACCTGCCTAGTATGGGCCAACAGGCCTGCTGCAGTGATCCTCCTTTCTTATGTTCTTATGTAAATGGTCCAAGTCGGACAGAAATGTCGTCATAAGCTTCTCTCGCCTATGTGCGGGTTATGTGTGTAAATATTTACTAATATTCAAATATCAGACTTCCTGCCTTTGTGTCTATCTGGTTTGTACAAATTTTCCTTAGCGCGATGCGCTCTCTGACATTCATTATTTCCTTCGAGGGAAAGCGACTTCGTACGTGATATCAGCATAGGTAAAGCCAGACGTTTTTTTTGTTTAACAAGTCCACCAATTTTAATATTTCTGTTTTAGAATTAAATTAAAACAGATTTTTTCCTGATCGTAGACGTTTCCTTTGATATTTAGAAATGTTTGACTCTGAATTGTAATTTCTAAAAATACTGGTCTTTAATTTTTAAGCATAATCGAGAAGAATGTTGAAATGTTTAATGAAAGATATTGTAAGTGACTCAACAATGAAACATCCAATGAAATTTGGTCATATTTTACATTTAAAATACCTTCAAACGTTATTAATATTACGTCATCGAAAAATACTGCCATGTGAAATTTCTCATTTTATTTTGAATTTGTATTCCCATATCCGACACTGAAATCTAAAAAAAAAAATAAAATAAAATCTGAGCTAAATTAATTATTCTTCGGGGAATTTTTATTTTGCGCCACGAACAATCGAACCTGACTTAAAATTTTATTACATTAATATTTTTGCAAAAGTCAGTTTTTTATAGGTCATAATCACATCGAAGCCCAAAACCCTGTGGCTCATACAATGCTTGAGAAAGAGAAAGTAATTATTCTTAAACCTCAGTTGCCAGAAATACTCTGCATAACCAAGGGCTTCCTATATAGTATGTCACTGATGTCAGCTATGGTCTGTATACGTCGTATCATGTACCTCTGGAAATAAAGATTATTACTATTATTATTATTGATTTAGGGAAGGGAAGGGGAACTAACTGGTTGAGCCTAGTGCCCTTCACCGGCATCAAATCACCCTCTTCTCCCTTCTTGCAGGATTTAGTAAGTACAGCATATACAGATTATCTACATTGAATAATACGGCAGTGAAAACATATGAGCGATAAAATGAGACACTTGTGCAACATTTGGCAATCTTTAATGAGGAGAGACTGATTACCTCAAACTCCTCCTCGTCTTAAACCGTTTCTCTGCATCGGACTGAAAAAGCCACTAGTTGGCGAAGCGTTCCTTAATAGATTCACAAATGCTGCACAATTGTCTCATTCTTCAATTTGTGGGTTTTCTAATTCATTTACGTCATAAGAGTGGTAATACCAGAGTTTTATCAGGGAATTATAAAAATAAAAGGTTAACAGGAAGGCATATAAGGACGAGACTACACCTCGCTGCCACCCAACAACACCTGACTTCTTATGATGCTGTAGGTAGGTCGTCAGTGATCCGTGAAACACAGCTAATATTCTACTCAAAAATTTGTCTAATATACCTTAAATTCCTCCTAAATTGGTTGGTTAATATACACTGGATTCATTTATAATTAATAAAATTTGGAAGCAGTTTAAGGTACGGCTAATGCAATTTTAACCTAGTTGAACACTAATAAGCTAATATACGGGTATTTGTTCATGCAGACAAATATTATTTTTATTATTAATTATGATTACTATAATGTTAATATACTCATGGGGATGCACTACATTCTTAGATTTCATATATATTTATATATATATTATATATATATATATAATCTTTGCGTTAAATACCAATAGATTCCTCAATTAGGTGTTTTCAAAATGTTTCTTATAATTTAGAAACATTTTAGCGAGGCGCCACAGTGTGACAGGTGCAGTCTTTGGTTTACTGAACATTTTCAGTATAAAAAATTACGTTTTTAACCTAATAATTGCTCGTTTTTGTGGCTTTAATTTAAAATGAAAATATACAATTATAAAATTGTAGACAGCATTAAAATATTTTTCAGCATTTTCTTCGTCAGTTGCATGGTGGAATTACGTATTTAATAAATGCACGTTTCTCGCACAACGGGAAAATGACCTCAGTTACACTTAGTTGTGAAACTGGTACGGCTTATGCAATTTTTACCTAGTTGAACACTAGTTAATATTTGTTCATGCAGACAATTATTTTTATTATTATTTCTATAATGTTAATATACTCATTGGGAATGCACTACATTCTTAGAGATCATACAGCGCCTGGTGAAAGGCAGATAATCTAGGGTAGCTCTAATCCATTTGGTCACCAGACCTTACCAGCATTAAGGTCCTCTCCTTGAAGGGGCAGACAGACACAGCGTCCAGTTTATGTGGCAGGGTAAGTCTGTATACAACCAAGTTACAACCAACAAACAATTTATTTCTGGTGCAAGGTGGTGGTGACTGGATCAGTCAGGTTACTGGTGCTTGCTGCAGGCACTACGACGTAAACCCCACAGCCCCACGACTGTAATTATTTTTCAAGAATTTCTGAAGTTCCTCTTTGAAGATATTTAGGCGTGAATTGGTAATTCAATTTATATTGAAAGAGGTGGCGAAAAAGTTTTGGGCCGTCTATACTTATTGATTTCTCTTAACATGTCCATTACAACCGCGTTACGAGTGTTAAAAGGTTAATAATCAAATAGTTTACTCTAGTTTCTCGTATAAGCGCAAATGCATAGAGGGAAATTATTTATACCTCAGAGAACAGTCACGCGAGCTACATGATATATTGATCAATGTACCAACAACATAACTGTCAAGACAAGAGGTACATGGCAACTGTATTTCTGGAGTCTTATGAAGGCCCGCATGCAGCATGTATACTTCGTATTCACTTTGTATACACTATGTCGTCCTCGGAGGATGAGGGACAACCTACAACCCTAAAACGGATACGCAAAAACGAAAGCAAAATTGCATTATCAAGTTACAATTACTGGTGAGGAAAGACTCTCCTTTGATTCCTGCATCCTCGAGATAGTAAAATCATATATTATAAAACATGTATAAACAGGGTAAAGTGCAGAGCAATTCGATACCTTATGAAAGAATAATTTCAATTTCATTTAATGCGATATATTACAAATAGTGATAAGAGCACCCTCGGCAGGCATACTCAGTGACACGAAGTAATCGTAATATACACAATGTTCACCCTGGTATTGTCTCCATAAACGAAGGTCGGAATATACATGGATGTACATCCAACGAAATTGTGCTCATTTTTGAGATTGCAATAGAGGAAAGTGTGCGAAAGAGGAAGAGAGGCAGGGGAAAAGAGCTATAAATAGAAGAGCAAAGAGAAACTGATGAGAAAAATCGTCTCTAAGAGTAATGCAGAAAAATAGAAAGTGCTATATTGATCTGACCTGTATCAGTAGTGATCTGACCTGTATCAGTAGTGATCGTAACTGTCTCAGTAGTGATCGTAACTGTCTCAGTAGTGATCTGAACTGTCTCAGTAGTGATCTGAACTGTCTCAGTAGTGATCTGAACTGTCTCAGTAGTGATCTGAACTGTCTCAGTAGTGATCTGAACTGTCTCAGTAGTGATCTGAACTGTCTCAGTAGTGATCTGAACTGTCTCAGTAGTGATCTGAACTGTCTCAGTAGTGATCTGAACTGTCTCAGTAGTGATCTGAACTGTCTCAGTAGTGATCTGAACTGTCTCGGTAGTGATCTGAACTGTCTCGGTAGTGATCTGAACTGTCTCGGTAGTGATCTGAACTGTCTCGGTAGTGATCTGAACTGTCTCGGTAGTGATCTGAACTGTCTCGGTAGTGATCTGAACGGTCTCGGTAGTGATCTGAACGGTCTCAGTAGTGATCTGAACGGTCTCAGTAGTGATCTGAACGGTCTCAGTAGTGATCTGAACGGTCTCAGTAGTGATCTGAACGGTCTCAGTAGTGATCTGAACTGTCTCAGTAGTGATCTGAACTCTCTCAGTAGTGATCTGAACTGTCTCAGTAGTGATCTGAACTGTCTCGGTAGTGATCTGAACTGTCTCAGTAGTGATCTGAACTGTCTCGGTAGTGATCTGAACTGTCTCGGTAGTGATCTGAACTGTCTCGGTAGTGATCTGAACTGTCTCGGTAGTGATCTGAACTGTCTCGGTAGTGATCTGAACTGTCTCGGTAGTGATCTGAACTGTCTCGGTAGTGATCTGAACTGTCTCTGTAGTGATCTGAACTGTCTCTGTAGTGATCTGACCTATATCAGTAGTGATCTGACCTGTATCAGTAGTGATCTGAACTGTATCAGTAGTGATCTGAACTGTATCAGACGTAATTTGTTGTCACTCTGTGACGTACCATCTTTCAGGATCCTAACGCTTCTGTTATATCCATTTATTCTCTTTAGTAAACTTGGAAGCGTCTTACAATAATAAGAGTACTGCTGACAATAATAAGGGTACCGCTGACAATAATAAGGGTACTGCTGACAATAATAAGGGTACCGCTGACAATAATAAGGGTACTGCTGACAATAATAAGGGTACCGCTGACAATAATAAGGGTACCGCTGACAATAATAAGAGTACTGCTGACAATAGTAAGGGTACTGCTGACAATAATAAGGGTACCGCTGACAATAAGGGTACTGCTGACAATAATAAAGGTATTGCTGACAATAATAAAGGTATTGCTGACAATAATAAGGGTATTTCTAACAATGATGATATTTTTTTACAATAATAAGGATATTTCCTACAATAATAAGGGTAATTCTTACAATAATAAGGATATTTCTTACAATATTTCTCATATTAGCAAGTTTGTAATTTTGTCGAGACACTAAGATAATCAGTACTTTTTTTCTTTTGTGAAAGACCACAACATGTTCCTTTTATACCTCTACTCATGACAGACTACTAAACCCTCTGACACTTCCGTCAACGATACTTCATGACCATGGTGTTTCCTCCATGTCGTCAATTACTTGTCATAGTTCGTGTGTCAGTGACCTGTTAATCTCCTTGCATCAGTGACCTGTCAATCAAGACACATGTGCAACATCTGGGTATCTTTATTGTAGACGTTTCGCCATCCAGTGGCTTTATCAATACAAATTCTAGGACATAACTTGAAGACAGTAGGACTATATACAGAAGATGAGGTAATCAGTCCCTCAACCTTGGAGTTGGTGCGAAGAGCACCGTAGTCGTGGAGATTCTGAAGCAGAAGCAAAGAGCCTGGCGCTTATATACTAACGTCAGGTGTAGCAGACGAGGGCATAGTCACTGGTAGGCGGGATTCCCCAGTGGAAGTAGGTCCTTACCAAAGAGATGGGTTAGTTGTAGTAGTAGTTGTCGTAGTCGTGAATGTTATGTACATGTCCTCAGAATCAAGATTCCATGATGTTGATGACAGCTTGTCAGACACTGCAACATCATGGAATCTTGATTCTGAGGACATGTACATAACCTTCACGACTACGACAACTACTACTACAACTAACCCATCTCTTTGGGAAGGACCTACTTCCACTGGGGAAACCCGCCTACTAGTGACTATGCCCTCGTCTGCTACACTTGACGTTACTATATAAGCTCCAGCCTCCTTGCTTCTGCTTCAGAATCTCCACGACTACGGTGCTCTTCGCATCTACTCCTACGTTGAGGGGCTGAATACCTCATCTTCTGTATATAGTCCTACTGTCTTCAAGTTATGTCCTGGAATTTGTATTGATAAAGTCACTGGATGGCGAAACGTCTACAATAAAGATACCCAGATGTTGTACATGCGTCTTAATTTCATCTTGCCGGTATTATATACCATTCTTGCACGACCTGTCAATCCCCTTGCTTCAGTGGCCTGTCACTCCCCTTGCGTCAGTGGCTTGACATTCATCTTTCGCCAGTGGCCTGTCATATACCTTCCGACAGTGACCTGTCAGCCGTGTTTGTGTGAGGTCCCCCTGATCAGCCTCGTCTCGGAGTCTGCTCACACTAGCGCATCCCTGCCGCTCGCCCTCAGTAGATCCTGCCAGGAATACTAAGTAGGTAAATAGCACAGAGCAGGTAATAAGGGGAACAGGGAGGCGGTGGAGAAGGCAGCTGCACCAGTTGCAGGAGGAAGGAGTAAGAGAAAACGACGAAGAAGGGTTGAAAGAGGACGAAGAAAAGAAGGATGAAGATAAAGAAAAGAGGGAAGAGGAAGAGGATGAAGATAAATAAAAAATGGATGAGGAAGAGGATGAAGAAAGCAAGCAGGAGAAGGCAGAGGCATCAAGAACTGTTGGAGGGAAGGGCAATTTTCGCCCTCGTCTAAGAGTTTGGTTATAAGAAGCTTCTATCCTGAATATAGATTGCTTCATGAAGCTTGGGAAATGTTCAGTATAGATGATCGAGATCTAATCGCCTTACCAACATGTTTTCGCTAAGTCAAACTTTGACACTCTTGGATAATGTCCAGTATTGATAACGAAAATGTAAATAAATGTGCCACCCAACAACCGCACAAATTTATAATCGTGCATTTTTTTAGAAAGTTTCAGGGACACTGAAACTAGAGGTGGCTTCGCAATTAAAAAAAAAAGATGTATACGTGATTCGTAATATAATATATTCGTGGAGCATCACTAAACTCTTGTGTTATAGACCAATATTAAATAAATAAATAAATAAATATAATATATATATATATATATATATATATATATATATATATATATATATATATATATATATATATATATATCGTGCCGAATAGGCAGAACTTGCGTTTTTTGCTTAAATAGCAACGCTCATCTTGCCATATAGGACAAGTGAAAATTTGTGTATGCAATAATTTCGCCAGAATCATTCTGAACCTAACGAAAAAAATATATTTCACTGTTTGTTTAGTATTAAATTACTGTAAACAAATTTAAAATATATTAGTTGGGTTAGGCTAAAATAAATTGTTCTTGTTATAATAAGGTTAGGTAAGTTTTCTAAGATTCTTTTGGAGCAAAATTAAAAATGTTTGCATTAACGTTAATGAAAAAAATATATCTTTAAACGTGTAAGAGAAAATTTTAGAAAGGACTTAATTTTAAATGAGTTCTTGCTAATTGACCAGTTTTACATATTCGGCAAGACATATATATATATATATATATATATATAGATATATATATATATATATATATATATATATATATATATATATATATATATATATGAATGATGGGGTCCACCTCTGGTGTAAATTGTGGGACCCATAGCCTCGGAGAAGTGGATAAAAAGGCTTCAAGGAAGAATATTTGGATTTCTTCCTGAAGCCGTTTGAATATTCCACTTCCCCTACCACCCCATCTTCTCGTATTTTTTTTTACCAATAGGAATATTTTATTACATAATATGGTACAGAAGATTTAAGAGATACATTTTGATATAAAGGTGGCATATACGGTACATGTTACGTGTGTATCACCGATTATAAGGCGAAAATCTCATCCAGCTCCTCAGAGCTGCGGCGTGTGCCCAAAATACAGCAGGCATTACCCCTTTGAACAGCCGCACTGAGCCACTGGAACAGAAAACTAGCTGCCCTGGGATCCCTAGTTACCTTGATGAGTCTTTTTTCCAGCTCCTTAAGGAATTTAGATGTATTCTTTCCCCATGAGCCAAGGGTCTCTGAGCCTATGGGAACAAACATATAATGATGGGCAAGTTCTCCATATTTTCTAGACTATTGGGACTCACTGAACCTGGCAGCTGCCCCTCCTTCCTCCCTGGTGTATTGGAGATGTGCATCTACCTTGGCTGATACCTATGTATAGTCCCACACCACCTGCTTCCCGTCTGTCCAAGCTTGAAGGGTGATGCCATGTGGACGCTTCTGGCTGCCATCAGATTTGCATAGCTGGGGTGGCTCCCATACTGCTGGGCATCCGGGTGTTGTGAGGCTCCTTTTGATAATGTTATTAACCTCATGTCTTGCAATCTTTCCCTCGGATTTACGGCATACCAGACCATGGTACCCGAATCGGTCTGCTGCTTCACTGCCACAAATACACCTGTGTTCGGCGAAAATGGGGGCGGCAAGTCGAAGGGCAACACCGATGCGGATGGTCTGTGGGTCGAGGCGTGCGCCAAGGCTGGAGTTGGGAACAGCCAACAGAAAGTCCCCTGCATGATGAGCTCTCACTGCCAGGAGGCGGGCTCTATCCTTCCCTGACACACACTGAAGCATTCATGACCTTATTACTATTATATATCATTAATCTTCTGACAGTTATTTTCTTGGATAAGGTAACGGTTTGGAAGGATTCATTGCTGTCTGATCTATAAAATCATGGCGCTGCCATTATCACATCTGTTCAGCTCGGCTCTCCACCTTCCTCACGTCTCAAGATAGACCAGTCTGATTCCGACGACCCTTAGTTGGGAGAAAGAAAACAGATAACGGGGCAAATTGCGTTAAGACTGACACTAACTGGCGAATCTGTAGACCACTTTGCCAACCAGCTGCCAGAAGAACGCGGGTAGGATGAGGGATAGATCCCTGTTGTAGGAGAGGAAGCGAAGCTCTTTTAAATAATTCTATCTTTATCACTGTAATAATAAATTATTGTTATAATGATTTTTTTAATAAATTCTTATGGGTTTTTTTTTTCTATCAGCTTCCGAAATGATTAAACATGTAATTTAAAATAGAGAACTTGCAAATGTATAAACATGATTATTGCCCCGAATTATCAATTTTTTTTTGCATTTAGTGTTTATCCTTCAATGCTTATATGAGAGTTTACGTTAATCCCCTCATTTTTTCAGGAATTAAAGTATTCTTGACTGGTGATTAGCAGGTAATATTCAGCGTTAATTTATGACCCTGTGAGTAGCTGATAGGCTTTAAGCCCAGTTAACCAACCAATTGTTCTCGCCTTAATATTTTTTTATAACATTGCTATTGATATTCCTCTTTTCCTACTATTCCTTCTCCATATCCATTAAGTAATTCAGTATGTGTTATTTAAATTTTATCCATTAAAACTTTTTTTTTTTTTTTGTCTCGCACAGACTGTGTTGACTTCATTCGACTTCCTGATGCAAAGTAAACAAACGGACTCACTTCTCATTTTGTTCAATCATTATTTTTTTGGTTCAAATTTTTAACTTTAATTTCCACCTTCATAATTAACAAGAAGTCAGTCACTTATCAAAATAATGTTAGACAATTTACTCCTTGAATTTTTCTATCTACCGCATATTCAGAGTTAAAAACAGAATATAAAAAAAAGTGTAATGCAATACGAAGAGCAGGACACAAGAAGCTCTTCCACGTGTTGTCAAGTTGAAGTATTATTATAATCATGGGGGAGCGCTAAACCCGTGAGATTATATAGCGCCTGTGGGGGGGGGAGAGATGGAAGGCATTCAGGCTCAATTCAGGGAACTGGAACGCAGATCCAATTCCCTAGATCAAGAGCCCCTCACCAACGTCAAGGAACCTCCCTTGAGGGGACAAGTTGAAGTAATGAGCTTGTATTATGTATACGAGTGGAATAATGAGCATCCACCTCGTTAGTAGCCTGTACAATGAGATGCTTCTTCGTGTCAAGAAAAGTCACTTTCCCAACTTCTTAATTTTTAAGACAAACATAATATCATTTGCCTACCTGGATAATCAGTTAGTCCTACACACAATATAAGCAGCTCGTTACCCAGTTCGAGAATGGGGTGCGGGTTTTTTCCTTAAGTGGGAAAAAACAGTTTTGAAACTTTTTAAATCCTTAAAATAAACATAATGTCAAGCTAGTCCCTCAGCATGACCTTAACTTGGTCGAGTACGAGACCCACCGCTGCTAAAACTTGCATCGTATTATAAAAGTCACGGGATTTGTTGCTTATAAAGTCCTCGTGTGGTGTACCGTTTACTTAAGTTAGGCTCAAGTTGTGGAGACACTGTTTAGAAAATTGTTCTATTCACGGAGAGGAAGGGAGGGGATGGGAAAGAGAAAGAGAAAGAGAAAGAGAGAGAGAGAGAGAGAGAGAGAGAGAGAGAGAGAGAGAGAGAGAGAGAGAGAGAGAGAGAGAGAGAGAGAGGTGCGAAGTGTGAAGGGTCATGTACTAACGACTAAAGTCAAGTTGGCTTAGCAAGTCAGTTTTAGTTAGAAATGATAGTGTCTGCGCTGAAAGTGAGGCTTACCTAGGGCAGAGAAACTAGACACACATCAACAGGAACATCAGCAGTGTCCTTCTACCCTACAGAATGGGAACAAAAGCTAGTTATTCTTCCCTGCCATATCCCATAACTCAGGATGTTTTGTTATCAGGTAGTGAAGTCTGTCAGACTGAACTGAGACTTCAGTCAGGCAATAAAAACAACGCCGAGCATTTCAGTCTGTTCACTTGTTACAGAACCTTCATTCAACATTTTACAAATATTGTTTCCAACTCTTCTGTTTTCTTAAATTAGATTTTTTTTTTTGCTTAAAGAACTCCTAGCTGATGATTTGTCATGTATTGATTTTCAATATTTCTTACCAAAACTAATTAACACTCAACGATCACGTGTACAGTGTGGCTATTTAAATTAGATGATGAAATTAAGAAAATTTGTCTTTACGTTTAATTAACTAAATAAATAATAGTTTCATTTTTCGTAGACAACTTTTGCATTGATTATGTACGTGCAAAACGTCAATTCAATGTTAATATTAAATAGACAAACTAAAAAACTTGATGTTCATCAGCGTAAACTAATATATATATACATACATACATACATACACACACACACACACACACACACACACACACACACACACACACACAACCCTGAGGAAGACCCCATCACTGAACAATTAATTTTGCCAGAATCCGAAGTCAATAAGGCGATTGTGTCATTTCCAGCAGGATCTGCAGGAGGTTACACTGGAATTCGACCTAAGCACCTCAAAGAGATGGTAAATCCAGTACTCGGTGCATCTGCATCAATTCTTCTCACCGAGTTAATAACTTTCGTCAACAACTGCCTGGCTGGGCGAATCCCAGAAGAAATTAAACATTTCTTTTTTGGAGCCTCACTATGTGCGTTGAAGAAGAAGGATGGGGGAATCAGACCCATTGCGGTTGAAAACACTCTTCGCCGTCTCGTTGCCAAAGCAGCAGTAAGAAACATTCGCCTAGAAGCTGCCAGTTTACTCCAGCCACACCAACTGGGCTTTGGGGTCCCTCAAGGCAGTGAAGCTGCAGCTCATGTGGCAAGGGACCTACCAGAAGACAAGGCCGTAGTCAAACTTGATTTTAGAAATGCCTTTAATATGGTGAAGAGAGATCCTGTCTTGCCAGCTGTTCGGGATCGGTTCCCCAGTCTTTTTCCCTTCATTTCAGCCGGCTACAGCAAACACTCAGTTCTTTTGTTTGGAGAACATGAAATTCTCTCATCAGGTGTTCAGCAGGGTGACCCACTAGCTCCACTTCTCTTCTGCTTGGCAGTAAGAGAACTAACTTCCAGCCTACGCAGCGCGATCAACATCTGGTACCTGGATGATGGCACTCAGGCAGGTACTGAAGAGTCCCTGGTAGGGGACTTACAACTTGTGAAAACATAGGGAGAAGACTTGGGCCTCATCCTCAATCCCTCCAAGTGTGAAATCATCACGGCGAACCAGGAAATAATCAATGCTGTGCAAAGAATCCTCCCCGAAGTATCTATTACCACTCTGTCCAACAGTACCCTCTTGGGAGCACCGCTGGGTCACCAGGCCATCGACACAGTCCTCATGGACAAATTGAATGACCTGATGAGAATGGAGGAGAGAATAAGCAATCTTGATGCCCATGATGCTCTGTATCTCCTCACAAGGTGCCTTACTATTCCAAGACTCGCTTACTTCCTGAGGTGTGCACTCTCTTTTGACAACCCAACACTCGACGAATGACACACACCTGAGGTCAACCTTTAAGAAGGCACTGAACCTGTCACTAGAGGACCAGCAATGGGATCAGGCAACCCTCCCAGTGCGACTGGGAGGTATAGGGGTGCGCAAAGCAACGCATATTGCTTTACCTGCTTTTCTGTCTTCGTGTTTGGCTTCCAGCGCATTAGTCAAGATTGTTCCCGAACGCTTGAGAGACGTGGAAGGAGCTCAAGACCCCAGGTTTACTGAAGCAGCGATTCGGCGGGACACCCTTACAGACTCCTCCAGTAGACCAGCTCCTCCCAAAGAACACAAACAGTCCCACTGCGACAAACCGATCATGGAAAAAATCGCTAACACAATGCTCTCCAACGCCTCAGGAAAGGACAAAGCTCGTCTCCTGGCAATGAAGGCACCACACTCAGGAGATTTCCTGTTAGCTGCTCCCAATTCCCTCCTTGGCCACTCGACTAGACCCACAGGCCATTCGGATTGGTGTTGCTCTTCGCCTAGCCTCCCCCATCCTCACCGAACATAGGTGTATTTGCAGCAGGGCGACAGCTGATCAATTCGGACTTCATGGTCTCGTGTGTCACACAGCAGAAGGGAAGTATGCCAGGCATGAGGAGGTCAATGACATCATAAAGAGAAGCCTCGCCACAGCCCGTTGCCCAGCTCAACGGGAACCCCAAGTGCAGAGGTCTGACGGAAGTCAAAAGCGTCCTGATGGAGCCACTATGCTACCTTGGAAGGATGGGAAGCAGATTGCCTGGGACTACACCTGTGCCACCACATTGGCAGACACCTACTTGCCATACTCCGTAGTGGAAGGGGGCGGAGCTGCCAGCCACAGGGAGACCCAGAAGATCCGCAAATATGAAGACCTTCAAACTTGCTATAACTTCATCCCAATAGGGTCGGAGACCCTTGGAGCATAGGGCAAGTGTGCTGTAAAGTTCCACAAAGAGCTGGGTGAAAAGCTATTCATAGAAACCAAGGACCACAGGGCGACCAGCTTCCTCTTTCAGAGACTCAGTGTTGCGATCCAGAGAGGAAATGCCTGCAGCATTCTGGGCACGCGGCCTACCGCCGGGGAGCTGGACGAAGTATTCGAGATGTAGCTCTGAGTTACCTATGTTGTTTTACTTTCTATTGTATATTTGTGAATGTTTTGTCAATGTATTTTGTCTTTAAATAAAATATATATTAATTAAATATAGGGGAGGTAGGAGAAAATTCTCACACAGCTTCAGGGAGAACCTTGAGTTTTTCCTGAAGCAAGTTTATTCTTTTCTCTGAGGATGAGGGTCCCTAGGACAGTTCTAGAGGTGGTACATATATATATATATATATATATATATATATATATATATATATATATATATATATATATATATATATATATATATAATGTCGTGCCGAATAAGCAGAACTTGCGATCTTGGCTTAAATAGCAACGCTCATCTTGCCATACAGGACAAGTGAAAATTTGTGTATGCAATAATTTCGCCAAAATCATTCTGAACCTAACGAACAAAATATATTTGATTGTGTTTGTTTAGTACTAAATTATTGTAAACGTATTTAAAATACATTGAGTTGAATTAGGCTAAAATAAATTTCACTTGTTATAATAAGGTTAGGTAAGTTTTCAGAGATTCTTTTGGTGGAAAATTAAAAATTTTTACATTAACATTAATGAAAAAAATATATCTTTAAACGTAAAAAAGAAAATTTTAGAAAGGACTTAATTTTAAGTGAGTTCTTGCTAATTGACCAGTTTTACATATTCGGCACGACATATATATATGTATATATATATACATGTCGTGCCGAATATGTAAAACTGGTCAATTAGCAAGAACTCATTTAAAATTAAGTTCTTTCTGAAGTTTTCTCTTATACGTTTAAAGATATATTTTTTCATTAATGTTAATGTAAAAATTTTTAATTTTGCACCAAAAGAATCTTAGAAAACTTACCTAACCTTATTATAACAAGAGCAATTTATTTTAGCCTAACCCAACTAAATATATTTTAGATTTGTTTACAATAATTTAATACTGAACAGTGAAATATATTTTTTTTCGTTAGGTTCAGAATGATTTTGGCGAAATTATTGCATACGCAAATTTTCGCTTGTCCTATATGGCAAGATGAGCGTTGCTATTTAAGCCAAGATCGCAAGTTCTGCCTATTCGGCACGACATTATATATATATATATATATATATATATATATATATATATATATATATATATATATATATATATATATATATATTAAATATTCAATTTGTGATAAATTTTTAATAAAGGATGAGAGAGATGATTTTGGACTGAATCTTCTCCTGTTTGCAACAATCATTTACGTTAATTAAGTTATCACCTATGTGAAATTAATTCTAATCGAAATGCTAATACTTTTTCCATTTCTGTTTATGCACTGAAGCAAAGCACTGCAGACCATCGTTTGGAGTGAGGACCTTCTAAAATCCGAAGTCCAGCTAACTGGTTTCTCTAAATCTCTTCCTAGATAGAGGATTAGCTTCGTCTCATTACAAGAAACGTCAAATAGAAATCTTGTCTCCAAAATACTCCAAATAACGTTAAAAATACATTTTTTTAAATATTTGCATATAAAATCAGGGTAAATCTGCACCAGAGAATACTTTGGTATGCCATCATCAAACAGCGTAAGAATTAAGAGAATTTGAAAGAGGAAAGAAAGCGTTAGATGCACAGAGGAGGCTAACGAAGCGTTCTCTGAGGTGAATACCAAGTGTGTAGCACAGTCAAGTTCACTACTACCATAACTACCGTAACTATCACCACCTCCCCTACTACCACAACTACCGTAACTATCACCACCTCCCCTACTACCATAACTACCGTAACTATCACCACCTCCCCTACTACCACAACTACCGTAACTATCACCACCTCCCCTACTACCACAACTACCGTAACTATCACCACCTCCCCTACTACCACAACTACCATAACTATCACCACCTCCCCTACTACCACAACTACCGTAACTATCACCACCTCCCCTACTACCACAACTACCGTAACTATCACCACCTCCCCTACTACCACAACTACCGTAACTATCACCACCTCCCCTACTACCACAACTACCGTAACTATCACCACCTCCCCTACTACCACAACTACCGTAACTATCACCACCTCCCCTACTACCACAACTACCGTAACTATCACCACCTCCCCTACTACCACAACTACCGTAACTATCACCACCTCCCCTACTACCACAACTACCGTAACTATCACCACCTCCCCTACTACCACAACTACCGTAACTATCACCACCTCCCCTACTACCACAACTACCGTAACTATCACCACCTCCCCTACTACCATAACTACCGTAACTATCACCACCTCCCCTACTACCACAACTACCGTAACTATCACCACCTCCCCTACTACCATAACTACCGTAACTATCACCACCTCCCCTACTACCACAACTACCGTAACTATCACCACCTCCCCTACTACCACAACTACCGTAACTATCACCACCTCCCCTACTACCACAACTACCGTACATGTCACCACCTCCCCTACTACCACAACTACCGTAACTATCACCACCTCCCCTACTACCATAACTACCGTAACTATCACCACCTCCCCTACTACCACAACTACCGTAACTATCACCACCTCCCCTACTACCACAACTACCGTAACTATCACCACCTTCCCTACTACCACAACTACCGTAACTATCACCACCTCCCTACCACAACTACCATAACTGTTACCACCTCCCCTACTACCACAACTACCGTAACTATCACCACCTCCCCTACTACCACAACTACCGTAACTATCACCACCTTCCCTACTACCACAACTACCGTACATGTCACCACCTCCCCTACTACCACAACTACCGTAACTATCACCACCTCCCCTACTACCACAACTACCGTAACTATCACCACCTTCCCTACTACCACAACTACCGTAACTATCACCACCTCCCTACCACAACTACCATAACTGTTACCACCTCCCCTACTACCACAACTACCGTAACTATCACCACCTCCCCTACTACCACAACTACCGTAACTATCACCACCTTCCCTACTACCACAACTACCGTACATGTCACCACCTCCCCTACTACCACAACTACCGTAACTATCACCACCTCCCCTACTACCATAACTGTCACCACCTCCCTTACCACAACTACGGTAACTGTCAACACCTGCCCCTACTACCACTACCACAACTACCATAACTGTCACTACCTCCCCTACTACCACTACCATATGTCACCACCTCCCCTACTACCACTACCATAACTGTCACCACCTCCCCTACCACAACTACGGTAACTGTCAACACCTGCCCCTACTACCACTATTTTAAATGTCATAAGTTTCACCTCCACCCCCACCAGTCTTATATATGTACCGTGACAACCACCATAATCACCACAGTAGGTTTCCACTATCACTCCAGGTCACCACTACTACCATCACTATCACTATTATCCCAAGACACCACCACCACAAAATATACAATTAACACTCGTCTAAATGTGCAACCCACTACTGAATTATTTAGTAGTGTATTAAATTCAATGACGATATAAAGCATAAAAGAGACATGGACCCTATTCACGAGCCAAGATATATGCTGTAATAAATATAAGACAACTTATATTTTAAGCTTAGCAAAGCTCATTTGTGTACCTCAGAAATTATTCTCTGTTGAGGGTTTAATCAGGAGGGTAAGAGGATCTAGGAGGAAGTGGGGGGTAAGGAAGGAGTGGAGGGTAGGGAGAGAGTGAACTAAATTGGAGTGGGGGAAAGAAAGACGTGGAGAAAGGAAGCCGAGAATGAGATATTAGAGGAAGGAGTGGGGGAGGAAAGAAGAGATGAGTGAAGGAGCTAAGAGAATTAGGGAAGTGGGTTAGTTGCGGGAAGAAAAGAAGGGAGTGGTGATTTAAGAGAGGACTGAAGACAGTGGAAGATATCGTAGCTTAGCCTCAAAGCGGGATGGCGGAAAATGTGTAATATCAATTCATTAAGTAAAACAAATGCTTAACATCATTTTGATTTTAATGAAAGTAGAGAAGCTCCAATTCTTTATCAAGCTTAGAGGAGGAGGAGGAAGAAGGATATATTTAATGAGAGGGTTAGCGCTATACTTCAGATCATGAGTATGCGCTGGAAATCGTTTCACAGACCATATACGGGTGGGATAGAACCCGCGGTCAGAGTGTCATAAAACTCCACACCGACGTGTCATTACGATTTCGTAAGTCATTATTTCACAAAGACGGAGACTTTGGAAATAAGAATGAAGATAAAAACTTTCCTTGAATTCAGAGTGGTAACTTCCTTCAGAATTTTCGGCAGACTACAGTTGATTTTTCTGTTGTAATGACTAAAATAAGATATAGCATAGCATGCTTTGATTTTTGCTCTGGGTAGAGCTTGGTCAAGTCAGAGCTTAATAAAGTTCTACAAAGAGCGAATAATAATAAAAACAAAAATAATCATTTCTACAAGCACATGATACTACGTATACAAACCTAGCTGACATACTATACAGAAAGTCCAACAATAAAAGGATGGTATAGTAGAATAACACTTGTCTTTTTACCATATAGTTTCTTTACTACTCCCATCCTCCAGCTGCACTCAACCACATCTCACCTCCACCACCCTCACAAGTGCAGGCTCAGAAATCCTCCTTGGAGGAAAGAATCCTGATGCTGGGGAAAAAACTTTTGTCATCCTTTTTTCCTGCATCGGCCCAGCACACACGATCACCCTTCATTATGAACAATATAGAGACCAGAACTGCACACCATACTCCTAAGGACGCTCTGCCCACATTATATAAAGTTGTCGAATAACATTGGGATCTCATGTAATTTCTAAATTAGTATATTAATGTAAATTACAGAGGGACGAAGGTATGCTATTAACGGCGAAGTATACTACGGACGGAACAGTATACTTAAGTTACTCAAGAAGAGGAATGCGTTTTTAAAAATATTGCATGACACTGTGATAGAGTTACGTGTATCGCAGTTCGTAATAAACTTCTTACAACACGCTGTCTCATGGTAATCTATAATTATAGTATCTTGATGGATGACACACTGTATGAGACTGCTCTCACTATACTGCCACGATGACACACTGTATGAGACTGCTCTCACTATACTGCCACGATGACACACTGTATGAGACTGCTCTCACTATACTGCCACGACGACACACTGTATGAGACTGCTCTCACTATACTGCCACGATGACACACTGTATGAGACTGCTCTCACTATACTGCCACGATGACACACTGTATGAGACTGCTCTCACTATACTGCCACGATGACACACTGTATGAGACTGCTCTCACTATACTGCCACGATGACACACTGTATGAGACTGCTCTCACTATACTGCCACGATGACACACTGTATGAGACTGCTCTCACTATACTGCCACGATGACACACTGTATGAGACTGCTCTCACTATACTGCCACGATGACACACTGTATGAGACTGCTCTCACTATACTGCCACGACGACACACTGTATGAGACTGCTCTCACTATACTGTCACGACGACACACTATGAGACTGCTCTCACTATACTGCCACGATGACACACTGTATGAGTCTGCTCTCACTATACTGCCACGACGACACACTGTATGAGACTGCTCTCACTATACTGTCACGACGACACACTATGAGACTGCTCTCACTATACTGCCACGATGACACACTGTATGAGTCTGCTCTCACTATACTGCCACGATGACACACTGTATGAGACTGCTCTCACTATACTGCCACGACGACACTGTATGAGACTGCTCACTATACTGCCACGATGACACACTGTATGAGACTGCTCTCACTATACTGCCACGACGACACACTGCATGAGACTGCTCTCACTATACTGCCACGATGACACACTGTATGAGACTGCTCTCACTATACTGCCACGATGACACATTGTATGAGACTGCTCTCACTATACTGCCACGATGACACACTGTATGAGACTGCTCTCACTATACTGCCACGATGACACACTGTATGAGTCTGCTCTCACTATACTGCCACGATGACACACTGTATGAGACTGCTCTCACTATACTGCCACAAAGTGACACTGATTTTATCATTATGCAGTGTGTAACGAAATACGTACATCATGCCACAAGTGGCAATGCTTGCATTATAATCCTGCAAAGCGACACTACTCGCATAACATCATCACAAGTGCAACTGCTTGCTCTGATAAAAGGACACAAGTGCAGCTAATGTGACATTTTTATTGTGGCAATGTTTTGCTCTCCAGGAGCTTTGTCAAACCGTTACAAAAAAATACAAGGACAGAGGATTTATAATATATATATATATATATATATATATATATATATATATATATATATATATATATATATATATATATATATATATATATATATATATAATATATATATATATATATATATATATATATATATATATATAAGGTCGTGCCGAATATGTAAAACTGGTCAATTAGCAAGAACTCGTTTAAAATTAACTAAAAAATTAAAGATATATTTTTTCATTAATGTTGATGTAAAAATTTATAATTTTGCACCAAAAGAATCTTAGGAAACTTACCTAACCTTATTATAACAAGCGCAATTTATTTTAGCCTAATCCAACTAAATGTATTTTAAATACGTTTACAATAATTTAATACTAAACAAACACAATGAAATATATTTTTGTCGTTAGGTTCAGAATGATTTTTGCGAAATTATTGCATACACAAATTTCCACATGTCCTATATGGCAAGATGAGCGGTGGTATTTAAGCCAAGACAGCAAATTTTACATATTCGGCACGACATTATATATATATATGTCGTGCCGAATATGTAAAACTGGTCAATTAGCAAGAACTCATTTAAAATTAAGTCCTTTCTAAAATTTTCTCTTATACATTTAAAGATATATTTTTTTCATTAATGTTGATGTAAAAATTTATAATTTTGCACCAAAAGGAACTTAGAAAACTTACCTAACCTTATTATAACAAGCGCAATTTATTTTAGCCTAACCCAACTAAATATATTTTAGATTTGTTTACAATAATTTAATACTAAACAAACACAGTGAAACATTATTTTTTTCGTTAGGTTCAGAATGATTTTGGCGAAATTATTGCATACACAAATTTTCACTTGTCCTGTATGGCAAGATGAGTGTTGCTATTTAAGCCAAGATCGCAAGTTCTGCCTATTCGGCACGACATATATATATATATCCTGTTTGTGTTAGAAATAACGATTAAATGCTGATTCAAGGCATTTACGTCTACGGGCGGGCGTTGTTGAATTTCGTCAGGTTGTTGGCAGAATTCCGGTGTTGTACGCAGACGTTGTTCAAGTTATCGTTCCTACATGCACTGTGTTCATTGAGACATGTTTCGATGTTTCTTGCTGTTTTCCCTACCTATATTTTGTCATAACCTTTACAGTAAACAGTGTAAACTCCTTGACTGTTTCAAGGTGATTCAATGTTGTCCTAGTTAGGTCTTTTATGGAAGTGCTGGTTGCGATGGCGACTCTAGTGTTAGGTTGTGCGAATACTTTAGAGAAGCTCAATGCAATCTGGCTGTAAGGAAGGAGTGTTAGGAATGGTGTTTGTGCCCGGAGGCTTGATCTGAAGGACTCATTTCTTGCAGTCTTTGATGAAAAAGTAAAGAAAATGTAGCTCAGTGAAGGTTTGGTGTAGGTACACTCGTCAAGAAACTCTGGACTGCAATTTCACCATGCTCTTAGGAAAAATCTGATGATGTCTCTTTTGGTCTTAGTATCTTGACTGGAAGAGAAGTGTGTGAGATCGTTTTTGTTTGTTGGCTTCCTGTGAACTTGAAACATTAGTGTGTTATCTACTTTGTGAGTGAGTGCGTCTAGAAACGGCAGATTGTCATTGGACTCTTCAAGTGTAAACTGGATAGCCGGTTCAACTGCGTTGAATCTTGCGTGAAGATTCCGCACATAAAAATGTTCGGGAGTTATTATGAGGACTTTATGAGACTGAGTGGTGGTACTGCGCTTCCGTCATGCTCTCCTGAAGACACTGCACTAAGAGCACACTATCTGGAGACCTCACTCGGTATTTGCAATGGGAGTTCCCAGCGTGGTGCGTGGCAGAGTTATGTCGAGCCATTTGCTACCTCGTTTACACGTTCTGTCAGTGCCACCGAGGACATGCCGGGTCCTTGCTCGCTTGTGTGGTTGTCCTAGTTCTCACCCGGGACACGACGTGAATAGAATTGGATTTTCACTCGCTTTATCACCCTGCAGGAGAGTAACACTCTCGGTGCAGATTAATGCGGGGTCCTTGGGAGTGTTGTATGCTCACAGAGTTATGTTTGTCAGGGTCCACTCTCAGCTCCTGTACTCACCGATCTGTATTCTCCTACTGTGTCTTCAAAAGTCGATTCATATCTCCTGGAAACCACTTTGCAGACACCCAACCTCCAGGGCTACATCATACCTATTAGTGAAACTGGGTATAAAGATCGCCTTCACCATCTCTTCGTCTAGTTCTTTACACTTACTGTGAATTTGAAAACAAAATACTTTCCTGACGTCCCTGTAAATAATTTATATCTTCAGCTGCCTTGTCCTTTTATTCTCTTTCTTATCCACTGTCTAATCACTGTTCAAATTATCTTTAATTTCTTTCATGTTCTCTCCGGTTAATATCTTCCATATCACATTAATTGACAATAACACACGGCATCGTATTTTCTACAGCAGAGCTACTCCAGAAACCGCAAGGATCTAGGGACGTATTTTTGAGGGGCTCCACTCGTTATTTTTACCCACTCCGATACCTCACGTTCCTTACCAGAACCATCCACCTAGGTATTCCCCTCACCACTGAAAATTCTTTACATTCAGTCTGTTTTGTTCCAGTTTACATGTTTTAAATTGTAGGAAGATGCTGTCAACCTATAAAGCGTTAAACCCGTGTGGGTCAAAGTACAAGGAGTGTTGGAGACTCGATCCCCCATTTGCTAATCGCGGCTATGTCTCAAACCAGTGAGACTGGTGTCTTTGTTCCTACTAACAATGTTCCTCCCATTAACACAAATTGTGTTCCCATCAACACAAGAGTGGCTCATATTCGTCTTGTTGGTCGTAGTGTTCTCGCGCCTTCTACATGTGTTTTTGTTGCGCCTTCTACATGTGTTTTTGTTTCCCTATCACGGGTCTAGTATCGTCTATAATCTGGTAATCATTAATATTTACTGAACTCCATCATAAAAGACAATATAACTGTTATATTCTCCATGTGTAGTGACAGTCATTTCTACTTTATGTTCCAATAAAAGACAAAAACTAGTTCTTGAGAACCCATCCTCGCCTGACACGAGGACGTTAATGTTAGTGTTTTGTCGGAGGGGCAGTAGGCGTCCCTTTGTGTCGGAGGGGCAGTAGGCGTCCCTTGGTGTCGGAGGGGCAGTAGGCGTCCCTTGGTGTCGGAGGGGCAGTAGGCGTCCCTTGGTGTCGGAGGGGCAGTAGGCGTCCCTTGGTGTCGGAGGGGCAGTAGGCGTCCCTTGGTGTCGGAGGGGCAGTAGGCGTCCCTTGGTGTCGGAGGGGCAGTAGGCGTCCCTTGGTGTCGGAGGGGCAGTAGGCGTCCCTTGGTGTCGGAGAGGCAGTAGGCGTCCCTTGGTGTCGGAGGGGCAGCAGGCGTCCCTTGGTGTCGGAGGGGCAGCAGGCGTCCCTTGGTGTCGGAGGGGCAGTAGGCGTCCCTTGGTGTCGGAGGGGCAGTAGGCGTCCCTTGGTGTCGGAGGGGCAGTAGGCGTCCCTTGGTGTCGGAGGGGCAGTAGGCGTCCCTTGGTGTCGGAGGGGCAGTAGGCAAGGCATTTTAATTGTTGTTGTAGCTGTTTTGGGTCATTTTAGCTGTTGTCACAGCTGTTTTGGGGCCATTCTAGATGTCACAACTGTTTTGGGCCATTCTAGACGTTGTCACAGCTGTTTTCGGCATTTTAGATGTCGCCACAGGTGTTTTGGGTCATTTTAGATATTGGCACAGGTGTTTTGGGTCATTCTAGATATTGTCACAGCTGTTTTGGGTCATTCTAGACATTGTCACAGCTGTTTTGGGTCATTCTAGACATTGTCACAGCTGTTTTGGGTCATTCTAGACATTGTCACAGCTGTTTTGGGTCATTCTAGACATTGTCACAGCTGTTTTGGGTCATTCTAATTGTCTCAATTATTTTTGGGACATTCTGTTTATTGTTGCATTCAAGTTATCTCAGCTGTTTTGAGTTGTCCTTGAAACACTTTATATCTCGTTCATTCAACTGATGTTTTAATACGAGAGACTTTTTATATATTGTTAATTGAATCAGATTCAACTTATTTACTTTTATTAACTCGTCTTTTGTTTCTTCCACTTCCATTTGTTTTCTCTGTATAATTAGCGGTATTTTACTATATATTTTTCTACTCTCCTCCTGTCTTTTCATTCTTTTCCTCTTCTCCTGAATGTATTTTTAATACTGTAATTATTTACTCATTCAATTTATGTTATTTCCTTGAGTTTTATTTCTTTATCGTGTGTACTTGTATAGTTGTTAGGTAAGACACATATGCAACAGTTAGACAACTTTATTCCGAAACGTTTCGCCTACACAGTAGGCTTCTTCAGTCGAATACAGAAAATAGGCAGGAACAGTAGAGATGTGAAGACGATGTAATCAGTCCATCACCCTTGTAGTCGTAGAATTTGAGGTTGTCAGTCCCTCGGCCTGGAGAAGGTCAGTTCCATAGTCAGGAACTGACCTTCTCCAGGCCGAGGGACTGACAACCTCAAATTCTACGACTACAAGGGTGATGGACTGATTACATCGTCTTCACATCTCTACTGTTCCTGCCTATTTTCTGTATTCGACTGAAGAAGCCTACTGTGTAGGCGAAACGTTTCGGAATAAAGTTGTCTAACTGTCGCATATGTGTCTTACCTAACAACCTGTCGGTATTGTATACCATTTTGATGTTCACTTGTATAGTTGTAGTATGCAGATTTTCACTTTCTTCTTTTTACAAAAATAGCAGGATAGTCAGGCACCACAGACTAAAACAGAGGACCTCTTTGCTGCTAGTTGAACAGTGGTAGTAGGTGTAAGAAGACTTAACTGTTTGCTGCTAGTTCAGCGCTTTAAACCTTATTCCTTTACGATCATTATCAAAGTCACACTATAAGTATCAACTTGCTACTGTCGTAACTAATCCACGTAATAAAATCACAATCACAACCAAAGTAAGACTATTCAAAATCCAATTTTTCACAATCATTAATCCTTGCCGATAAATCGTTCCGAGTCATCAGGCAGGAACAACAAGAAATTACAGCGAATGGAAAAAAAATCCCAAAGGCTTTGGCTTGTATTACTGGGATTCGCAGTGAGGTGATCCAGCAGCGGTGTGTACATGTACATCCTCTTAACATTTTGTCAGCATTTCTGAGACAACCGGGAAAACGAGAGCACACTGGCCTAGGGAAATAATAAAAAAAATCACGTTGAAATATTAAGATACTGTTTTTAAACTAAAATATCTGTTGCGGATATAAGTGTATTCCAGGTTGAATGTACTCGGATGGAGCAGAGTAAAATCACCTGGGAATACTGAGGAATAAGTTAACACTACCAATGGTTGCAAACACTGTTGTCAAGGTGGTAATGAATCTACACCTGAGATAAATATTGCTGTGAGTCGAGATGCAACACTAGAGTGAAACACTGGTGCTGGAGCGATAGTATAGCAACACCAGGTAGAAGTACTACTGTCTTAGTACTAGTATAGCAACTTTACTGAGATGAAGATAACACACAACACTTATTGTCGGAGCAACAACATACGGCATACTATTGTCACTGATTGAAATTAGAGCTAAAACGTTAAAATGAGAGATCTGCAGCTGCCGGAAGTTCTACGGTTAGGGAAATATCTGTGAGAAATACTGCGTATATACAAAAATATTATAGCAGGACCGGAGGGGTAGCGTGTCATTACATCCTTTGCTGAGGGTAAATAACAGAGCGGGGACAGACTTCGCTCTTTTAAAATTTTGGATATATAATCTGGGACCATTTTTCTCCCGAGTGTGAAATAAGAGAATAATGTAAAATAGATGGAGAGAGAGCAAAGAAGAATGATAATGGAAGAGGAGTAAAAAGAAAAATTTACGACGTGATGAAAATAAGTATTGAAATTTTTAATAATCTTTTAAAAAATATCAAAAGTGTAATTCAATGTATTAACATCAAAAAATAATTGAGAACAAAGAAGAGGTCAGGGTAGTGAAGCAGAAGGCTCTCTCCCCACTCTCCATTCTCTTTGACCCACTTACAGTACATCGGTAATGAAAAGCTAATCAAAGGGTGTTATAAACAAAAAGAGGAATTAAAAATCAAACAACCACTTAAAGGTTCCCCTACGTAGATAAATAATAATAATAATAATAATAATAATAATAATAATAATAATAATAACAATGCTGATGCCGGAAAGATATGCAGAAAGTTGCATTTATTTGGCTTCTTCATTAAGAAGCTTTTTTTCAAGAGAGACAGCAACGTCACTCCTCATTACGATGACCTCAATGCACCTGAGCAATTATGCAAAGACACACATTCATGCCTCTCTGTTTACCTCTCTCATGAACAAGTAAACATGAAAAGTTCGTAGCTGGTGAAAGCAAAAGAGAAAGAAGAGGCTAAAGAGAATGTTAAAGAGAGAGAGAGAGAGAGAGAGAGAGAGAGAGAGAGAGAGAGAGAGAGAGAGAGAGAGAGAGAGAGAGAGAGAGAGAGACAGATAGACAGACACAGACAGACAGACACAGACACAAACATAGAAAAATCTTAGGAGGGACTGGCTTTGAAATGATCCGGGTAGGACAGCTGTGTGTGTTCGTAAAATAAATTTTTTTTAAGTCTTAGCCTGTCTCCTGCTGGTGCTGGTGATTCAACTAGTCCCCACATTTGTTACGGTGTGTGTGAAAATGCATTAAGTAAATTCCAGTATGCTCCCCGCGCGGCCAAACCTAAGCCACCCGTTGTTCTGACTTATTTTCCTTATTGTGTAATCATGGGTGCGATAACTGGAGAATGCCTCTAATGCTCGGCTTCAAACCTTCAACGCTTATAAATGCAACGAAGCAGCTACGATTATTACAATTTCCTACGATCATTACAGTTTCCACAACTGCGATCTCATATTTCCGGATTATATTATACGTGTATTGTTCCAGTCATGATATGTCTTTTTGTTCTTTACAGGTGCTAGACTTCTTGAGTGAGGTGAGCTAAAGCTCCTGGTTCACTTCAGGGTGTTATTATGATTATTGCACTCATGGTGAATGCTAAACAAGTAGAGATCAAATAGTGCCTGCAGGAATGGGAGGCAATCAGGTTCCACTGAAGCAAAAACAGGTTAAATTCCTTGGATTATAAGCCTCTCATTGGCATCAAGACTTTCAAGGTGTCGACCTCCAGCTCCTGGATATCTTAGGAACTATAACTCCTAGGTTTCTCAGGTTTACGTACAGTTCCTCTCTGCTTTTTGACTGCTAGAAGGTTCAGATACTGAGCCTCTTGTCTGGGTTAAGGTTCAGTGAACTAGAGTTAGCGGATATGGGGGAATGCTTTTCTAAGCAGCAATCAAAATACTTATCGCTTCATGACTCAAGAAATCGTAATGACACGATTGCAAACAAACCATACCCCGGCCGGGATTGAACCCGCGGTCATAGAGTCTCAAAACTCCAGCCCGTCGCGTTAGCCACTAGACCAGCTAGCCACAATAAGATTCATCCAACTAGGTATATTTCTACACCATAGGAAGGTTAGCACAGGCACCTCTGTGACCACAAATGCAAGTTTTTACAGACGAATCTCCAGCTAGCGTGGCCGTGACGAACTCTAGCTCAAGTCCCTTCACTGCCGTCAACATGACTTAAGAAATCGTAATGACACGATTGCCTGTGCTAACTATCCTATGGTGTAGAAATATACCTAGTTGGATGAATCTTATTGTGGCTAGCTGGTCTAGTGGCTAACGCGACGGGCTGGAGTTTTGAGACTATGACCGCGGGTTCAATCCCGGCCGGGGGTATGGTTTATCGCTTCAGTCTCACATTCTTCTGTAGAAGGCTTCAATGCTATTTCCTCTTCACTAGACTCCTGAAGGGGGCCTCAGTGGGAGGCCAAAATATACTGCACTCATATCTACTGCTGTTTTGCATCCATGAAATTTCCTTTGCCTAAGACAGTGCTGAGTGATGACTTCGGAGAAGAGAGGCTGAGGCTGGATATACTTAACCTTCTTTCTGTTTCCAAGTGAAAAACTGAACGTAATCGTTGAAGGTTCGCTGCGAGTCATGTAAATTATAAGAATGTCTGAAAAAAATGGTAATAATTAATGGTTATGGCTAAAATAATGATTTTCTTACACAAATAACTCGCACATAGAAGAGAGGAGCTTACGACGACGTTTCGGTCCGACTTGGACCATTTACAAAGTCACACTAACGAAAAGGAGATCAGGATGGGTATATATATGTGCGGGTTTTTTGTGTATCGTTCCAGTCACGGTATTGTGCCTTTTTTCGTCATTTAATGATTTTTTGTTATTTAATTATTTTTCTGTTCTATGACTTTTATACTATTACTACTACTAGTAGTGTTATATATATATATATATATATATATATATATATATATATATATATATATATATATATATATATATATATATATATATATATATATATATATATATATATATATATATATATATATATATATATATATATATATATATATATATATATATATATATATATATATATATATATATATATATATATATATATATATATATATATATATATATATATATATATATATATTATATTATATATATATATATATATATATATATATATATATATATATATATATATATATATATATATATATATATATATATATATATATATATATATATATATATATATATATATTATATATATATATATATATATATATATATTTATATATATATATATATATATATATATATATATATATATATATATATATATATATATATATATATATATATATATATATATATATATATATATATATATATATATATATATATATATATATATATATATATATATATATATATATATATATATATATATATATATATATATATATATATATATATATATATATATATATATATATTATATATATATATATATATATATATATATATATATATATATATATATATATATATATATATATATATATATATTATATATATATATATATATATATATATATATATATATATATATATATATATATATATATATATATATATATATATATATATATATATATATATATATATATATATATATATATATATATATATATATATATATATATATATATATATAATATATATATATATATATAATAAGAACATAAGAACATAAGAACGAAGGAACACTGCAGAAGGCCTACTGGCCCATGCGAGGCAGGTCCAAGTCCCTACCGGCTTAAGCCAATGCACCCAACCTAGTCAGGTCAGGTCACATTGACTTAAGGGAGGAACACGGCAACCGACCTGTTAGCACAAGCTATCAGGTCCAACTCACACCCACCCACATCTACTCATGTATTTATCCAACCTATTTTTAAAGCTACACAACGTTCTGGCCTCTATAACGGTACTTGGGAGTTTGTTCCACTCATCCACAACTCTATTACCAAACCAGTACTTTCCTATATCCCTCCTGAATCTGAATTTTTCCAACTTAAAACCATTGCTGCGAGTCCTGTCTAGGCTAGATATTTTCAGCACACTATTTACATCCCCTTTATTTATTCCTGTCTTCCACTTATAAACCTCAATCATATCCCCCCTAATTCTACGTCTTTCTAGAGAGTGCAGTTTCAGGGCCCTTAGTCTATCCTCATAGGGAAGGTTTCTGATACATGGGATCATCTTTGTCATCCTCCTTTGTACATTTTCCAGAGAATTTATATCCATTCTGTAATACGGTGACCAAAACTGTGCAGCATAATCTAAATGAGGCCTAACCAAGGATGTATAGAGTTGAAGAACAACCTGAGGACTCCTATTATTTATGCTTCTTGATATGAAGCCAAGGATTCTATTAGCTTTATTGCGAACACTTATGCACTGTTGTCTTGGTTTCAGATTACTGCTAACCAGAACTCCTAAATCTTTTTCGCAATCCGTAATATTAAGATCTACATTATTTAGTTTATATGTGGCATGGTTATTGTCCTGTCCAACATTTAGAACTTTGCATTTGTCTATATTAAACTGCATCTGCCACTTCTCCGACCACTGCATCAGTCTATTCAAATCTTCCTGGAGTGCTCGAATGTCCTCGTCAGAATGAATTCGACGGCCTATTTTGGTGTCATCGGCAAACTTGCCGATGTCGCTCTTTATGCCCTCATCTATGTCGTTTATGTAGATTGTGAACAGCAGGGGGCCCAACACTGACCCCTGTGGAACACCGCTCGTGACGCTTCCCCACTCTGATTTCTCCCCATTTATGCAAACTCTCTGCTGCCTATTTGTCAACAATGCCTCTATCCAGGAAAAAATTTCTCCTCCTATTCCATGTGCTTTAATTTTCCTCAATAGTCTCTGATGTGGGACCCTGTCAAAAGCCTTACTGAAGTCCATATACACAATATCATATTCATTACCATGATCTACCTCCTCAAATACCTTAGTGAAAAAAGTTAATAAATTCGTAAGGCAGGAACGCCCCTTTGTAAAACCATGCTGAGATTCGTTGATTAATTTATGCTTTTCAAGGTGGCTACGAACTGCCTCGGCAATTATTGATTCCATAAATTTTCCCACTATGGAGGTTAGGCTTATTGGTCTATAGTTCGAAGCTAAGGACCTGTCACCTGTTTTGAAAATAGGTATCACATTTGCCATTTTCCACTTATCTGGCACCATGCCAGTTTGTAGTGATATGTTGAAAAGATTAGCCAAAGGTGTGCTAAGCTCCTCTTTACATTCCTTTAGAACCCTTGCATACAGTTCATCAGGGCCTGGGGATTTGTTAGGTTTTAATTTATCTATTTGCCTAAGGACCATGTCACTTGTGACCCTAATAGTGCACAGTTTATTATCGTCCTGTTCTACATAATTTATCATTACTGGAATATCGCTGGTATCCTCCTGTGTAAAAACTGAGAGGAAGTATGTGTTAAAAATTCTACACATTTCCTTATCACTGTCAGTGAGCTGACCCGAGGAACTTTTGAGTGGGCCTATCTTGTCCCTGATCTTACTTCTGTATACCTGAAAGAATCCTTTTGGGTTAGTCTTCGATTCTCTTGCAACTTTAACCTCATAATCTCTATTTGCTTTTCTAATTCCCTTTTGTATTTCTCTCTTTAACTGAATATATCGATTTCTTAATTGCCCCTCTCCTCTTTTGATTTGCCTATATATGCCTCTCTTTTGACCAATCAGATATTTTAATCTATTGTTCATCCATTTAGGATCATTTTTGTTTGATCTGATTTCCCTATTTGGAACATAATTTGACTGAGCAGCTAGAACTATGCCCTGGAAAGCATCATATCGGCAACCATCACCACCTACCTGACCCCTAGTCAGGTCATTCCAGTTCAGCCCACCTAAGTAATTTTTCAGTCCTATGAAATCAGCCAAGCGAAAGTCAGGGACGGAGACTTGATTGCCATTATTAGGGGAATTCCATGATATGTTAAAACTGAGTGATTTGTGATCACTCTCCCCAAGCTCATCATTAACCTCAAGATTATTAATTAGTGTTTCCCTACTGGCAAGAACCAAGTCAAGGAGGTTATTTCCCCTAGTTGGCTCTGTCACAAACTGTTTTAAAAAACAATCCTGGATCGTATCAAGAAAGTCACCCGACTCTAAATTTCCTGTCAAATTGCTCCAGTCAATCTGTCTATAGTTGAAATCTCCCATTAGCACAACATTTTCGTATGTAGATGCCTTACGACTTTCGTCCCATAGAAGTTTACTGCACTCCCTATCAAGATTTGGGGCCCTGTAAATCACACCCAAAATTAGTTTTTCTCGGCCCTCGAGAAGCTGTAACCAAACAGATTCAGTGGCTGACGCTTCTAATTTAATATCTTGTCTAACACAACAATTTAAATTGTCTCTGACATACATCGCTACTCCACCACCTTTCCTGTTGACCCTGTCAGTGTGGAATAATTTATAGCCTTGTATGTGACATTCAGAGGGCATCTCTCTATCTTTCAGATTGAGCCAGGTCTCTGTTATAGCAATAATATCTATGTTTCCTGCACTTGCAATTAATCTTAGCTCATCTATCTTATTTCTAACACTCCTGCTATTAGTATAGTAAACCTTAAGGGAGCTAGTCCCTTGCTGCCCTCTGCTGTCCCCCTTTGTTTGCTGACCTGTTCTATTGTCTTTATTTATAACTTCATGCTGAATGCCTTTTATACATTTACTGTTTCCAACCCTAGTGTTGCAACCTGCTTGTTTCCCATACACACCCATACCTCTATCTTCCATCAGTTTAAAATCATAGGCATTTCACCAATGGCCTTCTCAATCGAGTCTGCAAGTGCTACCACCCCTGCCCCAGAGAGATGAACCCCATCCCTTGCATACATATCATGTTTGCCATAAAAGTTGTTCCAGTTGTCAATGAATGGGATTGCAAGTTCCTTGCAGTATCTGTCTAGCCAGCAATTTACACCAATTGCCCTAGACAACCATTCATTTCCTACTCCCCTTCTAGGCAAGATGCTACATATGATTGGGATCCCTCCCTTAGACTTAATGAAATCTATAGCTGACCTGTACTTATCTAGCAGCTCTTCTCTCCTACCCTTCCCAATATCATTTCCACCAGCACTGAGACAGATAATGGGCTTGTTCCCATTACCTGACATGATATTATCCAGTCTGTTGACAATGTCCCCAACACCAGCTCCAGGGAAGCACACTCTATCTCTCATCTTCTTATTCCTATTACAAAAAGCACGATCAACATATCTTACCTGAGAGTCACCAACCACAAGAATGCGCTTACCTTCATTAGCAGGGGCAGTAGTACCCTTACC
>NC_091374.1:11867980-11872980 GCF_038502225.1 Cherax quadricarinatus | reverse complement strand
ACCCTCCACCCCACCCACGACATCACCACCCACCCCCTCTCTCTCCTGTGAACTACAAACCTAAGCCTCCTCTGGGATGACTTCACACCGCAAAATAGCAAGATTATCTACGCTATCTGGCTATTGTCCCAGTAGATACTGCAGTGTTTGTGGGTATACCACAAGGGACAAGGATCTTCTTGGATGTAAGGAGCCTACTTGTTCCAACTACTGCCACACAGATTGCACTCCAGAAGAAGAATTTTGTTGCAGCCAGGTTGAAAATTTCAGAAAATTTAAGGATATCCATAATCCTGTGGTATATGTGGATACAAGCCTGGAGCTACAGGAGGAGGGTTCAGAAGTCCTACCTCAGGGACTCCTGTCCAAAGATCAAGACTGCCCTCTTGGGCTGTGTTGTAAAGTTGCAGCTAAGATAATCCATCACAGGGAAGCACTTCATGAGCTCCTCAAATCATTAGATAACCTACAAGCTATTGTAGAAGGTCAGTGCAAGCCTACATTAAGTGACGTAAGCTGCTCAGCTGATGGCGACACTATTGACAAAGACTGGAAGTCCCACACTGAGCTTAACTCAGGGGTAAACATCTGGTGGAATTCTGTCATCGCTAAGGTCCCACAGACTGACAGAGTTCAAAACACTACCTTTGGGAATTCTAACACAATTCCTCTGACCACCACAGAGGGAACAAACCCTCTTCCCAGCAACGTGGGAAGCCTTGGATCTGTTAATTCTCCTACACCTGACATCTCTGCTTCAGCCACTGCCAGTCTACTTGACAGTGCACATACCATCTCTGATCCTACACCTGTCAGCACACCTGCCGATACTATTCTAGAATCTGGTAGTAGTGCTTCGACAGCAAGCTCTGAGCCAGGAGTTTCTCCACCAGAGAACGGTGCAGTTAGTGATCAGGGAACTATCACTGCACCTGATCACCTGCTGCGCCGAAGTACGAACAGCAGGGACACATCTGTCAGAACTGGTAGAGGGCGGGGTAGAGGACGTGGAGGAGGACGTGGTGGAGGAAGACATCAACAGCCGTCTCACCCTCCACTAACACAGTTCCAGCGGCAGAATCCGAGGACAAATCTGCGAAACACAGGAGGTACAACAAATCCTAGTCCACCCTCCCAGGCACCTAGGCTGTGCTCTCGCTGTCACCGGAAGGGGCACTCTGCCAACAACTGCCTGCGAGATACCAGGTGTAACTACTGCTACAAGAAAGGACATAAGGAGGACCAGTGTCGGAAGAAAAAGGAACTTGACAGACAGGGCCACCTGTTTAGAGACCTGTTCTCAGAACAAACCAGCAGGATCTCTGAATTGGTAAACACTCTCACACGTCACTCACTCAGCTACTCCTATCCCAGCCCAGCAGGTGGGATTGGGCCTTATACAAGACCACAGACCTACATCCCTGCAGCTGCCTCAGTACCCTACCTCTCTCAAGGGCAGGCACCTTACATTCCCTACACACCCACCACCTCAAGCTGACCACTTCATCATGAGGAGCCAGTCTATCAGCATCCTGTCGGCCAACATTAGAGGTTTCATTACTAATGTTGGAGAGCTCACACATAGCTTTGTGAACACTCGACGTCCCGACATGATAGCTGTTGTTGAAACATTTTTGGATGACAGGACTCCAGAAAATTTTGCAAGAATTGCTGGCTACACCTCATGGATGAGAAGAGACAGGCAAGGGCAAGGAGGTGGTGTTGCTGTGTGCTTCTCTAAAAGTGTTCATGCCCAGCACATAGATGTTGCCACCCCTACACATCTTGAAATGATGTTCTTCAAGCTCTGTATAAACACTAGTACCTCTGTACTAGCATGTGCAATGTACAGACCTCAGTGGCAACATGCAGACCCTATCAACTTCCTAATGGAAAATATTGACTCCCTTCTGCTACAACACAACTGTCAACATATTATAATTGTTGGTGACCTCAACCAGCACCTTATACAGAGGGACTTTGATGACCTTCTTGCAGTGTTTGACATGAGAAACTTTGTTGATTTCCCTACTCATATCTCTGGCTCCTCCCTTGACCCAGTAGTGAGTGATCTGGCAGAAGGCATAGTCACTTGTCAACCCCTCGGGTACGTTGGATCGTCTGACCACAAGGCTGTTTTTACCACACTTAAGATCCCAACAGAACGAGGTGAGGAGTCCACACGCACAACCTGGCTATGGGAAAGAGGTAATTGGCCAGCCCTTTGCTCTGAGCTCGCCACCACCGACTGGAATGCTCTTCTCCAGGGGGATGTTGACAACCAAGTGAAAGCCTTCACTGGACACATCCTTAATCTGCAACAAGAACACATTCCTCACCGGCAATATGTGACAAAGCCTACAGATCAGCCTTGGTTTGGCTTTCGTTGTAGAGAGGCTGCTACTGCTAAGTACAAAGCATGGCGAAGGTATAAGAGACATCCTACCACCTATAACAGGAACTTGCACATGCAAGCCTGTAGGCATATGGGTGATGTTCAAAAGTGGGCCATTGCTAAATGGGAGTTGGACACTAAAAGAAAGTTAGCATCAGGTAGGGTAGGCTCCAAAACCTGGTGGTCCCTGGTCAAGGACAGACAAGGTTATCTGCCTGATGAACTTATTCCACCTCTAAATCGACAGGATGGGACCACCTCTACTAGTAGTCAAGAGAAAGCGGACCTCTTTGCTGAACACTTTGCTACCAAAATGCAAGTTCCTGATCCAGCAAGGGACCCTCCTTGGCTAGCTGCAAGAACTGTATCAAAACTGTCAGGGGTGACAATAAGGCAGGAGGAGGTGCATTTCCTTCTTAAATCACTTGACCAAGAAAAGGCTGTGGGCCCAGACAAGTTGAGCCCAAGATTGTTGAGAAGATGTGCAGACCAGCTAGCAGCACCTCTAACTCGCATCTTTCAGCACTGCCTAGTACAGTGCAAATGGCCCTCTCCATGGAAAGAGGCAAATGTAGTCCCTGTTCACAAAAAGAAGAGCAGAGCAGAAATCAGCAACTACAGACCAGTGTCACTCCTGTCAATCACTGGTAAGATCCTTGAGACAATAATCTCAAGACAAATGACAGATTTTTTTGACTACCACTCACTACTTTGTGATCGTCAATATGGCTTCAGGAAAGGTTACTCTGCTGCTGATCTGTTGTTAAACCTCTCCACTAAGTGGCACCAGTCACTGGATGAATCCAAAGTCAGCTGTGTGGTAGCACTGGACATTGCTGGCGCTTTCGACCGGGTGTGGCACCAGGGCCTCTTAGCAAAACTTCAAGCACTGGGAATTGCAGGCTCTACGCTATGTCTCCTCAGTGAATACCTTCATGGTAGATCTCTAAGTGTAGTCCTCAATGGAACGGAATCAGCAAGACATCCTATTGGGGCAAGCGTTCCACAAGGAAGTGTGCTGGGTCCACTGTTATGGAATGTCTACTTCAACGACCTTCTTCATCTCATCCCAGAATCACATGCATATGCAGACGACTGTACACTGACATTCACTTATCCAAGAGAAGAAATGCCAGCTGCTCTAAGCTACATCAATCACCAGCTGAGAGCTATATCAGCTTGGGGAAATAGATGGCAAGTAACATTTGCACCTGAGAAAACGCAAATGATGATCGTCTCTAGGCACCATGATGGTAATGCTGGTGCAGTAGTAAGGATGAATGGGAGGATGCTGGCACCTGGAGAAGAAGTTGATATCCTTGGGGTGAAATTTGACTCCAAACTAACCATGAAGAACCATGTTGTAAATCTTGCAAACAAGGCAGCCAGGAAGCTTACAGCACTTCGCCGTATCTCGCATCTGCTTGACAGTAGGGGTTGCAAGATACTGTACGAGGCACAAGTACGCTCACACCTTGAGTATGCTCCACTTTCTTGGTTTGCCTGTCCCCCCTCTCATCTGCGACTGCTTGACAGAGTAGAGAACAGAGCAAGACGTCTCATCTCTCGCCTGGACCCATCCTGGATGGATCTGTCATTTCAGCAGAGCCTTCAACATAGGAGGGATGTGGGTGGCCTTACTGTTATGTACAAGGCCAATATTGTCAAAATACCACACTTGGATCCACTTCGAGGACAGCGCGAAACAAGCTTTTATGCCACAAGACGGGCAGAAAGCAGCAACTTCACTCTGGCTGTACCCTTCTCCAGAACATCACTCCATCTGAGATCATACATACCCAGGATGACTCGAGTATGGAACACATTCGTTCAGCATAATGATGTCAACGAGATAACGTCAGTTGATCAAATGAAAATGCTGGCCCACAGATGGCTCCAACTTCATCCTGTTCCCTACTTGTATGTCTCATAACAATAAAAATGCTTTCAAATGAGCTGATGTAGGTAACAGCTCTTAGCTTGTCAATAAAGTTAGGAATCCTTAACCTGTAAATAGCTTGTCAATAAAGCTAGGGATCCTTAACCTTGTCAAACCATGTGTAAAAAAAAAAAAAAAAAAAAAAAAAAAAAAAGAGAGACAGAGAGAGAGAGAGAGAGAGAGAGAGAGAGAGAGAGAGAGAGAGAGAGGATGGGGGGATCCCCATTCTCTAGGTGGTTCAGCTGTGTTGCATCATGCAGCTGGAAGTCATGTAGACGGAGGCGTCTGCCAGTCGAAGTATCTCGCTGATCCTATTGGACAGGGTATTCTTCCTTACTATTTTTTGACCTCAGAAGAAACGTGTCCTCTTTCTTTTCTTTTCTTGATTTAGAACAAATAGTGCTGATGACTAGAGAACATGGGGAGACAGAGAGCAGACAGGGTACATAAGTGGCAGATATTTGTGTATTTAAGCGTGTTATGTACCATAATGCTACGTAGAAGTCGATAAGGGGGAAGAGAACGGGTCACCACCCCCATGGCCAGGTCCCAGACCACACCTTGTTGGGGCCTGATCACCCAGGCTGTTGGTACTTCGAATGCCTACTTACAACAGCGCCACGTAGTTCGACGCAGGCATCACTACTTGGTACTTGGTTAATCAGG
>NC_091374.1:11712980-11862980 GCF_038502225.1 Cherax quadricarinatus | reverse complement strand
TACACACATCCTTGCTTACATTCGTAAGCACAAATACGCAACTACATACGGACACGCATACATACGGAAAAGCATCTATATGCAAATGTATCCACGCACTCACGTATACATATGTACACACATACATACTTTTATGGTTTGGTGCATTAGAACCTCATGACTGCGTACACTGGACACGAGGCGAACTGGACACGAGGATACATTTCTCGAATCACGCAGTTACCAACCTATTATAATTATAATTATTAACAGGGAAGATCTATAGCTGTAGGCGTTATAACAATTAGGTAATTGAATTCAATTACCAATTTCTTGCATCTAGAGCCTTTCACCGGCCTTGATGCACTTTCCCTAAAGAGATAGTGCGTAATGTAGCGAGCCGTAAGGCAGATGGGGATGCTGGCGAGAGGAATAATAGGTGAAGATAAGTGTAAGAGGTAGGATAAAGAAGGGGGTGGAGAAAGTTGGGGCGGTGTAAGGTGCTAGGAGAGTGGTGAGGCTCGAGCAGCGAACCATTGTGATGAAGACAATTCACACTCTCCAGGCGTCCACACACTGTCTGAAGCACCTGGTAGGTCAAGGGTCGAGCGAACGTGCACAAGAGCCTCCCGTTACTGCTGGATATCACGGCTCTTACCTAATACACTCAATCATATCTCTTAATAGTTCTGGAGATGTTCACCCCTTTCCCAGAGGCCCGATACCAGACCAGTTCTCCTAAAATGGAAAGGAAATAAAACAGGAGTAAGGGTCCAAGTCGGACCGAAACGTCGCCGTAAGCTCCTCTATCACATGTGCTGGTTATTTGTGTATTGTTCCAGTCACGGTATTGTGCCTTTTCGTTCTTTGTTAAGCAACACACAGAAGTACCGAAGATAAACTGAATTTAGGTAAAAATTTATAAGATTTACCTACCGTCTTACACGCTTACGAGACAAAAAGACCAGTATTCTTGTAAAATTTTTACCATTTTTTTTGGTTGCACACTTGTTTAATAACATAGTAGTGCCTCCCTGAATGGCTGTTTACCAACCTACTAGCTGGAATGCGGATTTTTCAAATCCTATGCCAAGACACTAGTTACCTCCCTAGGCAGTTCGTGTCTACCTGCTTACTACAGGATGGGCATTAAAATACTGTGTATGAATCTATTACTACTGTCTTCTCTTTCTGTTAAGTTTTATAACTATATGAAGTAAAATATATATTAAAATGCTAGCATATAGGGCTCTAAGGAACTATATTATGTCCGCTACCGGATAAAAGTCGTCCCTCCAGGTTATTTCTTTATTGTCGGTGAGCTAAGTTCATAGTCAAATTTAGGATAGTTTAACTTAAAATATTATTGTTGAAAATGTTTGGATCACTTAGAAATTAAGGAATTGTAACGCGTACGAAAACGAACGTTCAGTGGGGATGGCAGGCTATTATTCACAACTGCATATGTAGCAAACCATATCAAAAATATTTAGGAAAGCATTATGTCAATGAATGTCAGCAGACGCAGTAATATCGTCAACAGTAGTAGTCCCTACACTAGTAATAACAAAATAAAATGAACAATGTTAATGACAGTATCATGAAAAATATTTACATTAAAAATGACAATATATACATTATTAATGGTGTACTATTCCGTAACCTTCAACATAATGTACACATACACTGACCTATATATAATAGTGCAATTTACTCTAAAATTAGTCATAATTATCTTAAACCTTAAGAAAATAAATTTCCCATCGCTGGTATATAAAGGTTATAGAGCGCCTGGGGAATCGCAGGTAAGAGCAGCTCTAAAACCCATATACAATAGTTTGTCCAAAGTCTGTGGAAAAAATCTGAAGATGTACTGTGTCAGAGCTACCACTGTGTCAGAGCTACCACTGTGTCAGAGTTACCACTGTGTCAGAGCTACCACTGTACTATATTTATGACAGCGCGAGGCTGATAATCTGGATCTAGGAATGATCTGGTGGCCAGATCCTCTGATCTTTTTCCAAGTCAACCCATACCATATGATCCCAACAAATGTCTGTTTTCCCATTATTTCAGAGACGATACTTTTCCCCTTGACCGAAGTTACTCTCTTGTTTAATTAATTTGCTTCGTTAATTAAATAAATACAAATACATCAAAACTAACGTGACCTCACCAAGCACTGCTCTCATCTCCACAAGTCAGTGTACCTTTTCACTAAGTTTTCTCTTACTGATTTCAATCTCTTTTAGCTGGTCTTATCAGTGAATTAATGTTTCTTTGCACCGACGCACTTTTAAGGTGGTCTGCACCATTTCTTGCTGACAAACCATGGAAACGTGTGGTTGAGGGCGAGTGGAGAGAGGGGAAAGCTTATTTTTCTTCCTTATATCTCATCTTATTTTCTATTTCTTATTATCATCGTTCTCTCATATCATTCTTTTAAATGATGAAATAATGCCTAGACGCCAGGGAAGGCCATAATTAAAAAGCAAAAAGATATATCGCTGGATTAGGCAAAATTCTCTCACTGAGGTGTTGTTCTGAGTGACGTAAATGTGGAAATAATTGCGAAAATCACCCGGGATCGACAACCCTCCAGCCTTCCCGCTACACAGCTCCGTCTAACACTCTACACTAAAACAGATCCTAATTGTGATAAGTCTTCATAATGGTGTAATTATCCGGAACAGCACCTTACATTAGTCATGGTTTATCCGTGTGTTTAAAACTAACCAGAACGACGTCTTGTAAGCATTTTTTTAATGAAAGACAGTGATATGCACATGAAAAATTATACTGATACATAATTTAATGGGGAAAAAAGTAACATGGTAATATGTGTAAGTCGCGTGTGTGTGTATGTGTTGTGTGTTGTATGTGTGTGTTGTATGTGTGTGTTGTATGTGCGTGTTGTGT
Organism: Cherax quadricarinatus; assembly: GCF_038502225.1. Classification (NCBI taxonomy): domain Eukaryota; kingdom Metazoa; phylum Arthropoda; class Malacostraca; order Decapoda; family Parastacidae; genus Cherax; species Cherax quadricarinatus. Next base: position 11,860,082 of record NC_091374.1, on the reverse strand, counting down.
GTGTTGTATGTGTGTGTTGTATGTGCGTGTTGTATGTGTGTGTTGTATGTGTGTGTTGTATGTGTGTGTTGTATGTGTGTGTTGTATGTGTGTGTTGTATGTGTGTGTTGTATGTGTGTGTTGTGTGTGTTGTATGTGTGTGTTGTGTGTGTTGTATGTGTGTGTGTGTGTTGTATGTGTGTGTTGTATGTGTGTGTGTGTGTGTGTGTGTGTGTGTGTGTGTGTGTGTGTGTGTGTGTGTGTGTGTGTGTGTGTGTGTGTGTGTGTGTGTGTGTGTGTGTGCGCGCGCGCGCGCACACACACATACAGGAGAAAAGAAGTCAATGGAATGACTGGTTAAATTTTATGTAAGAAGTGTAAGAATCTCTGGTTTATCCTGTGTTACAAACTCCACTTGCTAAAATCATCACTAATTTGTTATCATTATCAGCTTGCTGCTCTCCACACCAGTTTTACACCATACTACAAAAATCATGTTCAGAATGTAATGAAAATACATATAAGCCCTTAAGTCGCATTCCACAGTCCATATCCACAATTTGTTCCAAGCCAGAGGCCAAAAATCAAATTACATATATCTTCACCAAGTAATCTATTTTTTTTTTTGAGGGGGGCGGGGCGGGGGGGCGGGGCGGGGCGGGGGGTGGGGGTGGGGGGATCTGTCTCTTCAAGTCTGATCTGGAGAAAGGAAGTAAATGTACTACAAATCAGCTCCAGTTCTTCAGATCATGAGCCATTCATCAACAACAAGGTAATCCCATTGAGGGGAGTGGTGGGAGGGAAGTGTTGATATTTACACAAAACTGGGGTCGACAGGGCCAATCAGCACTCATCAGTAACAAGGCGCGCACACACACACACACACACACACTTATAGCCTTATGTACATACCACACACTCAGCGCACATGTACCACACACTTGACACTTAAAACTAACCTAATCACTCAAGATAAATACTATCAGGGAGGTTGTAGGAGACAGAAGAAAAAAAGAATTACTGTACCCTTTCCATGTGTGTGTATGTATGTAAATATATTTGAGTAGGAATCTAAATGAAGGCATGGCAACCTTATGGTGTCCACTGGGTCGTGATAGCTGCAATAAGATATGAAACCTTTTCTCGTGTCATGTCAGCGCCCGCTACAAATTGTTATGGCAATTGTAGCTTTTTCTATTAATTAAAAAAAAAAAACTACATTTCTTAATGTTTGGGGGTTTCCATCTTTTCTAAAGCACTTCATAATTCCCGAAGTTGTCTTCCCATGCAGAATCATTCTCGTGATACTCTCGTCCTCTGTTGCAGCAGTAAATGTCAAGGACACAAATTGCTGAACAAGCTTTTATTGAGGCAGTTGTGGAGAAATTTTCTCCAGGAGGGGGGTATCAGCCCCCTTCAGCCCTTTCAGCCCCTTCAGCCCTGAGGGGCCAAGCCCTCTCAGAAGGGGCGAGCGTCTTGTTTACTGCTAGAGTGAGTAATTGATCACAGATGCTATGCCACGTAGTCAAGTGACCTCTGCTCCTTGCAGCGGTGTTGCAAAGTGTATTTTTATAAGAGACAGTACATCTCTTACTTAGCAGGACAATTAAGGAAAATCCTGCTCCCACTTTATTACCATGGTAAAAATAGTGTACATTGTTGTCTATGCTTAAGACAGCAAGAAACAAACATTCTGCTTTGCTTCATCGAGGAGGTGACAAGGATGCAAGGTACTAGGTCAGCGTTTTTTTTTTTTTTGTGTGTATTAGGGCAGTGACGGCTTGGGGCGGTGTGGCATCGCCAGATTAACTTTGACTCTAGAGAGAGTGACACTGACGCCAGGATAACCAGCAAAGAACACTGATTTGTGCGTTAGTGTGAACAAAGTGTCTCAAGCACAATAAACATAAGAGAAGTGTGATCAGCTTCTCTTGTGATACATTGTGAACAATAAAGACAAATCTTGTGGAACATAGTGTACCAGTGTGCGTTTCCTAGACAATGGAAGACGTGGACATCCAAGGACACTTCAGCTTCTATCAAGTCACCGATACCTGTCGAAGGTGTTGAGAACACCATAGCTCACGTTACAAAGAGCAAGGTATGTTACGAATTTCTTGTAGATCGGGGGATTGCGCAATTCTTGAGTCACAAGGAGTTTGTAATCAACCTATAATCGGCAGTAAGGTGTGGACTTTTGAGTCCAAACAAGTAGGTATTTCGTCAGCCATCATCGAATGAAATATGCTGACATAACACCCCCTAGGGGTAATTTATACTTACAAATTGTATCTCTTGACAGCCCAATGTTATGATGGTTTCGACAGCTTCTAGACCTCGTCTGCAGGGGTGGCTGTGTAGACGATTTGCTGTCATTTATCAGCTAAGTGTTCATTATATATATAGTTATAATTTAAACACAGCAGGTAAGGCCAATATCTTCAACAGAATATGGTCGTGCTCGAACCGGATAAAGACACACAGTTGTCCAAACATGTTGTACTACAGTGTACAAATAACCTATGAGCCAAGGTCCTTCGAAAAAAGCTGTAAAACTAGTGTTTTACAATATAAATCAGTATAAATGAGTCCCACCAGACTCAATCACAGAGAATGGGCAGCCAAAAGAAAACGGGCGCTCACCCAGCGGTCACCCAAAGAAAACGGGAGCTGGGTGACTCACCCACATCCTGCACCCACTGCTCCAATCTCGAGAAATTGCTGATTAAGACAACAACCCAAGTGATGTTGTTTTTCTGAGTGTATATATACACATAGTGTTTATAATGTTTATAGACAGAAATTAAGAGACAAGATTGTGTTAAAGTTTGTTTCTTATAGATCTACCTGTTATATTAAAGGAACTTATATATAAAGTGTAAGCTTTCAAATACACATTAACAGTGACATTTATATGTGTAAGTAATATTCACGTGTGATTTACAGTTATACAGTGGCATTTATAGTGTATAGTGAATGAAGTGTATAACGTTATTTACGATTAATCATCGTGGTCAGGCTGACACAGCAAACTCTAAGCCATAAACACCAGCCACATGTACCCTGTACCCTACATGGTCATTGACCCTGAGGTTAAGCTTAGTGGGTCAGTAGTGTCTGACTCGATTATTGCTGACTTAAGCATAACAAAAACTCAGCTGTCTATAGCAGTACAGTGTTTTTTAAACATTCTAAGTGTGGTGCTAGAATTTTCAGTATACCATTAAAATGGCTTGTTTGAAAACTCAGTTTCAGTCTTTACAGACTAAGATTACACAATTAGAAAATCTAATTTCAGTCTGTATAGGATTAACTCAAGATACAAACATAGATTTTGATGATCTTGAGGTCAAGTTTGGATTATTTACACAACGTCTGGAAATAATTAATTCAGACTATACACATTATGAAAATAAATTTCTTGAATCAGATCCATCTGAGGATGAAATTAAAAATGTTTTGGATACATTTAGTGATCAACAATTAAGGTGGACAGGAAAAAAAAAACGCTGACCTAGTACCTTGCATCCTTGTCACAGGAGATACACAAAAACGCTGACCTAGTACCTTGCATCCCTGTCACCTCCTCGATGAAGCAAAGCAGAATGTTTGTTTCTTGCTGTCTTAAGCATAGACAACAATGTACACTATTTTTACTATGGTAATAAAGTGGGAGCAGGATTTTCCTTAATTGTCCTGCTAAGTAAGAGATGTACTGTCTTATAAAAATACACTTTGCAACACCGCTGCAAGGAGCAGAGGTCACTTGACTACGTTGCATAGCATCTGTGATCAATTACTCACTCTAGCAGTAAACAAGACGCTCGCCCCTTCTGAGAGGGCTTGGCCCCTCAGGGCTGAAAGGGCTGAAGGGGCTGAAAGGGCTGAAGGGGACTGATACCCCCCTCCTGGAGAAAATTTCTCCACAGCAGTGTTTCGCCATGTGAAGTTTTGCCTAGAACGAAGCTTTGTCCCAGTAAAAGTTTGTTCGGACACTTGTGTCTGTCTTCATTCACCATTCATCCATCAACAAAAACAGGCACCTGTGTGTTAGTTGGCTGTTGTGGGTCGCTCCAAGGGAAAAAAAAAAAAAACAGTTCTGCTGTAACTCGCACACTGCTGTGGGAGAAATTCATCGTGCTAGAGGCCTTCAAGACCTGGGGTAAATTATTTTTACTACGTTCATGAAGCGCTAAACCCTTAAGCCATACATGGCCTAGGGAAAGAGATAATCAGAATGATCTTTAGATTAAAAAAATATAAATACAGTATCACGCGATCTGGCAATAAATGATAGCAATATGCTACATTTATGCCTTTTTTCAGCCTGTCGGTATATATACACTTTATCTCCACGATCCTTAGATCCACAGATCAAGAGTCGTTCACCAGCATCAAAGCAACTTCCATGAAGGGTCAGGTGTGTGTGTATGACGAATGACTGATTTTGAGGAGGATACCAATGAACTCCAGGAGGATTTGGAGAAATTAATGTCTTGATCTGAAATGTGCCAAATGAAGTTCTATGTGGAATGAGAATAACCCTCGAAGTTATAAACTAGGTGAAGTAGAGCTGGATCATACCATGACTTGGGAGTCATGGTAAGCAGAAACATTAAGCCAAGACAACAGTGCCTAAATGTGTGTAATGAGGCTAACAGATTACTAGAATTTAGTTCTAGAAGTATAAGTAACAGGAGTTCAAAAGTTATTTTACAGCTCAATACATCACTAGTAAGGTCTCACTTGAATTATGCAGCTCAGTTTTGGTCTCCTTACTACAGGATGGATATAAATTCATTGGAGAACATAAAGGGAAGGATGACTAAAATGATCCTTGAATCTTCACTCTCTTGAGAGACGTAGAATGAGAGGAGATATGATCGGAGTGTATAAGTGGATGACAGGCATAAACAAAGGTGATATTAGTAAAACACTGAGGATATCAACTCGGGCAAGAACCAGGAATAACAGATTTAAGTTGGATAAATTTAAATTTAGAAAGGACATAGGTAAGTACTAGTTTTCAGAGTGGTCGATGCGTGGAACAACCTTCAGATTAGGGTAACCGAGCCTAGGACCTTGGGTAGCAGACTGGACACACCCAGGGGCTGGGTGTGACTGGTGTCGAGGGTACGGGAGTAAATTCATGGGTAGCTTCGGGAAGAACATAAGAAAGAAGGAACACTGCAACAGGCCTACTGACCCATGCGGAGCAGGTCCATGTACCCCCCCCCCGGATTAGACCAATGACCCCCCCCCCGGATTAGACCAATGACCCTCCCCCCGGATTAGCCCTATGACCCACCCAGTCTGATCATCTCCACTCAAGGATGGAGCACTGGTCCAACTCACGCCCACCCACACCCACTCATGTATTTATCTAACCTATTTTTAAAACTACACAACGTTTTAGCCTGAATAACTGTACTCGGGAGTTTGTTCCACTCATCCACAACTCTATTGCCAAACCAGTGCTTTCCTATATCCTTTCTGAATCAGAATTTTTCCAACTTGAAATCATTGTGTACGACTATGTCCACGACTATGGTGCTGTTCGCACCTACTCCTAGGTTGAGGGACTGATTACCTCATCTTCTGTACATAGTTCTACTGTCTTCAAGTTATGTCCTGAATTTGTATTGATAAAGCCACTGGATGGCGAAACGTCTACAATAAAGATACCCAGATGTTGCACATGTGTCTTACTCTCATCTTGAAATCATTGCTGCGAGTCCTGTCTTGGCTGGAAATTTTCAGCATGCTATTTACATCCCCTTTATTTATTCCTGTTTTCCATTTATACACCTCGATCATATCCCCCTAATTCTACGCCTTTCTATAGAGTGCAGATTCAGGGCCCTCAGTCTATCCTCATAGGGAAGATTTCTGATACATGGGATCATCTTTGTCATCCTCCTCTGTACGTTTTCCAGAGCATTTATATCCATTCTGTAATACGGTGACCAGAACTGAGCAGCATAGTCTAAATGAGGCCTAACCAAGGATATATAGAGCTGAAGAACAACCTGAGGACTTCTATTATTTATACTTCTAGATATGAAGCCAAGAATTCTGTTAGCTTTATTGCGAACACTAATGCACTGTTGTCTTGGTTTTAAATTACTGCTAACCAGAACTCCTAAATCCTTTTCGCAATCAGTAGTATTAAGATCTACATCATTTAGTTTATATGTGGCATGGTTATTTACCTGTCCAACATTTAGAACTTTGCATTTGTCAGTATTAAACTGCATCTGCCACTTCTCCGACCATTGCATCAGTCTATTCAAATCATCCTGGAGTGCTCTAGTGTCCTCATTAGAATGAATTGGACGGTCTATTTTGGCGTCATCAGCAAATTTGCTTATGTCGCTATGTTGGTTATGTGGGTTTGATAAGGACCTGCTTTGTATGGGCCAGCAGGCCTTCTGCAGTGTTTCTCCATTTTTATGTTATGCAGCAAATGATATCCTCACAATGTAATGTACCTAATTCAAATTGAAAAAAATCCTTCCCATAAGAGGAAACTGAACAGGCGCCTGTAGTAACCGGCTGGTCAGTACCTGACCAGCCAGGCTGTGGTTCGTATGAAGAATTGAGACACTTATGTCACATATGGGAATGTTTACTGAAGAAACGTGGTTTGTATGTTGGACTGAGTGCGACTAGCAGTAACAGCCTGGTTGATCAGATCCTGATGCACTGCGAGGCCTGGTCATGGACCGAACCGCGGAGACGTTGACCCCGGAAACACCCCTCCAGGTATATTCTACACCCTCTTTGTCCTCCCTATTATGTCTCCTCATTCCACTTCTTTCCCAACAATCACCTCTTCCTCCCAATTACCTCCCCATACAGTTTTTTTCATCTTTTCCGTCCCCACTCTTCTCCATTCCCCTCAACCGCCCTCCCTCCTTCCACTTGTAAATCCCCTGGACTATAAACCACGACCATTAAGCTCCACGCCGAGACGAAACTTTATAATATAATTTTCATAGCGACTCAAAATGGATCACAAAAACGTCATAAAGAGGAACACTCAAGACGACCACAAGGCGAGTGCCATTAAATTTACCTCCACCAAACATCTCCTCTTTCCTGCCACCAGCCTCAAGTTTACCTGCCACCAGCTTCAGCTTAGCTGCCACCAGCTTCAGCTTAGCTGCCACCAGCCTCTTCAACTTAGCTGCCACCAGTCTCTTCAACTTACCCACCACCAGCTTCTTCAACTTACCCACCACCAGCTTCTTCAACTTACCCACCATCAGTCTCTTCAACTTACCCACCACCAGCTTCTTCAACTTACCCACCACCAGCTTCTTCAACTTACCCACCACCAGCTTCTTCAACTTACCCACCACCAGCCTCTTCAACTTACCCACCACCAGCTTCTTCAACTTACCCACCACCAGCTTCTTCAACTTACCCACCACCAGCTTCTTCAACTTACCCACCACCAGCTTCTTCAACTTACCCACCACCAGCTTCTTCAACTTACCCACCACCAGCTTCTTCAACTTACCCACCATCAGCTTCTTCAACTTACCCACCATCAGCTTCTTCAACTTACCCACCACCAGCTTCTTCAACTTACCCACCACCAGCTTCTTCAACTTACCCACCACCAGCTTCTTCAACTTACCCACCATCAGCTTCTTCAACTTACCCACCACCAGCCTCTTCAACTTACCCACCACCAGCTTCTTCAACTTACCCACCATCAGCTTCTTCAACTTACCCACCACCAGCTTCTTCAACTTAACCCACCATCAGCTTCTTCAACTTACCCACCACCAGCTTCTTCAACTTACCCACCACCAGCTTCTTCAACGTACCCACCATCAGCTTCTTCAACTTACCCACCACCAGCTTCTTCAACTTACCCACCATCAGCTTCTTCAACTTACCCACCACCAGCTTCTTCAACTTACCCACCACCAGCTTCTTCAACTTACCCACCACCAGCTTCTTCAACTTACCCACCACCAGCTTCTTCAACTTACCCACCACCAGCTTCTTCAACTTACCCACCACCAGCCTCTTCAACTTACCCACCACCAGCTTCTTCAACTTACCCACCACCAGCCTCTTCAACTTACCCACCACCAGCTTCTTCAACTTACCCACCACCAGCTTCTTCAACTTACCCACCACCAGCTTCTTCAACTTACCCACCACCAGCTTCTTCAACTTACCCACCACCAGCTTCTTCAACTTACCCACCATCAGCTTCTTCAACTTACCCACCACCAGCCTCTTCAACTTACCCACCACCAGCCTCTTCAACTTACCCACCACCAGCCTCTTCAACTTACCCACCACCAGCCTCTTCAACTTACCCACCACCAGCCTCTTCAACTTACCCACCACCAGCCTCTTCAACTTACCCACCACCAGCCTCTTCAACTTACCCACCACCAGCCTCTTCAACTTACCCACCACCAGCCTCTTCAACTTACCCACCACCAGCTTCTTCAACTTACCCACCACCAGCCTCTTCAACTTACCCACCACCAGCTTCTTCAACTTACCCACCACCAGCTTCTTCAACTTACCCACCACCAGCTTCAACTTACCCACCATCAGCTTCTTCAACTTACCCACCACCAGCTTCTTCAACTTACCCACCACCAGCTTCTTCAACTTACCCACCACCAGCTTCTTCAACTTACCCACCACCAGCTTCTTCAACTTACCCACCACCAGCTTCTTCAACTTACCCACCACCAGCCTCTTCAACTTACCCACCACCAGCTTCTTCAACTTACCCACCACCAGCTTCTTCAACTTACCCACCATCAGCTTCTTCAACTTACCCACCACCAGCTTCTTCAACTTACCCACCACCAGCTTCTTCAACTTACCCACCATCAGCTTCTTCAACTTACCCACCATCAGCTTCTTCAACTTACCCACCATCAGCTTCTTCAACTTACCCACCATCAGCTTCTTCAACTTACCCACCATCAGCTTCTTCAACTTACCCACCATCAGCTTCTTCAACTTACCCACCATCAGCTTCTTCAACTTACCCACCATCAGCTTCTTCAACTTACCCACCATCAGCTTCTTCAACTTACCCACCATCAGCTTCTTCAACTTACCCACCATCAGCTTCTTCAACTTACCCACCATCAGCTTCTTCAACTTACCCACCATCAGCTTCTTCAACTTACCCACCATCAGCTTCTTCAACTTACCCACCATCAGCTTCTTCAACTTACCAACCATCAGCTTCTTCAACTTACCCACCATCAGCTTCTTCAACTTACCCACCATCAGCTTCTTCAACTTACCCACCATCAGCTTCTTCAACTTACCCACCATCAGCTTCTTCAACTTACCCACCACCAGCTTCTTCAACTTACCCACCATCAGCTTCTTCAACTTACCCACCACCAGCTTCTTCAACTTACCCACCACCAGCTTCTTCAACTTACCCACCACCAGCTTCTTCAACTTACCCACCATCAGCTTCTTCAACTTACCCACCACCAGCTTCTTCAACTTACCCACCAGCAGCTTCTTCAACTTACCCACCATCAGCTTCTTCAACTTACCCACCATCAGCTTCTTCAACTTACCCACCATCAGCTTCTTCAACTTACCCACCACCAGCTTCTTCAACTTACCCACCACCAGCTTCTTCAACTTACCCACCAGCTTCTTCAACTTACCCACCACCAGCTTCTTCAACTTACCCACCACCAGCTTCTTCAACTTACCCACCACCAGCCTCTTCAACTTACCCACCACCAGCTTCTTCAACTTACCCACCACCAGCTTCTTCAACTTACCCACCACCAGCCTCTTCAACTTACCCACCACCAGCTTCTTCAACTTACCCACCATCAGCTTCTTCAACTTACCCACCACCAGCTTCTTCAACTTACCCACCATCAGCTTCTTCAACTTACCCACCAGCTTCTTCAACTTACCCACCACCAGCTTCTTCAACTTACCCACCACCAGCCTCTTCAACTTACCCACCACCAGCTTCTTCAACTTACCCACCATCAGCTTCTTCAACTTACCCACCACCAGCTTCTTCAACTTACCCACCATCAGCTTCTTCAACTTACCCACCATCAGCTTCTTCAACTTACCCACCAGCTTCTTCAACTTACCCACCACCAGCTTCTTCAACTTACCCACCACCAGCCTCTTCAACTTACCCACCAGCTTCTTCAACTTACCCACCACCAGCTTCTTCAACTTACCCACCACCAGCCTCTTCAACTTACCCACCACCAGCTTCTTCAACTTACCCACCATCAGCTTCTTCAACTTACCCACCACCAGCTTCTTCAACTTACCCACCATCAGCTTCTTCAACTTACCCACCATCAGCTTCTTCAACTTACCCACCACCAGCTTCTTCAACTTACCCACCACCAGCTTCTTCAACTTACCCACCATCAGCTTCTTCAACTTACCCACCACCAGCTTCTTCAACTTACCCACCACCAGCTTCTTCAACTTACCCACCACCAGCTTCTTCAACTTACCCACCATCAGCTTCTTCAACTTACCCACCATCAGCTTCTTCAACTTACCCACCACCAGCTTCTTCAACTTACCCACCACCAGCTTCTTCAACTTACCCACCAGCTTCTTCAACTTACCCACCACCAGCTTCTTCAACTTACCCACCACCAGCTTCTTCAACTTACCCACCACCAGCCTCTTCAACTTACCCACCACCAGCTTCTTCAACTTACCCACCACCAGCTTCTTCAACTTACCCACCACCAGCTTCTTCAACTTACCCACCACCAGCTTCTTCAACTTACCCACCACCAGCTTCTTCAACTTACCCACCACCAGCTTCTTCAACTTACCCACCACCAGCTTCTTCAACTTACCCACCACCAGCTTCTTCAACTTACCCACCATCAGTCTCTTCAACTTACCCACCACCAGCTTCTTCAACTTACCCACCACCAGCTTCTTCAACTTACCCACCACCAGCTTCTTCAACTTACCCACCACCAGCTTCAACTTACCCACCACCAGCTTCTTCAACTTACCCACCATCAGCTTCTTCAACTTACCCACCACCAGCTTCAACTTACCCACCACCAGCTTCTTCAACTTACCCACCATCAGCTTCTTCAACTTACCCACCACCAGCTTCTCAACTTAGCTGCTACGAGTTTTTGAAGCTTTTTAATTTGATAATTCTGCCCAGCCTTTATTTGCTATCTCATACATTTACATTACGGTCTGACTTCTGGTTTCATATTCCCAGTGTGTTGTGTTGTCTCAGAGTTTCTTGTATTCAACTCTTTTCTTGTTGTCTCCTATATTTTTTTATTTTCCTTATACAATATTTACATAAATTTTTAGAGAGGTATATTTTATTACTCTGGTTCTATTTTTACAAAAGTTTAATATAATTATGAATTTTCCTTTTCGTATATATTAACATTATTCTCCAGTTTTCTGAAAATTCCATTCTTGTGTTTCACTTTACAGTAAACTCGCTTATAAAGCTCATGTAGTATGATTTTTAGTGCAGGCGACTGAAAAACGTAAATAAAAAATGGGAAACCATGAAAAAAGACCCTCATACAACGTCTTATTCAATTTTGGATATAAATATTCAGTTGCATTTGCAAAAAAAATGCACTAATATACAACACTTCTATTTATAAAGGAGCTTGATATATTAAATCAGCCGATTTTTTAACATAAATTCCTGATTATAATGATTGATCTCATCTAATCTCACCACTCACCATGGAACTACACCTCATTCTGCCTCACTTCATCTCACTTCCTGGATATGTACAAATTAAATAACAAAAAATATTTGTATTCTACGATGCACTGACGTGCACTAACCATTATTTACTTAAAATTAACCGGCAAAAGGGCGGCTAACGTCTGGCAGTATGGATATAATTTTATGTATAATTTATATTATAATTTTAGGATGAACTTAATGAAGTTTTAGATTAGACAACTAGACGCCCAAATAAGATTTAAAATGAAATCATTTACGAGGTATCAAAAAGGAAGGACTGTGCTACAGGTTGTGGTGCAAACAATATATGAAGAACAGGGAAGGACTGTGCTACAGGTTGTGGTGCAAACAATATATGAAGAACAGGGAAGGACTGTGCTACAGGTTGTGGTGCAAACAATATATGAAGAACAGGGAAGGACTGTGCTACAGGTTGTGGTGCAAACAATATATGAAGAACAGGGAAGGACTGTGCTACAGGTTGTGGTGCAAACAATATATGAAGAACAGGGAAGGACTGTGCTACAGGTTGTGGTACAAACAATATATGAAGAACAGGGAAGGACTGTGCTACAGGTTGTGGTGCAAACAATATATGAAGAACAGGGAAGGACTGTGCTACAGGTTGTGGTGCAAACAATATATGAAGAACAGGAGGTATTCCGAAAATATAAATGTTTCTGCATTTATGGGAAAGCATTGAACCCGTGAGAGTCATACGGCACCTGGGTAATGGGAAGCTATTAGGCTTGATACAAGGTAAGGGAAGGTTACTACAATTACCCTGATCAAGAGCCCTTTAACAGTATCAAGGAACTTCTTTTGCAGACCCAAAAATAATAAGTAGCAGAGATTTACCCGCTACTTTAGATTATAAGTGGAGAAGTGTGCCTTGATGCTGGCGACGTTCTCTTGATCCAAGGAATAGGAACTACCCTCTTGTTCTTCACACTAAACTCATATGAGCTCAGCGCTTCCCCCATGAATAAAAATATATACTGAGGATACAGTAGAGGGAAAGGTGGATACAGGTACGAGAGGCTGAGAATAGATAAATGGAAGCTTCTTACATAGCGCTCAAGAGTGAGATTTATGAAAGCGACAAGCACTGATGCAATATGTGTAAGAGCAGCAGGAATATCATGCAACTCTGCTGTTAGATATTGACTCTCCTCAATAACCGACTGCGGATAAGAGAGCGGAAAGACAGAGGCATATGAGACTCCGGCTGGAGACAATCAACAGACTCCAGCTGAATCTCGAAACCCACTATATAAAAAATGGCTATCTCTAAGGATGAAAATTAAGGTCAACCTATATTATGGTGTCTCAGTCTCAGGCTAGGAGGCACAGGAAAGAGACAGTTCTGTTAATAAATAAATAAAATAAATAAAATAAATAAATGAATATATATATATATATATATATATATATATATAATAGGTAGTAGGTTAGTAGACAGCAACCACCCAGGGAAGTACTACCGTCCTGCCAGATGACTGTGAAACAGAAACCTGTAACTGTTTTGCATGATGGTAGGATTGCTGGTGTCTTTTTCGGTCTCAAACACGCTAGATAACAGGGATATCTTGCTACTCCTACTTACACTTTGGTCACACTTCACAGACACGCACATGCATATATATATACATACATCTAGGTTTTTCTCCTTTTTCTACATAGCTCTTGTTCCTCTTTATTTCTTCTATTGTCCATGGGGAAGTGGAAAAGAATCTTTCCTCCGTAAGCCATGCGTGTCGTATGAGGCGACTAAAATGCCGGGAGCAATGGGCTAGTAACCCCTTCTCCTGTAGACATTTACTAAAAAAGAGAAGAAGAAAAACTTTATAAAACTGGGATGCTTGAATGTGCGTGGATGTAGTGCGGATGACAAGAAACAGATGATTGCTGATGTTATGAATGAAAAGAAGTTGGATGTCCTGGCCCTAAGCGAAACAAAGCTGAAGGGGGTAGGGGAGTTTCGGTGGGGGGAAATAAATGGGATTAAATCTGGAGTATCTGAGAGAGTTAGAGCAAAGGAAGGGGTAGCAGTAATGTTGAATGATCAGTTATGGAAGGAGAAAAGAGAATATGAATGTGTAAATGCAAGAATTATGTGGATTAAAGTAAAGGTTGGATGCGAGAAGTGGGTCATAATAAGCGTGTATGCACCTGGAGAAGAGAGGAATGCAGAGGAGAGAGAGAGATTTTGGGAGAAGTTAAGTGAATGTATAGGAGCCTTTGAACCAAGTGAGAGAGTAATTGTGGTAGGGGATCTGAATGCTAAAGTAGGAGAAACTTTTAGAGAGGGTGTGGTAGGTAAGTTTGGGGTGCCAGGTGTAAATGATAATGGGAGCCCTTTGATTGAACTTTGTATAGAAAGGGGTTTAGTTATAGGTAATACATATTTTAAGAAAAAGAGGATAAATAAGTATACAAGATATGATGTAGGGCGAAATGACAGTAGTTTGTTGGATTATGTATTGGTAGATAAAAGACTGTTGAGTAGACTTCAGGATGTACATGTTTATAGAGGGGCCACAGATATATCAGATCACTTTCTAGTTGTAGCTACACTGAGAGTAAAAGGTAGATGGGATACAAGGAGAATAGAAGCATCAGGGAAGAGAGAGGTGAAGGTTTATAAACTAAAAGAGGCAGTTAGGGAAAGATATAAACAGCTGTTGGAGGATAGATGGGCTAATGAGAACATAGGCAATGGGGTCGAAGAGGTATGGGGTAGGTTTAAAAATGTAGTGTTAGAGTGTTCAGCAGAAGTTTGTGGTTACAGGAAAGTGGGTGCGGGAGGGAAGAGGAGCGATTGGTGGAATGATGATGTAAAGAGAGTAGTAAGGGAGAAAAAGTTAGCATATGAGAAGTTTTTACAAAGTAGAAGTGATGCAAGGAGGGAAGAGTATATGGAGAAAAAGAGAGAGGTTAAGAGAGTGGTGAAGCAATGTAAAAAGAGAGCAAATGAGAGAGTGGGCGAGATGTTATCAACAAATTTTGTTGAAAATAAGAAAAAGTTTTGGAGTGAGATTAACAAGTTAAGGAAGCCTAGAGAACAAATGGATTTGTCAGTTAAAAATAGGAGAGGAGAGTTATTAAAAGGAGAGTTAGAGGTATTGGGAAGATGGAGGGAATATTTTGAGGAATTGTTAAATATTGATGAAGATAGGGAAGCTGTGATTTCGTGTATAGGGCAAGGAGGAATAACATCTTGTAGGAGTGAGGAAGAGCCAGTTGTGAGTGTGGGGGAAGTTCGTGAGGCAGTAGGTAAAATGAAAGGGGGTAAGGCAGCCGGGATTGATGGGATAAAGATAGAAATGTTAAAAGCAGGTGGGGATATAGTTTTGGAGTGGTTGGTGCAATTATTTAATAAATGTATGGAAGAGGGTAAGGTACCTAGGGATTGGCAGAGAGCATGCATAGTTCCTTTGTATAAAGACAAAGGGGACAAAAGAGAGTGCAAAAATTATAGGGGGATAAGTCTGTTGAGTATACCTGGTAAAGTGTATGGTAGAGTTATTATTGAAAGAATTAAAAGTAAGACTGAGAATAGGATAGCAGATGAACAAGGAGGCTTTAGGAAAGGTAGGGGGTGTGTGGACCAGGTGTTTACATTGAAACATATAAGTGAACAGTATTTAGATAAGGCTAAAGAGGTCTTTGTGGCATTTATGGATTTGGAAAAGGCGTATGACAGGGTGGATAGGGGGGCAATGTGGCAGATGTTGCAGGTGTATGGTGTAGAAGGTAGGTTACTGAAAGCAGTGAAGAGTTTTTACGAGGATAGTGAGGCTCAAGTTAGAGTACATAGGAAAGAGGGAAATTATTTCCCAGTAAAAGTAGGCCTTAGACAGGGATGTGTAATGTCACCGTGGTTGTTTAATATATTTATAGATGAGGTTGTAAGAGAAGTAAATGCGAGGGTCTTGACAAGAGGCGTGGAGTTAAAAGATAAGGAATCACACATAAAGTGGGAGTTGTCACAGTTGCTCTTTGCTGATGACACTGTGCTCTTGGGAGATTCTGAAGAGAAGTTGCAGAGATTGGTGGATGAATTTGGTAGGGTGTGCAAAAGAAGAAAATTAAAAGTGAATACAGGAAAGAGTAAGGTTATGAGGATAACAAAAATATTAGGTGATGAAAGATTGGATATCAGATTGGAGGGAGAGAGTATGGAGGAGGTGAATGTATTCAGATATTTGGGAGTGGACGTGTCAGCGGATGGGTCTATGAAGGATGAGGTGAATCATAGAATTGATGAGGGGGAAAAGGGTGAGTGGTGCACTTAGGAGTCTGTGGAGACAAAGAACTTTGTCCTTGGAGGCAAAGAGGGGAATGTATGAGAGTATAGTTTTACCAACACTCTTATATGGGTGTGAAGCATGGGTGATGAATGTTGCAGCGAGGAGAAGGCTGGAGGCAGTGGAGATGTCATGTCTGAGAGCAATGTGTGGTGTGAATATAATGCAGAGAATTCGTAGTTTGGAAGTTAGGAGGAGGTGCGGGATTACCAAAACTGTTGTCCAGAGGGCTGAGGAAGGGTTGTTGAGGTGGTTCGGACATGTAGAGAGAATGGAGCGAAACAGAGTGACTTCAAGAGTGTATCAGTCTGTAGTGGAAGGAAGGCGGGGTAGGGGTCGGCCTAGGAAAGGTTGGAGGGAGGGGGTAAAGGAGGTTTTGTGTGCGAGGGGCTTGGACTTCCAGCAGGCGTGCGTGAGCGTGTTTGATAGGAGTGAATGGAGACAAATGGTTTTTAATACTTGACGTGCTGTTGGAGTGTGAGCAAAGTAACATTTATGAAGGGGTTCAGGGAAACCGGCAGGCCGGACTTGAGTCCTGGAGATGGGAAGTACAGTGCCTGCACTCTGAAGGAGGGGTGTTAATGTTGCAGTTTAAAAACTGTAGTGTAAAGCACCCTTCTGGCAAGACAGTGATGGAGTGAATGATGGTGAAAGTTTTTCTTTTTCGGGCCACCCTGCCTTGGTGGGAATCGGCCAGTGTGATAATAAATAATATATATATATATATATATATATATATATATATATATATATATATATATATATATATATATATATATATATATATATATATATATATATATTTATTTATCACACTGGCCGATTCCCACTGCCTCTTTCCTGTGCCTCCTAGCCTGAGACTGAGACACCATAATATAGGTTGACCTTAATTTTCATCCTTAGAGATAGCCATTTTTTATATAGTGGGTTTCGAGATTCAGCTGGAGTCTGTTGATTGTCTCCAGCCGGAGTCTCATATGCCTCTGTCTTTCCGCTCTCTTATCCGCAGTCGGTTATTGAGGAGAGTCAATATCTAACAGCAGAGTTGCATGATATTCCTGCTGCTCCAGCCACACCAACTGGGCTTTGGGGTCTCTCAAGGCAGTGAAGCTGCAGCTCATGCGGCAAGTGCCTACATCAGGGACCTACCAGAAGACAAGGCCATAGTCAAACTTGATTTTAGAAATGCCTTTAATATGGTGAAGAGAGATGCTGTTTTGCCAGCTGTTCGGGTTCGGTTCCCCAGTCTCTTTCCCTTCATTTCAGCCGGCTACAGCAAACCCTCAATTCTTTTGTTTGGAGAACATGAAATTCAATCATCAGAGGGTGTTCAGCAGGGTGACCCACTCGCTCCACTTCTCTTCTGCTTGGCAGTAAGAGAACTAACTTCCAGCCTACGCAGTGAGCTCAATATCTGGTACCTGGATGACGGCACTCTGGCAGGTACTGAAGAGTCCCTCGTGGGGGACCTACAACTGGAGAAAACACAGGGAGAAGACTTGGGACTCATCCTCAATCCCTCCAAGTGTGAAATCATCACAGCGAACCAAGAAATAATCAATGCTGTGCGAAGAATCCTCCCAGAAGTCTCAACTACAACTCCGTCCAACAGTACCCTCTTGGGGGCACCGCTGGGTCACCAGGCCATCGATACTGTCCTCAGGGACAAATTGAATGACCTGATGAGAATGGAGGAGAGAATAAGCGATCTTGATGCCCATGATGCTCTGTATCTCCTCACAAGGTGTCTTACTATGCCAAGACTCACTTACTTCTTGAAGTGTGCACCCTCTTTTGACAACCCAACACTCGATGAATATGACGCACACCTGAGATCAACTTTTAAGAAGGCACTGAACCTGTCACTAGAGGATGAGCAATGGGATCAGGCAACCCTCCCAGTGCGACTAAGAGGTATAGGGGGTGCGTAAAGCAACGCATGTTGCTTTACCTGCTTTTCTGTCTTCGTGTTTGGCTTCCAGTGCATTAGTCAAGAAGATAGTGCCCGAACGCTTGAGAGACTTGGTAGGAGCTCAAGACCCCAGGTTTACTGAAGCAGCGATTTGGTGGGACACCCTTACATACTCCTCCAGTAGACCAGCTCCTCCCAAACAGCACAAACAGTCCCACTGGGACAAACCGATCATGGAAAAAATCGCCAACACAGTGCTCTCCAATGCTTCAGGAAAGAACAAAGCTCGTCTCCTGGCAGTGAAGGCACCACACTCATGAGATTTCCTGTTAGCTGTTCCCAATTCCTCCCTGGGCACCCGTCTCGACCCACAGGCCATTCGGATTGGTGTTGCTCTTCGCCTAGCCGCCCCCATCCTCACCGAACATAGGTGTATTTGCGGCAGGGCGACAGCTGATCAATTCGGACTTCATGGTCTCGTGTGCCACACAGCAGAAGGGAAGTATGCCAGACATGAGGAGATCAATGACATAATAAAGAGAAGCCTCGCCACAGCCCGTTGCCCAGCTCAACGGGAACCCCAAGTACAGAGGTCTGATGGAAGTCAAAAGCGTCCTGATGGAGCCACTATGCTACCCTGGAATGATGGAAAGCAGATTGCCTGGGACTACACCTGTGCTGCCACATTGGCAGACACCTACTTGCCATACTCTGTAGTGGAAGGGGGTGGAGCTGCCAGCCACAGGGAGACCCAGAAGATCCGAAAATATGTAGACCTTCCCCCTTGCTATAACTTCATTCCAATAGGGTCGGAGACCCTTGGAGCATGAAGCAAGTGTGCTCTAAAGTTCCTCAAAGAGCTGGGTGAAAAGCTCATCATAGAAACCAAGGACCACAGGGCAACCAGCTTCCTCTTTCAGAGACTCAGTGCTGCGATCCAGAGAGGAAATGCCTGCAGCATTCTGGGCACGCGGCCAACCGCAGGGGAGCTGGACGAAGTGTTCGAGATGCAGCTCTGAGTTACCTATGTTGTTTTACTTTCTGTTGTATTTTTGTGAATGTTTGGCCAATGTATTTTGTCTTTAAATAAAACATACTTGAAATATAGATATAGGGGGTGGTAGGAGAAAATTCTCAAACAGCTTCAGGGAGAACCTCGAGTTTTCCCTGAAGCAAGTTTATTCTTTTCTCTGAGGATGAGGGTCCCCGTGACAGTTCTAGAGGTGGTACCTCCCTATATTATATATATATATATATAAGGAGGTTTTGTGGGCGAGGGGCTTGGACTTCCAGCAAGCGTGCGTGAGCGTGTTAGATAGGAGTGAATGGAGACGAATGGTACTTGGGACCTGACGATCTGTTGGAGTGTGAGCAGGGTAATATTTGGTGAAGGGATTCAGGGAAACCGGTTATTTTCATATAATCGGACTTGAGTCCTGGAAATGGGAAGTACAATGCCTGCACACTAAAGGAGGGGTTTGGGATACTGGCAGTTTGGAGGGATATGTTGTGTATCTTTATATGTATATGCATGTAAACTGTTGTATTCTGAGCACCTCTGCAAAAACAGTGATAATGTGTGAGTGTGGTGAAAGTGTTGAATGATGAAAGTATTTTTCTTTTTGGGGATTTTTCTTTCTTTTTTGGGTCACCCTGCCTCGGTGGGAGACGGGCGACTTGTTAAAAAAATATATATATATATATTAACAGAACTGCGGCTTGGCCAGGATTCGATCCTGCATTTCCCTGCCCAGCCCTGGGTGAACTGAACACAGTACGCATTACTCTATCCACTGAACCATTATCAAGGAACTATATAGTTCCTTGATAATGTGGGAAGTCACAAAAGCACTTGGAACTTCACTATTTTTTCACAGGGGTTGTTCTGCATAGTATATACCACAAAATCCTTTTCCGAATTTTATTTTACAACAAAATACCAAAAACTACAAAAAGGTCATTTTTATTGCACATGACAACTGAAAGTGATGGAGTTTTTATACAGCTTCACGGCTGTCTACTCTGTGCAGCCTTAACACATCTAATCGATAATCCAGTTCATTTCACGTACTGGCCTACATATCTGGTGTTGTGTTTTCCAATACCATTATTTATTATAGCACGTAGTGTTTTAATGTCAGCTACTGGTATCTGGAATATATAATCCTTCACAAACTCTAACAAGAAGTCTAAAGGCGATGTATCAGATAAGCATGGGAGGCATTTGAGTAGCCCAGCACGCCCATTGTTACGTAAATCGTTGATAACTGTCCTCTCGAAGTCGAGTCCACAGCGACACTGGCAGAACACACAATAATCAGTGACCTAATATCGACGTGGACTGTAGCTCCAGAGTTCTGGAAGCAAGGAGATAAGGGAGGACTCAAACAGAAGACCTCTAGAGTCACTGTGACCCTCTCCCTTACAGATAATAATGCAATTAATGTCCCCTAATTTAAGAAGGGCTGCCAGTTGTACACCAATTAGAGTAAGGCATTTCCCGATAGGGGACGAGGATGAAGATACAGGGAGTCGGCAGTGAATATCTAATGATATCGATAAGAGCTGCTACATAAGCGACTATACTGAGAAACGACAGCAAAACTTAAGAGTAAGAGGTATCAGCACAGGTTTTAGACTGTACAAAGTTGAAGTCAATGACAGCACCAAAACTGTCGTTAAACTTAGCGTGCTGAATACAAAGCCATTGGTGAGAACAGCGGGATTAACACGCAGCTGTCAGGTTCCTCGTATAGCCCCCATTATTCCACTGAAATATACATAGAGGAAACAAGAGAAAAAAGATGATAAAACTGAAGTTGGAAAAGAGCTAGCAAGCGCCGGTGGGAAAAAATCTGGATTCATTGGCAGCGCATATGTGAGAAAATATTTTTACCCTGTTGAAATATTTTTACCCTGTTGAAATAAGTGTCAATATGTATAGTACGGATGAGAGGTACTAGAGCATGACGGTCCCGGGAAGAGGCTGTTTGGATAGAATCGGCTGAAGTGGTTCGTGTAAAAATTAGGTATTAACGATATCTAAAATAAGAGCGTTAGAACACTCATTACCTTCATATAGCAGATTATCACGTGAGACCAAAAAAGAATACGGGAAGACTGATTTTATCTCCGGGAAGTGATAGATGGTTGGGTCAAAACCCGGAAAAAATCATTGGATGCTATAAAGACTTTAATGTTATCTATAGTTTTGCCCAGTATCGGAAACCAACTAAAGAGACGTGCGAGAAATAGATGGCTCACTTGCGGCAGCACAAGTTTCAGAAGGATGAGTGCAGCAGAACTACAGCATGTGATGGGAGGTTGAGCAGAACACAGCAGATTGTGTCGTTAACGTTGTGTATGCTGTTTATGCTGCTGCCTCGATATTCGACTTAACAAGATGAAGAATTCTTCATCTTGTTAAGTTGAATGGTATTGTATACCATTCATATACACCTTATTCCACTGAAGAAGCCTACCATGTAGGCGAAACGCTTCGAAATAATGAGACCAAACTATCACACACGTGTCTTATCAACTTTCCAATAAAAGTTCCCACTGCTTAAGATAATCTTAAACAGTAATAAAGCAACCATGGAATTTTTTTATCCTCTCAGGAAAATATTTAGCAAAGGTTTACTGTTGTTAGTATTAATGACCTTGAAACGAATGAATTTTTATTTTTAAGTTGGGTTTTCCATTTCTCGGCGATGTTGTACGAAGTCTTTTATTGCTAGACTTCCAGTCACAACTTTGGGAGGATGAAACAGTAGATTCGAACATCAGTAGGAAGACACACCACTGGGGGTTAAGTTCCACCTGCGTGAGCTGCCACTGTCTTGCACCACTGGGGGTAAGTTCCACCTGCCTGAGCTACCACTGTCTTGCACCACTGGGAGTAAATTCTACTTGCCTGAGCTGCCACTGTCTTGCACAACTGAGGATAAGTTCTACTTTCGTGAGCTGCCACTGTCTTGCAAGACTTGTGCTAAGATCCACCTGCGTGAGCTGCCACTGTCTTGTACCACTGGGGGTAAGTTCCACCTGCCTGAGCTGCCACTGTCTTGTACACACGCTCAGAGGCTCCAGGTTTGCATGTTAACTCTTAATTAAAGGTTAATGAGCTGATAATTGGGTAGAGAAGATTACCTGAGAATTAATTAATTTAGGAGAGTAATAGGAGGCAGGAACATGGAACTGTAAGATAATTGCGAGTGACTGCTCTCAATCTTACATCTCTCTCACAGTCTCACTCTCGCTCATACACATTCACCTTCACATTCATTCATCCTCATTCACTCACCATCTTTACATCCTAGCCTCACTATCCATTCCTCCCCTCACTGTTCTCTGCTATACTTTGTCTTCCACATCTTTACTACTCTTTCGGCACGCATCTCTAACCCTCTTTACTTCCTCTACAACTTCCTCTTCCCCTCCCATAGTTTGCTCGATTTATTACCTCCTTCAACACTTACTACTTCCACAGTTGTCTTAACCTTGTTTCTCAGTACTCATTTTCCAATACGGTTTCAATGCTTCACTATCTCCTCACTATCTACTACCTTTATCCCATTCGAAATTTATTGTTCCATTCTGCGCTACTATCCTTCCCAGGTTTAATTTCACTCACTCCTAGTTACACTTACCGAGTACTAGAATTCTGCTGCTTGTGGTCAGCAACTAATGTCCTTGTGGTAGTGGTCCAATATTTTTATTCAACTGCTTGTGGTCAGCAACTAGTGTCCTTGTGGTAGTGGTCCAATATTTGTATTCAACTGCTTGTGGTCAGCAACTAGTGTCCTTGTGGTAGTGGTCCAATATTTGTAATCCACTGCTTGTGGTCAGCAACTAGTGTCCTTGTGGTAGTGGTCCAATATTTGTATTCAACTGCTTGTGGTCAGCAACTAGTGTCCTTGTGGTAGTGGTCCAATATTTGTAATCCACTGCTTGTGGTCAGGGATGAGAATTCTAGTGCACTAGACCAGGAACTAATATTCTTAGGTACGTGAGGAGTAAGCAGCATTCTAGAGCAAGTGGATAGGTACTTCCGCCTCAGTGACTCCCTCCCCTTGACCAGGTGACCACCTTAAATGGTCATTTCCTACAATTATGAGTTAGGGGCATTCGGCATCAGCAGAATTTAGCCACTTCAGGATCTCATCAGTCCTGTGTATTACCCCGAGAGGTAGTGATGGACGACGAGAAGTAACTCCTGGAGAGGGAGAGAGGGAGAGAGGGAGAGAGAGAGAGAGGGAGAGAGGGAGAGAGAGAGAGAGAGAGAGAGAGAGAGAGAGAGAGAGAGAGAGAGAGAGAGAGAGAGAGAGAGAGAGAGAGAGATTAATTATTGCTTATGTGACCCAGGTGGTGAAAAATACAGTGATTCTACCCACAACAGGTATACTCACAAAGCCTGTTGATGGATGAAGTCCAACGCCTAAGCATCTCAGGTTAGGAAACAAAAAATGGAGACTAGTAGTAAACTGACTGTTGTCTTGTCAAAGACCGACAGGAACTGCTGTAACCAACACCCAACAAAACGACTGATCTACTAGCAACCCATGTCGCTGCAAAGAAGCAAGTTCCACCTAGGCTAACTTTAGTAAATGTAGGCGATACAAAGAAATCTAGTTCCTTTTTTTTAATCACTAAAACACAAGAAACCTGTAGAACTGCAATGGTGGCACATTGCACCAAATGGAGTTTTACTCAGTTGCCTATTTGTTCAAATAGATCTGTCCAAGTGTTCAAAGATGAGGATCTTCAGTTGCATTGCAGCTATGACAACTATGTAGACTACAGAGGACTATAATTCAACAGTTATAACATATTTACCTTAAAGAGTCATTATATAGTGTACTCAGGCTTCAATATAACTAACTCACTCGACGACAAAAATTCTTGTAACAGCTTTGTTTGCTTATTTTTTTTTTAAAGAAAAGCTACTTTTGTGAGTGAAAGTAAATCGGCAAACGAAGAACCGCTCTGTTAGCAGCAATTTTTGGTCCTGGAGGTTATATTATGCAGCTGTTTACCTATACAAGAAGTTAAAAAAAAATTGTTAAAACAGTTCAAGAAAAGGTTACAATAATTTCATTCCCAGGTGAGAGTCAGAGTCATATTTAAGCCTACATACAATATACAATACTTTAAGTTGAATGATGTTATACCTGTTAAATTACAGTCATCTGTAGTCTGCAGATATAATTGTCATTGTCGTAATGCTATGTATATTGTGAAACAGAGTCAACTAAAGGTCTGCATCTTCCAACACTTGTGCACATCTATTAGAACAAATATTAAAGTGAAAAATTTTGGCGTGTATATATATATATATATATATATATATATATACATATATATATATATATATATATATATATATAGATATATATATATATATATATATATATATATATATATATATATATATATATATATATATATATATATATATATATTTTCAACAAGTCGGCCGTCTCCCACCGAGGCAGGGTGACCCAAAAAAAGAAAGAAAAATCCCCAAAAAGAAAATACTTTCATCATCATTCAACACTTTCACCACACTCACACATTATCACTGCTTTTGCAGAGGTGCTCAGAATACAACAGTTTAAAAGCATATACATATAAATATACACAACATATCCCTCCAAACTGCCAATATCCCAAAACCCCTCCTTTAAAGTGCAGGCATTGTACTTCCCATTTCCAGGACTCAAGTCCGACTATATGAAAATAACCGGTTTCCCTGAATCCCTTCTCTAAATATTACCCTGCTCACACTCCAACAGATCGTCAGGTCCCAAGTATCATTCGTCTCCATTCACTCCTATCTAACACGCTCATGCACGCTTGCTGGAAGTCCAAGCTCCTCGCCCACAAAACCTCCTTTACCCCCTCTTTTCAACCCTTTCGAGGACGACCCCTACCCCTCTTTCCTTCCCCTATAGATTTATATGCTTTCCATGTCATTCAACTTTGATCCATTCTCTCTAAATGACCAAACCACCTCAACAACCCCTCTTCTGCCCTCTGACTAATGCTTTTATTAACTCCACACCTTCTCCTAATTTCCACACTCCGAATTTTCTGCATAATATTTACACCACACATTGCCCTTAGACAGGACATCTCCACTGCCTCCAACCGTCTCCTCGCTCCTGCATTTACCACCCAAGCTTCACATCCATATAAGAGTGTTGGTACTACTATACTTTCATACATTCCCTTCTTTGCCTCCATAGACAACGTTTTTTGATTCCACATATACCTCAACGCACCACTCACCTTTTTTCCTTCATCAATTCTATGATTAACCTCATCCTTCACAAATCCATCCGCCGACACGTCAACTCCCAAGTATCTGAAAACATTCACTTCTTCCATACTCCTCCTCCCCAATTTGATATCCAATTTTTCTTTATCTAAATCATTTGATACCCTCATCACCTTACTCTTTTCTATGTTCACTTTCAACTTTCTACCTTTACACACATTCTCCAACTCATCCACTAACCTTCGCAATTTTTCTTTAGAATCTCCCATAAGCACAGTATCATCAGCAAAAAGTAACTGTGTCAATTCCCATTTTGAATTTGATTTCCCATAATTTAATCCCACCCCTCTCCCGAACACCCTAGCATTTACTTCTTTTACAACCCCATCTATAAATATATTAAACAACCATGGTGACATTACACATCCCTGTCTAAGACCTACTTTTACCGGGACGTAGTCTCCCTCTCTTCTACACACCCTAACCTGAGCCTCACTATCCTCATAAAAGCTCTTTACAGCATTTAGTAACTTACCACCTATTCCATATACTTGCAGATCTGCCACATTGCTCCTCTATCCACTCTATCATATGCCTTTTCTAAATCCACAAATGCAATAAAAACTTCCCTACCTTTATCTAAATACTGTTCACATATATGCTTCAATGTAAACACTTGATCTACACATCCCCTACCCACTCTGAAGCCTCCTTGCTCATCCGCAATTCTACATTCTGTCTTACCTCTAATTCTTTCAATTATAACTCTACCGTATACTTTTCCTGGTATACTCAGTAAACTTATTCCTCTATAATTTTTACAATCTCTTTTGTCCCCTTTCCCTTTATATAAAGGGACTATACATGCTCTCCGCCAATCCCTAGGTACCTTCCCCTCTTTCATACATTTATTAAACAAAAGTACCAACCACTCCAACACTATATCCCCCCCTGCTTTTAACATTTCTGTCATGATCCCATCAGTTCCAGCTGCTTTACCCCCTTTCATTCTACGTAATGCCTCACGTACCTCCACCACACTTGATAAATTAGACATGTGCAACTCTTGGGTATCTTTATTGAGGAAAGATACCCAAGAGTTGCACATGTGTCTAATTTATCAACATGTCGGTTCTATGAACCATTCATCTATCCACCACACTTACATTCTGCACTTCTTCACTCCTAAAAGATGGTATACCTCCCTGGCCAGTGCATGAAATTACCGCCTCCCTTTCTTCCTCAACATTTAAAAGTTCCTCAAAATATTCTCGCCATCTACCTAATACCTCCCTCTCCCCATCTACTAACTCCCACTACTCTGTTTTTAACTGACAAATCCATACTTTCCCAAGGCTTTCTTAACTTGTTTAACTCACTCCAAAATTTTTTCTTATTTTCATTAAAATTTCTTGACAGTGCCTCTCCCACTCTTTCATCTGCTCTCCTTTTGCACTCTCTCACCACTCTCTTCACCTTTCTTTTACTCTCCATATACTCTGCTCTTCTTATAACACTTATGCTTTGTAAAAACCTCTCATAAGCTACCTTTTTCTCTTTTATCACACCCTTTACTTCATCATTCCACCAATCACTCCTCTTTCCTCCTGCCCCCACCCTCCTATAACCACAAACTTCTGCCCCACATTATAATACTGCATTTTTAAAACTATTCCAACCCTCTTCACCCCCCCCCCCACTACTCATCTTTGCACTAGCCCACCTTTCTGCCAATAGTCGCTTATATCTCGCCCGAACTTCCTCCTCCCTTAGTTTATACATTTTCACCTCCCTCTTACTTGTTGTTGCCACCTTCCTCTTTTCCCATCTACCTCTTACTCTAACTGTAGCTACAACTAAATAATGATCCGATATATCAGTTGTCCCTCTATAAACATGTACATCCTGGAGCCTACCCATCAACCTTTTATCCACCAATACATAATCTAACAAACTACTTTCATTACGTGCTACATCATACCTTGTATATTTATCCTCTTTTTCATAAAATATGTATTACTTATTACCAAATTTCTTTCTACACATAGCTCAATTAAAGGCTCCCCATTTACATTTACCCCTGGCACCCCAAATTTACCTACTACTCCCTCCATAACATTTTTACCCACTTTAGCATTGAAATCCCCAACCACCATTACTCTCACACTTGATTCAAAACTCCCCACGCATTCACTCAACATTTCCCAGAATCTCTCTCTCTCCTCTACACTTCTCTCTTCTCCAGGTGCATACACGCTTACTATAACCCACTTTTCACATCCAATCTTTATTTTACTCTACATAATCCTTGAATTTATACATTTGTAGTCCCTCTTTTCCTGCCATAGCTTATCCTTCAACATTATTGCTACTCCTTCTTTAGCTCTATTTGAAACCCCTGACCTAATCCCATTTATTCCTCTCCATCGAAACTTTCCCACCCCCTTCAGCTTTGTTTCACTTAAAGCCAGGACATCCAGTTTCTTCTCATTCATAACATCCACAATCATCTCTTTCTTATCATTTGCACAACATCCACGCACATTCAGACTTCCCACTTTGACAATTTTCTTCTTCTTATTCTTTTTAGTAATCTTTACAGGAAAAGGGGTTACTAGCCCATTGTTCCCGGCATTTTAGTTGACTTTTACAACACGCATGGCTTACGGAGGAAAGATTCTTATTCCACTTCCCCATGGATATAAAAGGAAAAGTAATAAGACCAAGAACTATTAAGATAAAATCAAAGAAAACTTAGATGAGTGTGTATAAATAAACGTGTACATGTATGTGTAGTGTGACCTAAGTGTAAGTAGAAGTAGCAAGACGTACCTGTAATCTTGCATATTTATGAGACAGACAAAAGACACCAGCAATCCTATCATCACGTAAAACAATTACAGGCTTTCGTTTTACACTCACTTGACAGGACGGTAGTACCTCCCTGGGTGGTTGCTGTCTACCAACCTATATATATATATAATTATATATCTTGTTTCATCGGATTGGAGCTCATGGTTCAGGTGGTACTTGCCTCGGAGAACCTCACGGGCTTGTGGGGGTCGATTAATCAAGGCAGAGTATGCGAGGTGTGGATGGCTACGGCTTTGATGCGAAATATTATGTATGTATTGGCTGGTGGTAACTCATCCCTTGTTTTGTAATGTGTTGGGGAAATTGTGTGTGTGTGTGTGTGTGTGTGTTTGTGTGTGTGTGTGAGAGAGAGAGAGAGAGAGAGAGAGAGAGAGAGAGAGAGAGAGAGAGAGAGAGAGAGATTAAAGTTCTTACTCACCTATGTTTTTAGAAGTCATCCATGATTTTATCTGCTTTTGTTGAAGCCTAAGATTATCATGCTTTTGTTGAAGCTTAAGATTATCGCTTCTAGTTTCGGAAGGCGAGTTAACTGTAGCCTCTTGGCTCCGCCTCTAAAATTTCAACCGACTAACGCGAAATAACTTTATGATATGTACTTTTAAAATATCCAGAGAATCAGCTAGTACTTTATCAATGTCCAGAGCCTTCTGTCACGCATTTTTCACAACCCATATTAAAAAAAATAGCTTTCCTATATATTATATATCTGTGGCTCATCTTGGTGTGTGGTTTCTACTGATTTTTCGTTTGGAATATTTGTGTAGGTTATAATCACATCTTTTATTCACTGTTGATCGTACTGTAAGAGAGAGAGGGGAGAGGCCTAGATCTCGTAGCTCATTTACATCATCTGTGGCACCCGTCTGGATATCTCTTTGGACTTTAAAGTTATGTGTCTGACTCGCTGAGAGCTTCACACCGTTGCTGAATATTCCGGAACTGGTCTCACGTACGAGAAAAAAAAAATGTCTTAAACGTGTCTTTATCTTTTTCTTACATTTTCTTGTCACACTTTCGTTAATTTATTCTTTCTTCGTTACTCCTTTGTCTTGAGACGTGCTTGAGGACCTGAGAGGCAATGGAGTGTTGGGCTGAGCTGCTGCTCGACGCTGGAGTGTGTGCTGGCGCTGACGTGCACCTTCCTTATATTAATTAGTCAAAAGTCATTTCCTTTCTTACGAAGTTCTTTGCGATACATTTCCGTCACAAGCTGTACACAAGAGTGTTACAGTAAACCTCGCATTTATAATGAATGTTTATGAATGCGTATATTTTCAGACCCTCTAAGCACGATACTTACTCGGGTTTCAGCTCAGACTATCTTCACGGTGCGTTCTTTAAGAGGCACCTACGTTCTTCCGTCTTCTAACATGTTCATTGATCCACTATAATCTACCTTGTCTATAATTACTATCACATTTGCTTTGTTTCGTAAGGTGAAGTCCAGGAACTTTCCTTAAGTCATGGTATAACTTAACAAATCTTTGAGGATAATTGTGACGAAGAGGTCTGAGCTCTGCTCAGAGGGGATCTTACGTGCCGCTTAACACATTAGAGTACATGTATATACAGACATAGGTTCGTAAAGCTTATAATAACTCTCAGCACTGACGTATTCTTTTACAAACATCTACTGATATTCTTTCTCTTCTGTTCATAATTTTTTCCTTATTCTTCACAAATACTCTCCATCCCACCTCCTAACCTCCTTTTGATCTCTAATTTCCGTATTCTCTGCTCGTCTCTCCTAACCCCATTTATTTACCTCTTGCCTCCTTTTACTCACCTTATTCAGTTTCTGTACCAATCTTTCTTCTACTATAACATCTACTTTCCTTTACTCCCATTTATATTTCTTCTACACCGTTCTCCTTCCCTTTACTTTACTTCCCCTATTTCTCCATATTTTACCCTAAATCTGCCTTTGCTCAACCATTAATCTTTCCTCTACTCTCATTCGCACCTGCTCCTCCCTCTCCTCTTTCTCCTCTTTCTCCTCTTCCTCCTCCTTCCGTTATCTGGCCATTAACATTCCACCAGCATACAGGGTCACAGTGTGTCGTAGCAGCGTGCCTCAGGGGCTGAGAACTCCTTCACACTTTTCCCGTGGCTCTAGACAAATGGAAGTTGCGTGCCTCCTAACTCAAGAACCCAGATAGCCACCGTGGTTCCTGCATGGCTGTTGTACCTTGAAGGAGGTTTAAGCAAGAAGAAAGAAGAGGAAGAGAAAAAGCAGGAGAAAGAGGATAGAGAGGCTTGAAACAGAAAGAGCCAAATTGGGGTCTAAAGCCTATCGATTATACGAGGGTTATTAAAGATGAAAGTAACCTGTTCACCACGAGCCTAGAACACTTAAATTCTTAAAACGAATTAAAGCAACTCTCAGCATTTATACAGATACATACCCAACGACGAAGAGGAGAAAGACTAAGGAAGATGAGAAGGAGAAAGACTAAGATCAAGCTGAGGTAGAATTTACGTAGAAAGACGCAGAAGAGTCGAGAAAAAATGGTCAGGGGAAATGAGACATGAGGAAGAACTTGCGAACTAGAGGATTGACTGGGATATTAAGTGGATAATGGAGATAAATTGCAGAAAGTAGAGAACGTAATGTTAAGAATAAACAATACGAGAAGTAAAATTAAACATGTGAAAAAAGAGGACGGAGAGGGCGGGCAGAAGACGGAAAATTGTAAAAAACGGAACAGACAAGATTTATACACAAATAACCCGCACATAAAAGAGAGAAGTTTACGACGACGTAACGATCCGACTTGGACCATTGACAAAGTCACTGTCATTGACGTTGTCAATGGTCCAAGTCGGACCGAAACGTCGTCGTAAGCTTCTCTCTTTTATGTGCGGGTTATTTGTGTATCGTTCCAGTCACGGTATTGTGCCTTTTTGTTATTTATTTTTAGACAAGATTTAAGAGGACACACATTGCAGAAAGAAAATAAATCGTAACCATTAGGGTGAGGAAACTACATGACACACGTCTTCAGATGACGAGCATCGAAGACACAGATGCAAAGCAAACTTTATCAATCACTGACTTGATAAGATTCCTCGCAGAGCGAAATGTAGTCACAATAAAAGCCAGCTCTGCAGCTGTGTCTTTTCATTACCGTAGGAAGCACGCCTTTGTATCCTGATGAATAGCTGGGAGGCTGAATGGCAGGCAAGGCGCTGCTAGGGTAAATGACATGAATTTCCCCAGGTTGTTTACTAATGTATATTTGTGTTATCCGGAAGCAGCTGTCGTGTAGAGAACAAATAATTTGGAATAACCTATTTGTGATCACATTTCTTAAGCTACAAGAGCATAGCTATGCTCCTGTAGCTCTAGAAATGTCGCATTTTCAGTGTAACATATTCACGTCAAATCTTCAGTGATAAATATTTTTATTTAATTTCCAATGGTTATAGCATTTACTACCTCCTCTTTTAATTCATTAGACTGTGTGTCGGGGGAAGAGGGGGGCAAGAAATATGGAAGTGCAAGACATTACTTTATGTCTAAGAAGAATAATGTGCATAGCAGGAAGTAAGTTGTGTATACTTCCCCCCTCCTCACTTCATTCTAATAGCTCCTCGTTCCTCACAGACGTGACCATGGAGGAAGCACATTAACTGCTGCAATCACGAGTAATGTACATTACAAGAGCCTAACCTTGAATCCCCAAGCATGAAAGCTTACAACACTATACGATAGGATAACGAAGAGGGTATAATTACAAGAAGCTCAGAGGACTCCATGGATTGATACTTCAGTCTGAGGATGGTTAGTAACTATCTGACTTGAAACAGAGAGGGTGGAGAGAGACTATAAGTAGGGGCCGAAGATGCCTAGTACCTAAGTCACTTCTCAGAGCATATGCTGTACTTTTCTCAAGACTGATGGACTGAACACATCGACTCCAAGCTGAGGGACTGATTACCTCATTCTCCTAATCTTCCACGGTTCTTCTCTGCACTGGACTGAAGAAGCCACTGGCTGGCGAAACGTTTCGACAGTTAAGATTCCTAAATGTTGCACAAGTATCATTCTTCTGGCCTAGAATAGTGCCATCGTTCGCAAGTTACCGAGAGGCGGGGCCAGGATCCAAGCCTCGAATATCTCAACCACTACTAGGTAAATACAGCCAACCGAGTGAGCTAACACCAAGCTCGTGCTGCCTGTAATTACAACTGAACACGAACAACTTACACCACATCGCTACTCAGACCCGTCACGCTACCAAGAAAGTACTTGGGGAGTCGTTAAAGTAAAATCTAGTATCACAAGTCAGCTGTCATTACTGAAGAGGGATACGCAAAGGGTGTATACGTCCGCGCATTTTGAATACTTTGCGCGCGCGCGGGCGGGCGGGCGTGTGTGTACTCACCTAGTTGAGGTTGCGGGGGTCGAGTCCGAGCTCCTGGCCCCGCCTCTTCACTGATCGCTACTAGGTCACTCTCCCTCACTCACTCTCTCTTTCTGAGCCGTGTGTGTGTGTGTGTGTGTGTGTGTGTGTGTGTGTGTGTGTGTGTGTGTGTGTGTGTGTGTGTGTGTGCGTGCGTGTGTGTGTGTACTCACCTATTTGTACTCACTTATTTGTGGTTGCAGGGGTCGATTCACAGCTCCTGGCCCCGCCTCTTCGCTGATTGCTACTAGGTCCTCTCTTTCCCTGCCCCATGAGCTTTATCATACCTCGCCTTAAAACTATGTATGGTTCCCGCCTCCACTACGTCACTTTCTAGGCTATTCCACGGCCTGACTACTCTGACTGAAGAAATACTTCCTAACATCCCTTTGATTCATCTGAGTCTTCAACTTCCAATTGTGACCTCTTGTGTCTGTGTCCCTTCTCTGGAACATCCCGTCTTCGTCCACCTTGTCTATTCCGCGCAGTATTTTATATGTCGTTATCATGTCTCCCCTGACCCTCCTGTCCTCCAGTGTCGTCAGGCCGATTTCCCTCATCCTTTCTTCGTAGGACAATCCCCGTAGCTCTGGGACTAGTCTTGTTGCAAACCTTTGCACTTTCTCTAATTTCTTGACGTGCTTGACTAGGTGTGGATTCCAAACCGGTGCTGCATACTCCAGTATGGGCCTGACGTAAATGGTATACAGTCTTAAACGAATCCTTACTGAGGTATCGGAACGCTATCCGTAGGTTTGCCAGGCGCCCGTATGCTGCAGCAGTTATCTGATTGATGTGCGCCTCAGGAGATATGCTCGGTGTTATACTCACCCCCAGATCTTTTTCCTTCAGTGAGGTTTGCAGTCTTTGGCCATCTAAACTATATTGTGTCTGCGGTCTTCTTTGCCCTTCCCCAATCTTCATGACTTTGCATTTGGCAGGGTTAAATTCAAGGAGCCAGTTGCTGGACCAGGCTTGTAGCCTGTCCAGGTCTCTTTATAGTCCTGCCTGATCCTCATCCGATTTGATTCTTCTCATTAACTTCGCATCATCTGCAAACAAGTACACTTCTGAGTCTATCCCTTCCGTTATGTCGTTCACATATACCAAGAACAGCACAGGTCCTAGGACTGACCCCTGTGGAACCCCGCTTGTCACAGGCGCCCACTCTGACGCCTCGTCGCGTACCATGACTCGTTGTTGCCTCCCTGTCAGGTATTCTCTGATCCATTGCAGTGCCTTTCCTGTTATGTGTGCATGATCCTCTAGCTTTTGCAGTAACCTCTTGTGAGGAACTGTGTCGAAGGCCTTCTTGCAGTCCAAAAATATGCAGTCGATCCACCCCTCTCTCTCTTGTCTTACTTCTGTCACCTTGTCATAAAACTCTAGTAGGTTTGTGACACAGGATTTTCCTTCCCTGAAACCGTGCTGGTTGTCAATTATACACTTGTTTCTTTCCAGGTGCCCCACCACTCTCCTCTTGATGATCTTCTCCATGACCTTGCATACTATACACGTTAGTGATACAGGTCTGTAGTTTAGTGCCTCATGTCTGTCTCCCTTTTTAAAAATTGGGACTACATTTGCCATTTTCCATACCTCAGGGAGTTGCCCAGTTTCAAATGATGTGTTGAAGATCTTTGTTAATGGCTCGCACAATATCTCTGCTCCCTCTTTAAGGACCCATGGAGAGATGTTGTCTGGTCCCACCGCCTTTGAGGTGTCAAGTTCGCATAGCAGCTTCTTCACCTCCTCCTTGGTTATATGTACCTCATCCAGCACTTGCTGGTGTGCCCCCCTGTTCTGATTTCCTGGAGTCCTACTGGTTTCCACTGTAAATACCTCTTTAAATCTTGTGTTGAGCTCCTGACATACCTCTTGGTCGTTTCTTGTAAATTCCCCATCACCCTTCCTCAGTCTGATTACCTGGTCCTTGACTGTTGTTTTCCTCCTGATGTGGCTGTACAACAGCTTCGGGTCAGTCTTTACTTTTGATGCTATGTCATTTTCATATTGTCTCTGAGCCTCCCTTCTTATCTGTGCATATTCGTTTCTGGCTCTTCGGCTGACTTCTTTATTTTCCTGAGTTCTCTGTCTTCTGTACCTTTTCCATTCTCTAGTACACCTAGTTTTTGCCTCCCTACACCTTTGGGTGAACCAAGGACTCGTTCTGTTCTTCCCATTATTTCTGTTTCCCTTGGGAACAAACCTCTCCTCTGCCTCCTTGCATTTTGTTGCTACATAGTCCATCATTTCTTGTACTGGTTTTCCTGTCAGTTCCCTCTCCCACTGAGTGTCTTGAAGGAAGTTCCTCATGCCTGAGTAATTCCCCCTTTTGTAGTTTGGTTTTTCCCAGCCTATTCCTGCTACTCTCTCCACCTGGAGCTCAACTATGTAGTCGAAGCACAGAACCACATGATCACTAGCTCCCAGGGGCCTTTCATACACGATACCCTCGATGTCCGAGCTACTCATGGTGAATACAAGGTCCAGCCTTGCTGGTTCATCCTCTCCTCTCTCTCTGGTAGTGTCTCTAACATGTTGATGCATGAGGTTTTCCAGTACCACATCCATCATCTTGGCTCTCCATGTTTCGGGACCCCCATGGGGCTCCAGGTTTTCCCAGTCAATCTCTTTGTGATTGAAATCACCCATAACTAGTAACTTTGCTCCCCCCAAGTGTGCTCTCCTGGCCACCTCGGCTAGTGTGTCGATCATTGCTCTGTTGCTCTCATCGTATTCTTCTCTTGGCCTCCTGCAGTTCTGTGGTGGGTTGTACATTACTGCAATTATCACCTTATATATATATATATATATATATATATATATATATATATATATATATATATATATATATATATATAATATAATATAATATAATATATATATATAACTTTCATACACACACTTTCAACGAAGACTTGTCAATCCTTGAGTTCAGATACTTTTTTCCTCAGTTGCTTCAACTCGCTCTGCTACTCTTCAATTATTGGTGGATTAAACTACTACATAAAGGCAGCAAATAAACACAATATAGTAAGTGTGCTGTGTATAATCATTTCTCACTAGGGTTTTCGTGTGAAATACAACAGCTGGGGCTTTCACAATCTTGTTTGAGAAAATGGTAGTTAGGAATACACCGGTGAGAAA
Organism: Cherax quadricarinatus; assembly: GCF_038502225.1. NCBI lineage: Eukaryota > Metazoa > Arthropoda > Malacostraca > Decapoda > Parastacidae > Cherax > Cherax quadricarinatus. The sequence continues at coordinate 11,824,417 of NC_091374.1, read as the reverse complement.
TATCAGTAAATGGAAACACCCAATATTTTATTTAGCCTCCGTTTCGCTTCGGGCGAGCGAAACGTAGCCTTACAATATTTACTCTCGAATTTCTGGAACAAATATGGTAGATTATAGGTCAGGTGTGAACACACGGAGAGGGGGGGTAGGGAGAGAGAGAGAGAGAGAAAGAGAAAGGGGGGGGAGTTATGAGAGCATAGTAGCGAGAGAAAGGTGAGGATGAACAGAGAGAGAGAGAGAGAGAGAGAGAGAGAGAGAGAGAGAGAGAGAGACGGGAAAATTATTATAATTTCTGCGAAGTGCAAAACCCGTGTGGGTTATTCGGTACAAGGGGTGATAGAGGCTCGATCCTCCGCCCGAGATTCTTGGATCGGTCTGCTATCAGTTTACTGGTGACTGCCCATACTGCGGAGGAGAAATAAAAATACCTAATGAACACACTTCTAAGGAATGTGAACATTTAAGAAAAAAGAAAAATGAAATTTGCTTGCAAGGTAAAAGGTAAAAACTAGAAAGTAGGAAAATGAGAAAGGTAAGAGAAGCTGTAAAAGAGATAAGATGATCAAAAGCGAACTTCAGGAGAGGAAGGGAGGAAAAAAACAAGCAAAGGGAGAGATAAAGAATGTGACTGGAAAAGAATGAAGAAGAGAGTGTTGGTATGAGACAGACAAAGGAAGAAAGAGAATTCATCCCAGCCAACATAATTCACAACAAAGGATGTTCTACAATCACCGATAAAAATCACCCCTCATACGAACACACCGGAATGTAACACGTAAAAAAAAATCAGTTGGAATTGATTAGAGCGTGAAGAACGGGACGAATCTGACCATTATCACCAGAAAATGCCAGTTGGCACATGGATACAATTCTGTCCAATGAAAACAACAAAGAAGATTGCACTCTGTGGTATTAGTGTGGAAATTATCGTGGCTTTGCCAGTTTAGTTTGTATTAAAAGTGATGAGTGTTTAAAATTATGTTATCTCCGGCCGGCTTTAAATTATTTTTGACTGGTGTGACTATCATATCGTGGAACTCAGTGGCTCAGTGCTGAGTAGGTTATGCTTTCACTAGTTTATATTCTGTATTTAAGGCTAACAAAACGAAATTGTTTATCTGTCTCTAATTATAATGACCGCTTTTTTGGTTACCATATAAAAAATGATGTTAACCATTAAAGCCAGAGTGAACGGAGAATCCAGGAAGAAATTTTCTTTCTTGTAGCATTAGTTATGACGCTGAATATTGCTATCTAGGTTCGATAAATCGTAATGACACGATGGTAAACAACTCAGCACAGAGAGGACTCGAACCCCTAGCAAGCCAGTCATAGCGTATTGGCCTGCTAGTTTTATGACTGGCTTGCTATAGATTCGATCCACCGTGCGGTGAATTGTTATCATACAGCAGTTTTGTCTTCACTCCTTACGTAAATCTTCTTCAGGTTTAAAGGGTCTCATTTTCAATGCGCCACTCCGTTGCCATACGGTTTCCACTCCGTTGCCATACGGTTTCCACTCCGTTGCTATACGGTTTCCATTCGTTAGAGAAAGTATCATGTCTCCCGCGCCTCACAATAAACAAAATGACAAAATCTGTGTTCGCCAGTGTCACCAAGAGAAATATCACAGTATGAGTTGGTTTTATTATTGAGTTTTCTGTGTACTCTGAACCCTTCAAGGAGGATGCCGTGATGTTCGTTAAGGTTCTTCATCAACTGAATTTTAACTACCTTCCCTTCTTACTAATTTATTAATTATAAATTTCATATTACTTATTTTTCATTAACTATATAAAACTCAGTCTTAAAAAAAGACTTGAAACTAAAAACTGTCTTATACTGTTATGTACTACATTTTATTTACAGTATTTTGGAATACTTCCGAAAGCTTTTATCAAAATTAATATCTTCACATTGTTAATATATATTGTTTTAATTAAGAGGATATTTATTCTTGCACAGAGAAGTTAGAAGGGACAAATTAAACATATGATACTGACCAAGACGACTACATTTTCCTATATTAATTTTCAAATATTTAGCAAATAAAAAAAACACACACTACCTACTTAATACTGATATAATTGGCCTTTGTTCAAGTTCTATATTAGCGTTCTTGAGACAATCCATCACATCATGAGTGTAATGACTTTGGTAAAGTTAGGCTAATTAATTTCTGCTGAATCATAATGAGAATAAATCTCTGAAAATAAATTATTTTAATGTTCATATCACCAGTGATTGAAGATCATTCTTCATTACAATGTTTTTCTTAAACTCTCGAATCTCCTTAATTAAGTTGGCAAAATTTTACACATACACACACACACACACACACACACACACACACACACACACACACATTTATATATATATATATATATATATATATATATATATATATATATATATATATATATATATATATATATATATATATATATATATATATTGGCGATTGGTGGAATGATGATGTAAAGAGAGTAGTAAGGGAGAAAAAGTTAGCATATGAGAAGTTTTTACAAAGTAGAAGTGATGCAAGGAGGGAAGAGTATATGGAGAAAAAGAGAGAGGTTAAGAGAGTGGTGAAGCAATGTAAAAAGAGAGCAAATGAGAGAGTGGGTGAGATGTTATCAACAAATTTTGTTGAAAATAAGAAAAAGTTTTGGAGTGAGATTAACAAGTTAAGAAAGCCTAGAGAACAAATGGATTTGTCAGTTAAAAATGGGAGAGGAGAGTTATTAAATGGAGAGTTAGAGGTATTGGGAAGATGGAGGGAATATTTTGAGGAATTGTTAAATGTTGATAAAGATAGGGAAGCTGTGATTTCGTGTATAGGGCAAGGAGGAATAACATCTTGTAGGAGTGAGTAAGAGCCAGTTGTGAGTGTGGGGGAAGTTCGTGAGGCAGTAGGTAAAATGAAAGGGGGTAAGGCAGCCGGGATTGATGGGATAAAGATAGAAATGTTAAAAGCAGGTGGGGATATAGTTTTGGAGTGGTTGGTGCAATTATTTAATAAATGTATGGAAGAGTGTAAGGTACCTAGGGATTGGCAGAGAGCATGCATAGTTCCTTTGTATAAAGGCAAAGGGGATAAAAGAGAGTGCAAAAATTATAGGGGGATAAGTCTGTTGAGTATACCTGGTAAAGTGTATGGTAGAGTTATTATTGAAAGAATTAAGATTAAGACGGAGAATAGGATAGCAGATGAACAAGGAGGCTTTAGCAAAGGTACGGGGTGTGTGGACCAGGTGTTTACAGTGAAACATATAAGTGAACAGTATTTAGATAAGGCTAAAGAGGTCTTTGTGGCATTTATGGATTTGGAAAAGGGGTATGACAGGGTGGATAGGAGGTGTAGGAGGTAGGTTACTGAAAGCAGTGAAGAGTTTTTACGAGGATAGTGAGGCTCAAGTTAGAGTATGTAGGAAAGAGGGAAATTATTTCCCAGTAAAAGGAGGCCTTAGACAAGGATGTGTGATGTCACCGTGGTTGTTTAACATATTTATAGATGGGGTTGTAAGAGGCGTGGAGTTAAAAGATAAAGAATCACACAAAGTGGGAGTTGTCACAGTTGTTCTTTGCTGATGACACTGTGCTCTTGGGAGATTCTGAAGAGAAGTTGCAGAGATTGATGGATGAATTTGGTAGGGTGTGCAAAAGAAGAAAATTAAAGGTGAATACAGGAAAGAGTAAGGTTATGAGGATAACAAAAAGATTAGGTGATGAAAGATTGGATATCAGATTGGAGGGAGAGAGTATGGAGGAGGTGAATGTATTCAGATATTTGGGAGTGGACGTGTCAGCGGATGGGTCTATGAAAGATGAGGCGAATCATAGAATTGATGAGGGGAAAAGGGTGAGTGGTGCACTTAGGAGTCTGTGGAGACAAAGAACTTTGTCCTTGGAGGCAAAGAGGGCAATGTATGAGAGTATAGTTTTACCAACGCTCTTATATGGGTGTGAAGCATGGGTGATGAATGTTGCAGCGAGGAGAAGGCTGGAGGCAGTGGAGATGTCATGTCTGAGGGCAATGTGTGGTGTGAATATAATGCAGAGAATTCGTAGTTTGGAAGTTAGCAGGAGGTGCGGGATTAACAAAACTGTTGTCCAGAGGGCTGAGGAAGGGTTGAGGTGGTTCGGACATGTAGAGAGAATGGAGCGAAACAGAATGACTTCAAGAGTGTATCAGTCTGTAGTGGAAGGAAGGCGGGGTAGGGGTCGGCCTAGGAAAGGTTGGAGGGAGGGGGTAAAGGAGGTTTTGTGTGCGAGGGGCTTGGACTTCCAGCAGGCATGCGTGAGCGTGTTTGATAGGAGTGAATGGAGACAAATGGTTTTTAATACTTGACGTGCTGTTGGAGTGTAAGCAAAGTAACATTTATGAAGGGGTTCAGGGAAACCGGCAGGCCGGACTTGAGTCCTGGAGATGGGAAGTACAGTGCCTGCACTCTGAAGGAGGGGTGTTAATGTTGCAGTTTAAAAACTGTAGTGTAAAGCACCCTTCTGGCAAGACAGTGATGGAGTGAATGATGGTGAAAGTTTTTCTTTTTCGGGCCACCCTGCCTTGGTGGGAATTGGCCAGTGTATATATATATATATATATATAAAACTGGGTTGCTTAAATGTGCGTGGATGTAGTGCGGATGACAAGAAACAGATGATTGCTGATGTTATGAATGAAAAGAAGTTGGATGTCCTGGCCCTAAGCGAAACAAAGCTGAAGGGGGTAGGAGAGTTTCAGTGGGGGGAAATAAATGGGATTAAATCTGGAGTATCTGAGAGAGTTAGAGCAAAGGAAGGGGTAGCAGTAATGTTAAATGATCAGTTATGGAAGGAGAAAAGAGAATATGAATGTGTAAATTCAAGAATTATGTGGATTAAAGTAAAGGTTGGATGCGAGAAGTGGGTCATAATAAGCGTGTATGCACCTGGAGAAGAGAGGAATGCAGAGGAGAGAGAGAGATTTTGGGAGATGTTAAGTGAATGTATAGGAGCCTTTGAACCAAGTGAGAGAGTAATTGTGGTAGGGGACTTGAATGCTAAAGTAGGAGAAACTTTTAGAGAGGGTGTGGTAGGTAAGTTTGGGGTGCCAGGTGTAAATGATAATGGGAGCCCTTTGATTGAACTTTGTATAGAAAGGGGTTTAGTTATAGGTAATACATATTTTAAGAAAAAGAGGATAAATAAGTATACACGATATGATGTAGGGCGAAATGACAGTAGTTTGTTGGATTATGTATTGGTAGATAAAAGACTGTTGAGTAGACTTCAGGATGTACATGTTTATAGAGGGGCCACAGATATATCAGATCACTTTCTAGTTGTAGCTACACTGAGAGTAAAAGGTAGATGGGATACAAGGAGAATAGAAGCATCAGGGAAGAGAGAGGTGAAGGTTTATAAACTAAAAGAGGAGGCAGTTAGGGTAAGATATAAACAGCTATTGGAGGATAGATGGGCTAATGAGAGCATAGGCAATGGGGTCGAAGAGGTATGGGGTAGGTTTAAAAATGTAGTGTTAGAGTGTTCAGCAGAAGTTTGTGGTTACAGGAAAGTGGGTGCAGGAGGGAAGAGGAGCGATTGGTGGAATGATGATGTAAAGAGAGTAGTAAGGGAGAAAAAGTTAGCATATGAGAAGTTTTTACAAAGTAGAAGTGATGCAAGGAGGGAAGAGTATATGGAGAAAAAGAGAGAAGTTAAGAGAGTGGTGAAGCAATGTAAAAAGAGAGCAAATGAGAGAGTGGGTGAGATGTTATCTGCACTCTGAAGGAGGGGTGTTAATGTTGCAGTTTAAAAACTGTAGTGTAAAGCACCCTTCTGGCAAGACAGTGATGGAGTGAATGATGGTGAAAGTTTTTCTTTTTCGGGCCACCCTGCCTTGGTGGGAATCGGCCGGTGTGATAATAATAAAAAATAATATATATATACATACATACATATTAGTTGCGAAATGTAGTGAATAATTTAATTAATAAAATTAATGTTAAAAATATTTTGAAGTCTCTGTTCTGAAGATCAAATGTCCTCAATATTCACACTAGACCGTAAGAACCTTCACAAAACAACAGCAGTCTCACAATGGTGGTAGTTTGCTCGTCAGGAAACAGGACAAGTGTATCCTGCCATTGGTCTTTTTCAAATGACTAATGGCAGGATACATTTACGAAACAGTGGATCACTATCTAGTAGCCATAACACAAACTGTCTGAGGCCAGTATTTAACACATTATTTGACATATCTTACTAATGTTAAGTCTACAGAAGCTAGTTCATAATGCTAGATTATTACACGTACACGTCCCATTTCTAACTACTTTCCCTTCACCTTCACATTTACATGCGTTTGACGGTTCACATCCGGTGAGTTACCTAAACGTCGGATATAGCAAGACTGAAGTAATTCAAGATATGGAACCGTTCTTGCAATGCGTGCCCAACACACACACATTATATTTCATGTCAGGGTCACATAAGTAATGTTAGTCTTTCGTGTTTATACGCAAGTCATATCTATGAGCCATACGGGCAATAGCACCATAACAATTTGGGGAATCTCTTAACTTTCTTAAGAACTTATTGAATAGAAACATATAAAAATTTGGATATAACTCGTGAAGGATTGTTTACTAATACTATTTAAGATCCATTTATTATTATTATTATTATTATTATTATTATTGAGCTAAATAATCATTGTACTTATCGACCGTGTTAAAAGTAATCTAACATGTTGTCATCATAACTAAGAAATGTCACATACATACAGTATATTAAATAATATATTATCCCTACTAACAACCCTACAACTTATAACACACAACTGCAGTTTATCATTATCATTTAGACTTGAAAAGAACTGATTTTGACAATTTTCAATACGTAATTATTGCAAATTTTAATAACTAATACTCCAGAAGTTCATAATGTTAGTATGTAAGAATTATATGGCATTGAAAGATCAAATAATTATATGGCACTGTAAGATCAAACCAAGAATCAAACTGAGTTTAATATGTAAGAATTATATGGCAATGAGACATCAAACCAAGAATCAAATTGTGAGCTTAAATTAGAAAAAGAACGAAGAAACGAGCGGAAAAAACAGTAAACAAAATGGTATAGAGGAAGAAGTAGTAGAAAAACACGAATTAAAATGTAAAATAAGAGATTTAAGAAACAAATAACCCGCACATAGAAGAGAGGAGCTTACGACGACGTTTCGGTCTGACTTGGACCATTTACAAAGTCACACTAACGAAAAGGAGAGCAGGATGGGTATATATAGGCAGGTGGTGGTAGTGGTGGTAGTAGTAGTAGTAGTAGTAGTGGTGGTAGTGGTAGTGGTAGTAGTAGTAGTAGTAGTAGTAGTAGTAGTAGTAGTAGTAGTAGTAGTAGTAGTAGTAGTAGTAGTAGTGACTTTGTAAATGGTCCAAGTCAGACCGAAACGTCTTTGTAAGCTTCTCTCTTCTATGTGCGGGTTATTTGTGTATCGTTCCAGTCACAATATTGTGCTTTTTTGTTATTTATAGATTTAGTTAAGTTGTATTAAAGATAAAATCGTTTTCAAATATTCAGAGTTTCTTTATTCCTTACTAATTAAAAATTGTAGTTCATAGAAATGGTTAGCTAGTGAGCAACACGTATACAGTTCACTGGTATTTACTGGCTGGTAAACATTTAAGAAATTATGTTTACATTATAATGCAATCAGAGCTACACCCACGGAAAGAATACCTACTTGATTATATGCGAGAAATATATTAATTTTTATTTAGGGTAAATATGACACTCTTAAAGCCAGACAACAAATATAAGTATAGTTCAATAATCAAGTGCTTCATTTTCACAAATGCAATATATGGGAAATCCAGTCGACTAGAAAAATGCAAATAGTGGTGTTTACTCGCCACTTACGAGTTGGATATAATGCTTTAGACTACCTCATAAAACGTGAAACAAATATGCACACGCGCGCGAATACACCCACCCACACACCCACACCCACCCACACACACACACACACACACACACACACACACACACACACAGAAGTAAGACACGAGAGAGGGGGGTGGATAGACTGCATTTTCTTGGATTGCAAAAAGGCCTTCGACACAATTCCTCACAAGAGGTTAATGCAAAAGCTACAGGATCAGGCACACATAACAGGAAATGCACTGCAATGGATCAGAGAATATCCGACAGGGAGGCAACAACGAGTCAATGGTACGTGACGAGGTGTCAGGGTGGGCGCCTGTGACGAGCGGGGTTCCACAGGGGTCAGTCCTAGGACCTGTGCTGTTTTTGGTATATGTGAATAACATAACGGAATGGATAGACTCAGCAGTGTCCCTGTTTGCAGATGATGTGAAGTTAATGAGAAGAATTAAATCGATCGAGTATCAGGCAGGACTACAAAGAGACCTGTACAAGCTACAAGCCTGGTCCAGCAACTGGCTCCTTGAATTTAACTCCGCCAAATGCAAAGTCATGAAGATCGGGGAAGGGCAAAGAAGACCGCAGACAGAGTATAGACTAGGTGGCCAAAGACTGCAAACCTCACTCAAGGAAAAAGATCTTGGGGTGAGTATAATACGGAGCACATCTCCTGAGGCACACATCAATTAGATAACTGCTGCAGCATACGGGCGTTTGGTAAACCTTAGAATAGCGTTCCGATACCTCAGGCCCATATAAGAGTATGCAACACCAGTTTGGAATCCACACCTGGTCAAGGAAGTCAAGAAATTAGAGAAAGTGCAAAGGTTTGAAACAAGGCTACTCCCAGAGCTGAGGGGATTGACCTATGAAGAAAGGTTAAGGGAAATAGGCCTAACGACACTGGAGGACAGGAGGGTCAGGGTAGACATGATAACATATAAAATACTGCGAGGAATTGACAAGGTGGACAAAGACAGGATGTTCCAGAGATGGGACACAGAAACTAGGGGTCACATTTGGAAGCTGAAGACTCATCTGAGTCAAAGGGATGTTAGGAAGTATTTCTTCAGTCATAGAGTTGTCAGGAAGTGGAATAGCCTAGAAAGCGACGTAGTGGAGGCAGGAACCCAACATAGTTTTAAGACGAGATTTGATAAAGCTCATGGAGCAGGGAGAGAGAGGACCTAGTAGCAAACAGTGAAGAGGCGGGGACAGGAGCTATGAATTGACCCCTGCAACCACAAATAGGCGAGTACACACACACACACACACACACACACACACACACACACACACACACACACACACACACACACACAAATTTCTTATATTGTGTGGGCATCTCAGTGAGCACTTACGCTACTAGGCGTTCCTATTATCAGTGATGGTTGCGGAAAGTGGGCAAGCTTTCCCTGGGTGGCAGCAATTATAGAAAACGAGGGCGCGTCTTCTGCAAGCCTCACCTTCTCTTTAACACAACCTAAGTTTTCCCACCCCAGGGAACGCAGAACGTGGAGGAGCAAAATTCAAGACAATTTTCGTTTTCTCACTGAACTCAGTGGTAAGGATGTTGGGTTTTAGTGGAGGAAGAAAGTGTGAGAGCCCAATTGTCTCAAGATCTGGATTGTGGGGGAGACAATGATTTCCAGAATCTGAAAGTAAATTATTTATCATATTCGATATTTCGCATTTAAAATTTGGTCTAGTTAATTTTATTTTAAGAAAACTGGAGAAAATATGCGAGGCCAAGAGAAAACGCATTAGTGTCTCTAAATATTAAATAAAACGATGACAAGAGATGCTGTACAACATTTATGTTCACTTGTAATGAAAATCTGTTCAGCAGATGCTTCACAGTGCCAGGTCAAGTCATTAATGTTTTGAAGGTTTTAACATCTGACATTTGACGATTCGTGTAAGAAATACTGCAAATGTTACAGCCATGTTTTTTTTCTTTTATACACAGTTACTCCGTTATAGAAAACTTGAAGAAATAATAGGTAGAGCTGAGTATACTGCAAATTCTAACTACACAACAGAGCGAAACACTAATGTGAACGACTTGGGAGTGATAATGTCAGAGGATCTCACCTTCAAGAATCATAACAATAACACTCACATCTGCGAGGAACATCATACGATGGATAACGAGAACTTTCAAAACAAGGGATGCAATGCCAATGGTGACCCTTTTTAATTCACTTGTTCTCTTTAGGCTGGAATACTACTGCACACTAGCAGCCCAATTCAAGGTAGGCGAAATCACATATCTAAGAGAATGTACATAGAATTTTCACTACATACAAGTTCAGTTAAGCACCTTAATTACTAAGAACGTTTCAAGTCCCTTGGCCTGTACTCCCTAGAATGAAGGCGAGAAATATGCATCATAATATACCCCTGGAAGGGACTGGTCCCAAATCAGCACACACAAATCACTTCCTTCGAAAGAAATGACTAGGTAGACAATGCAACATACCCCTAATGAAAAGTATGGGTGCCACGAGCACTAAGAGAAAACACAATAACTGTCCAGGGTCCAAGACTGTTCATCTATATATAAGGGAAATTTCCAAGACCCATGTTTGCCTTCAAGAGGGAATTGGAAAGACACCTGAAGTCAGTGCCCCATCAGCCGGGCTGTGGTTCGTTCGTCGGATTGCGTGTGGCCTTGTTGATCAGACCCTGATCCACCGGAAGGCCTGGTCAACGACTGGCCCGCAGAGGCGTTAACCTCTGGAACGACCTCCAGGTAGTCTCCAGGTAAAGAGCATTTTTACAGGCTGAGCTGTTATCCTACCTCAGCTCATTTCAAAACACAGCCTTGTCTAAGGTATACACCAAACTCTGGGATACTACCCACAACAGTCAACTAACACCCAGATACCTACTTACTACTAGGTGAACAGGGGCAGCAGGAAACATGTCGAACGTTTCCACCCATGCCGGGCATCGATCCCCGGACATTCAATATGTCAGATGTGACTTTCTTCACAGTCTGCCTTCCATCGTCTATAATCACACTCGCTGTCTACTCCTGTTATTCTATTAAGTGCTGATGTGCCAGATATGTACTTGCTCTCCTCCTTGCTCATGTGCTAACTATATCTCTCCTAACGTCACTCCTACTCTTGCTTGTGGGTAATTATTACTGTTCCAATCATAACAAGGCGCTAAACCCACAAGGGTCATCCTTGTAGGCAAGTCATCACCAGGACTCGTTTGACTAGATGGGTCCCAACAGATTCATTACCTCTCATCGTAACGTAGCTACTTAAGAGTTGATGTTTCTGTCTCGTTAAAGGGTTTGTGATACCTGGCTTATATTTTCTCTTTGATCTTCCTGCCTTAATAGTTTAATGGCTCGACTCTCCACACGGAAATATCCATTGCTGTTCGTACTCTTATTAAGCCTTTGTGTGTGTGTGTCCGTGTGAGAGAGAGAGAGAGAGAGAGAGAGAGAGAGAGAGAGAGAGAGAGAGAGAGAGAGAGAGATAGAGATAGAGATAGAGATAGAGATAGAGATAGAGATAGAGATAGAGAGAGAGAGAGAGAGAGAGAGAGAGAGAGAGAGAGGACATGTTCGTACAGCATGATATCAATGAAATAACGTCAATTGATCAAATGAAATTGCCAGCTCACAGATGGCTCCAACTTCATCCTATTCCATATTCGTATGTTTCATAATAAAAGGGCTTTCAAATGAGCCGATCTAAGTAACACCTCTTAGCTTGTAAATAAAGTTAGGAATCCTTAACCTAACTCGTAAAACCCTGTGTAATTATATATATATATATATGCAATAAGATCACAGTAAACAATGTGAGTAGTCATGAATGCGCTTGGAATTTCACTACTCTTTCACAGTGGTTGTTTTGCATATATATATATATATATATATATATATATATATATATATATATATATATATATATATATATATATATATATATATATATATATATATATATATGTCGTGCCGAATAGGCAGAACTTGCGATCTTGGCTTAAATAGCAACGCTCATCTTGCCATATAGGACAAGTGAAAATTTGTGTATGCAATAATTTCGCCAAAATCATTCTGAACCTAACGAAAAAAAATATATTTCACTGTGTTTGTTTAGTATTAAATTATTGTAACCAAATCTAAAATATATTTAGTTGGGTTAGGCTAAAATAAATTGCGCTTGTTATAATAAGGTTAGGTAAGTTTTCTAAGTTCCCTTTGGTGCAAAATTATAAACTTTTACATCAACATTAATGAAAAAAATATATCTTTAAACGCATAAGAGAATTTTTTAGAAAGGACTTAATTTTAAATGAGTTCTTGCTAATTGACCAGTTTTACATATTCGGCACGACATTATATATATATATATATATATATATATATATATATATATATATATATATATATATATATATATATATATATATATATATATATATATTAGAGAGGGAGATGAGATGAGATGAGATGAGATGAGATGAGATGAGATGAGGAGAGGAGAGGAGAGGAGAGGAGAGGAGAGAGAGAGAGAGAGTGGGGGGAAGAGGATGGAAGAATGCGCACGTACGGGTATGCGCGAGTGAGCAAATATTTAACTATGAACAAGAATACGTACAAGTTATATCAATTCAGACACATTGCGGGATAAAGATAGGTTTACAACACTTGGGGTACTTAAGAAAATATTTCGCCCTAGTGAGCGAAACATTGCCTTAATAAAATACTTAGTGTTGCCTTTGTCGGTAAGACACTTAGACAAGCCTGTGAAATAGTTCGCTTCAGTACATTTTAGACAGAGTAATATATGTGATATATGACAGTGATATAATGTGAAGATATTGATTCAACACGAGTGAAGTTTGAATTCATTGCCGCTATAGCAGTATCTACTGCTCAATTCAGCGTTATTTCTACTTATGGGAGCCACGTCAGAGTGTTAAACATCTGGATACCTTTGGTAGTAGAAGCTTCGTCTCAGGTGCCCGCACACTTTGAAAGCATTTTGAAAGGTAAACTTGAACCACTTACGGAACGCCCGCGAAGTGAAGGCACAGCCGCTTAATAATACACTTTTCACTTTCACTACTCTTCACAGCAAACCAGACCCAGCACTTCCCCGTCTCTCTCTTACCTTACTTCCTACGAAGTTATTTACTGACTTACAAAGAATGTTTTTTACACGTACCTGCTCTTGTTAACCTTTCTGTTTCCTAACCCTACCCTAATTTAATTCCTTATTTCTCTCCCTCCCTTACCCATTCCTTCCCAACATCCCTCGCTCGTTTCTTTCTTACCTTGCTCGCTCCCTTCCTAACCTATTAATTATTACCTCCCTCGCTCGCTCCTTCGTTATATTTCTACCTCCATAACCCATTCCTTACCTCGCCCGATCTCTCCCTCTTTCCCTTCTTATTTCTCTCCCTCCTTCCATTGCGTCTTTTCTCCCTCCCTCCTTTGCTTCCTACCCACTCATTCTTTCCACTCACTTCCTTCCCACTCGCTCTCGTTATCTTCTTTACCCCGTGTACTTACCTTCCTTGCTACCCTGAAACCTAGTTACACTGTGTCCAATATCTTCCTTCACCACCCTTCTCACTTGCTATCTGCCTTCGTGCAACATCGGGTCACTTACTCCTTGTACAGGCCAATTACCAGGGGTCGATTATTCACCTTCCCAGGTCACGAGACGGTGGCCCCGAGAATACTTTCTGTAGATACATGGATAGTTTCTTGGCTTGTAATCTTTCCCCTCACCCGCTCTCCTATCTGCTCCTAACCCTTGACTCTTCCCTAAAGCAAAATATAATATAATATAATATATATATATATATATATATATATATATATATATCTTCTTTCTTCTTTCAACAAACTGGCTGTATCCCACCAAGGCAGGGTGGCCCAAAAAGAAAAACGAAAGTTTCTCTTTTTAAATTTAGTAATTTATACAGGAGAAAGGGTTACTAGCCCCTTGCTCCTCGCATTTTAGTAAACAAGAACAAGAACTAGTAAGAAAATAGAAGAAAAGTCAGAGGGGTGTGTATATATATGCTTGTACATATATGTGTAGTGTGACCTAAGTGTAAGTAGAAGTAGCAAGACGTACCTGAAACCTTGCATGTTCATGAGACAGAAAAATGGACACCAGCAATCTTACTATCATGTAAAACAATTACAGGCTTTCGTTTTACACTCACTTGGCAGGACGGTAGTACCTCCCTGGGCGGTTGCTGTCTACCAACCTACTACCTAGGATTATATATATATATATATTATATATATATATATATATATATTATATATATATATATATATATATATATATATATATATATAATTATATATATATATTATATATATATTTATTTTTTATTATCACACCGGCCGATTCCCACCAAGGCAGGGTGGCCCGAAAAAGAAAAACTTTCACCATCATTCACTCCATCACTGTCTTGCCAGAAGGGTGCTTTACACTACAGTTTTTAAACTGCAACATTAACACCCCTCCTTCAGAGTGCAGGCACTGTACTTCCCATCTCCAGGACTCAAGTCCGGCCTGCCGGTTTCCCTGAATCCCTTCATAAATGTTACTTTGCTCACACTCCAACAGCACGTCAAGTATTAAAAACCATTTGTCTCCATTCACTCCTATCAAACACGCTCACGCATGCCTGCTGGAAGTCCAAGCCCCTCGCACACAAAACCTCCTTTACCCCCTCCCTCCAACCCTTCCTAGGCCGACCCCTACCCCGCCTTCCTTCCACTACAGACTGATACACTCTTGAAGTCATTCTGTTTCGCTCCATTCTCTCTACATGTCCGAACCACCTCAACAACCCTTCCTCAGCCCTCTGGACAACAGTTTTGGTAATCCCGCACCTCCTCCTAACTTCCAAACTACGAATTCTCTGCATTATATTCACACCACACATTGCCCTCAGACATGACATTTCCACTGCCTCCAGCCTTCTCCTCGCTGCAACATTCATCACCCACGCTTCACACCCATATAAGAGCGTTGGTAAAACTATACTCTCATACATTCCCCTCTTTGCCTCCAAGGACAAAGTTCTTTGTCTCCACAGACTCCTAAGTGCACCACTCACTCTTTTTCCCTCATCAATTCTATGATTCACCTCATCTTTCATAGACCCATCTGCTGACACGTCCACTCCCAAATATCTGAATACGTTCACCTCCTCCATACTCTCTCCCTCCAATCTGATATTCAATCTTTCATCACCTAATCTTTTTGTTATCCTCATAACCTTACTCTTTCCTGTATTCACCTTTAATTTTCTTCTTTTGCACACCCTACCAAATTCATCCACCAATCTCTGCAACTTCTCTTCAGAATCTCCCAAGAGCACAGTGTCATCAGCAAAGAGCAGCTGTGCCGAATATGTAAAACTGGTCAATTAGCAAGAACTCATATAAAATTAAGTTCTTTCTGAAATTTTCTCTTATACGTTTAATGATATATTTTTTCATTAATGTTAATGTAAAAATTTTAAATTTTGCACCAAAAGCATCTTAGAAAACTTACCTAACCTTATTATAAAAAGCGCAATTTATTTTAGCCTAACCCAACTAAATATATTTTAAATAAGTTTACAGTAATTTAATACTAAACAAACACAATGAAATATATTTTTTTCCTAATATTTAGAATAATTTTTGCGAAATTATTGCATACACAAATTTTTGCTTGTCCTATATGGCAAGATGAGCTTTGCTATTTAAGCCAAGATCGCAAGTTCTGCCTATTCGGCACGACATATATATATATATATATATATATATATATATATATATATATATATTATATATATATATATATATATATATATATATATATATATTATATATATATATATATATATATATATATATATATATATATATATATATGACTAAATTAGTAAAAATACAATTTTTGGATAATACTGACATTCGTGTTTATGCTGTGTGTGTATACTTTCCTACTTTTTACTGTGGGGAGTTGAGGTCCAGCATTCGGGATCTTATATTTTAAACTTAGACTGTCTGGTATGAGCACTAACAACTACTGGGCTGTCATTTCTATATCTGCTCCCATGTAAGGAAGCAGGAAGCCTTCATTTTCTTACTTCGTTCCACTTCATTATTACCTACATGCTGATTTTTTTTCTTATGCCCTTCTCCATGTTCCTCTACGGTATCCTAAGGCACCAGAATTATTTTATTCAAGTCTGAACTGTCAGCCTTTTTCGTATGTCTGTATAAAACGTGGTGCTGAAATGAAAAATTAATTATTCTATTTGTCATTTTACACGGAACGAATTGTTTAATGGCTGGAGCTGTGAAACTTCGATGATGGTTTAACAGATAGTGTTGAGAAGACATTCAGGTTGGAGAAATGAGCAGATCATTCAGAGCAACTACTTCATGCTGATCTCTGTTCTACTACAAACAGGAAGGCTACATATCTAACGGAAAGGCTACATAACTAACAGGAAACCTACATAACTAACGGAAAGGCTACATAACTAACAGGAAACCTACATAACTAACGGAAAGGCTACATAAGTAACAGGAAGGCTACATAACTAACAGGAAGGATACATAACTAACAGGAAGGTTATATAACTAACAGGAAGGTTATGTAGCTAACAGGAAGGCAATACTGCTCTAAAGATATGAATGGATAGGCCAGAATTTCTGTAGGTGGTTGAATTTTATTTCTCAAAAGAAACATGAGAAATTCGTCATGACACGGGTCTTAGTCATATGATGGACCAACTCAGTAAGACTTTCTGACTATCTGACAGAGGCTTTCTACTAGCCTACCGGCCCACCCTATAAAAAATAGAAGACCACATCATTAGTTGTAATGATTGGTTCTCCACTCCATAAAAGAGTCCTAGGATGAAAATACTGTCAGTGAGTGTGTTTTAGGAAAGATAGCATGGTCCAGGTCTCCAGACGCTTCAGCTGAAGACTAGACTGGACGGGTTTAACTGCACCTCAGGGATTATCAACATTCTGAGATTCTCTAACAGCTAAAGTTAAAAGGAGAAAACTTCCACTGCAGTATGTAAGACTTTCTGAGAAAATCCTCGTACACTGTCCTGCTTGCGTGTTTGTCAGGTGTGGACTGGCGAAAGGTTGACAACCGGTAACAAGACGTCATAGAAATGAAATTGGCTTTATTGACGTTTTCGCCCTGAAAGAGATGCATTTTGGGAATGAAAAAAAATCCTTTGTTAAGTTCAGTTGATTTGTTCATCACTACAAGAGTAACGATATTCGATGTTAACAGAAAAGTTGATAACATCGTTACTAATTAGTTATTAAAAAATTCAGTTCCT
Organism: Cherax quadricarinatus; assembly: GCF_038502225.1. Lineage (NCBI taxonomy): Eukaryota > Metazoa > Arthropoda > Malacostraca > Decapoda > Parastacidae > Cherax > Cherax quadricarinatus. The sequence continues at coordinate 11,807,113 of NC_091374.1, read as the reverse complement.
TTAACAATTTAAAACATTCGATACTAATTTCCTGTAATCGTAACTAATTTACTGCTATATTACAGAAACAAGTATGAACCATATTCATAATTCGTTTAAGGCCATAGACTAAGTCACAATAAATTTTGAAGAACGCGTAAACCTCCCTGCTAATGTGACCCAGCGTCGGAGGGGAGACGAAGGGGAGTCAAACCTCGTCACTATAGTGAAGTGGAACAATACTAGGGAGGCAAATAACAGGAGGAACCACGGTCCAGTAAGACGTGATAAAATACAGCAATCCTGCTGTTAAAAAAAAGGAATAATATACAATAAATACCTATTTTCAAGAGCATATTTGCCCAAAACATGGGATAGAATCAGCAGATTTCAGGTATATAAAGCTCCCTCGATAAATGTGCCGTCAATTTTCTCAAAACGTAAATCATTTTTTTTGTACAATAATCCATTTTTGCATTTTCTCCTCTTTCCTACAAAAATATATCCAATATAGCGCAGCGTGATGATGAAGCTAAATGGGATTTTCAGTTGAGTAAAGTTTTTTCTTTTAACAAAGGTAATTTCATATTATAAATATATATATATATATATATATATATATATATATATATATATATATATATATATATATATATATATATAGATATATGTCGTGCCGAATATGCAAAACTGGGCAATTAGCAAGAACTCATTTAAAATTAAGTCCTTTCTAAAATTTTCTCTTATACGTTTAAAGATATATTTTTTTCATTAATGTTAATGAAAAAATTTTTAATTTTCCACCAAAAGAATCTTAGAAAACTTACCTAACCTTATTATAACAAGAACAATTTATTTTAGCCTAACCCAACTATATATATATTTTAGATTTGCTTACAATAATTTAATACTAAAGAAACACAGTTAAATATATTTTTCTCGTTAGGTTCAGAATGATTTTGGCGAAATTATTGCATACACAAATTTTCGCTTGTCCTATATGGCAAGATGAACGTTGCTATTTAAGCCAAGATCGCAAATTCTGCCTATTCGGCACATTATAATATATATATATATATATATATATATATATATATATATATATATATATATATATATATATATATATATGCAATAAGATCACAGTAAACAGGCGATTTTAAAATATGCAAAACAACCACTGTGAAAGAGTAGTGAAATTCCAAGCACTTTCGTGACTACTCACATTGTCAAGGAATTTCACTACTCTTTTACAGTGGTTGTTTTGCATGTTTTAAAATCGCCTGTTTACTGTGATCTTATTGCATATATATATATATATATATATATATATATATATATATATATATATATATATATATATATATATATATATATATATATATATATTACATTATATATATATATATATATATATATATATATATTTAGCTTGTTCAAGGCTTGGTCGGGATTGGTACCAGAGTCAAAACTTGTCGTTATCATGTGCTCTACCAAAATTAGCTCTGGCTGGAGCTCCGCATATTTCTTGAAGAAGTGAGGGTATTGTTTATGTGTAATGATGCTATGGTCGTATTATAGGAGATTCATGAAACTTGCAGGGTGATATTCTTGAAATACAATAATGGTATCATTGACTTCTCATACGAGGTGGCGTGATGTCACGATGTCATACTGGTGTGTGATGTCACGCTGGCATTTTGCTGGTGTCACAGTTATATAGTGTTATGGTGGTGTAGTGATATCTGGAGTTTCTGGAGTTTATCTGGAGAGAGTTCCGGGGGTCAACGCCCCCGCGGCCCGGTCTGTGAAAAAAAAGTTGAAAAGAAAAACGGGATAGAAAATACCACAAAAGCACAAACCTTTATTGTATTTAACATTTCACCCTATCAAAATAAATTCCTTAAAAATAAGAGATTGCATTTACCATTGTTATAACAGAGACAAGCAAAGGTGCATTTGGCTAGTGTATGAGAACCGTAGTAGTAGTCGAGTAGAGGGAAGATCTAGGCTTTGTTCCATCACCTTAGTCAGGCTCCCTCCAGTAGCTGTAGTTTTTTACACGAGGTAGAGCCATGTTAAACACCCCTTAATTTTCTTCCATCAGCTGAATTACTGCCACTCCTAAGCATTTTTTCCCGTGTCACTTATGACTAACCCAGCGTTATCCACAGATATTATGTAGTTGTGTTCGTTGCAGTGAATTATGCATGTGTTGTTACTGTTATGTGTGCGACATATATAGATATACGTATGACTGTTCGTGTTAATGTTCCATGATATGTGGCTGGTAAAGTTGATTGCATCCCTAACGAGGACTTGTGTAGACTCCTACGCTGACATCCTGGTTGTTGTGAGTGGTTGCCTTGGTGATGTTCCTAATTTTTGTCTGATAAAGGACGCCAGTGTTGTATATGAGCGAACGGGAGCCGGTCACAGTGCTACCTATAGGAAAGATGTTACATTTATGAGATTTATTGCGTTCCTTGGTGTTATGATTTATTCTGCTCTTTCTCAAAAAGTCCTGATAAACTGGAGAAAGAATATGAGTTTGGTAAATGTTTAACAATCACGAATTCTTCCTCCAAGAAATTACGGCTAAAAAAATATTTTACCTAAGGAAGAAACCTATAAAAATGTCGCATTTGGTTTTATCGTGTTACGAGAAATATTTAAGAGGTCATCCATTTTTAAGTCTTTAGTAGGTTTTGCATTGAATGTTTCATTATCAAGGTAATGGAAGTGAATAACGTCCGTGTCGACCTTCACAGTGACCTCCCAACATATATTCAGTGTCTCCATATGTCTAAGTCTCATTGTTTGGAAGTAATCAGTAATAATTAATGAAGAGCTTGAAGAAATATGCCAGAAAAGAAAAATTAATTACAAGATGAAGAATTAGAAAACTATGAACGAAAGGAAAATACTAATGGCACCAAGTTGATCACCAGTCATTACAAACATGAACACCAAACATGTGCACAACATCAAACATGTGCACCACCCAAAAATGTACAAAAAAAAAACTGTGTACCACTCAATATGTGCACCAACAAAAAGGGAATGTATGTGTGTGTGTGTGTGTGTGTGTGTGTGTGTGTGTGTGTGTGTGTGTGTGTGTGTGTGTGTGCGTGCGCGTGCGTGCGCGTGCGTACTCACCTATTTGTACTTGCAGGGGTCGAGCCATCGCTCTTGGCCCCGCTTTTTCACTGATCGTTATTAAGTCCTCTCTCTCCCTACTCCATGAACTTTATCAAACCTCGTCTTAAAACTATGCATGGTTCCTGCCTCCACTACGTCACTTGCTAGACTATTCCACTTCCTGACAACTCTCCAGAGTGGACGGGTCACTCACCTCTGCAACCCCACCTCCTACTCCACCCTCCCAACCTCTTCCATTTTTCCAGCCCTCCCCTCCCTCTTCCTTCCCATCCTCACCAACCCTAAGGTCAGAGAACTTCAATTTCAACTCTGACTGAAGAAGTACTTCCTAACATCCCTTTGACTCATAAGAGTCTTCAACTTCCAATTGTGACCTTGTTTCTGTGTCCCCTGTGTGTGTGTGTGTGTGTGTGTGTGTGTGTGTGTGTGTGTGTGTGTGTGTGTGTATGTATGTGTGTGTGTGTGTGTGTGTGTGTGTGTGTGTGTGCGCGCGCACATGCCCACACGTGGGGGCAACACCCCGGATATACCTCACACAGTGTGTGCAGCAGCAACACGTGTGCACACCACATGTATACCAACATCCCCGTGCGTACATGCACCTATACATACACTGGTCAATGCTCAGCTTCCACAGCGGTGTGTATGAAGCGCCCAGAGAAGAGTCGTTTACTCACCTTCAACACGTACTTCATACAGAAGCATCTCACATTATTTTTCTCGCATCGATCTGCGGCCAATAACCTCTCCCAACGAACCTGTCTTCCTTCTCCCCGCGATACATGTTTCTTGTGAGACGCACTTCTTGTTCTCTTGGCTCACAGGTGCCAGAACATGTGTGCTTATGTTTTCAGGCTCGAAGAACATTGTGTGGCAGAGTTTAAGGGCAATAACATATATGAGGTGTTAATTACAAGAACATGTGGAACATTCAGATGTGAGAACAAGTGGAGTCGTTCAGAGGTAATGAACATATACTGTATGTGGCAACGTCTAAGATCAAGAACATGTTTCTGAAGATCAGGGGGGCGATAATATGACTGTGGAGGCGCTCAATGTGTAATATTCTTGTGAAGGAGCTCAGTGCTCAAAAACATCCATGCGGAGGCGCTTAATGTTCAATAACATGCATGCGGAGGCGCTCAAGGTTCAATAACATGCATGCGGAGGCGCTCAAGGTTAAATAACATGCATGTGGAGGCGCTCAAGGTTCAATAACATGCATGTGTAGGCGCTAAGGGTGAATAAAATACATGCGACATCGTGACGAACTGTCGGAATTATTTTGTACCTCGGTCTGTGGTCTGGTCTATTTCTCTGCTTATGTCACTCGCTATTTTTCGCGTCTGTGTTCTTGTTCGTCAACTCGTCGTGCGCTTCTCTTTTTTTCCTTCCTCCTTTTCCTCCCTCCTACCTTATCATCCAGTTTCTTAATTTTTCCTCTCTTACTCTCTTTCCTTGTATTTCAATCCTAGGAATGTTCACAAAGGTAACCTAAAATACAGTAATAATTTTTACTTTGGTAACCCAAGAGTTTCAGGTAACTTGAGGGAAGATTGCAAAATAACGATAATAATAATAATTTCTGTTTCTACAAGTATATGTACAAGGTATACAGGCCTAGTTGACATCAGTGACGTACTATATAGAAAACTCCTTGTTATGCAAAGAATTTCGGGCAAATTAGGCTAATTTTGTCCCCAGGATGCGACCCACAGAAGTCAGCTAACATCAGGTACCAATCTACTACTAGGTGAACAGGGACAGCAAGTGTCTTAAGGATACACGTCCTAATGTTTCCACCCGTACCGGCAATCGAACCACGGACCTCAATATGTGAGCTGACTGGCTAGCAATCGAGCTACGGGAAGCATTCACTATTAAATATATGTAATAACGAGATATAAGTTCCTGAATAACTAATTACCGGAAATTTTTACGTTGTCCTTAGAACATTGGTGGATGAGTTGGTGTAATTACCTATTTGTAGTATAGTATATTACTGATGACAGCTAGGCCCGTATACCTTGCACATGTACTTGTAAAAATATATTATATTATTATCTTTAGCTGTAAAGGTAAATTTTCAGTTGCTGGGATTACCTTGTAAGTGGTCGTTTATCATGCTGTTGGGTCCTGCCTTCAGTACTTCTTCGTTCTGATCAGTTCACTTCCTCGCTAAACTGAGGATAGTGAAATACTTCCTGACATTCCTGTGGTTCACCCCTCCTACGTTACGTTAGGTAAGGTTTGTCAGGAAACTGGACAAGCGTTTCCTAACACGGGTCTTAGTCATAAGATGACCCACAGCTGGAGCTTTTGGTCATCTGACCGAGGCCTTCCTTTGGCGTACCGGTCCACCCCATAAAAATTATGGTAAAATCATCCATCCTCTCGAACAATTTATTCCTATAGAAGAATAACCCGCACATAGAAGAAAGAAGCTTATGACTAGTAACACCATTGATTAGTAACACTAACACACGAAGATGAGAAAGCCAGTATGTATAGAGGAGAGAAGGACAGGAACGCGACAAAGAGAGGAAGAAAGAAGTAGAAAAGAAGTGGTAGAGATAATGCATTTTGTACGCTGTTTAGTCTCCCCTGGTTATTCTATCCCCTAGTGAACTCAGGTTAAGTGACTTTAGTCTCTCCTCATAGTTCATTCTCCTTATTTCCAAAACTATTCTCATTGCGAACCTTTTCACTTTCTCCAGTTTTTTGGCACGATTTATCAGGTGTGGACTCCAGGCTGGTGCTACACACTCCAGGCTGGTGCTACACACTCCAGGCTGGTGCTACACACTCCAGGCTGGTGCTACATACTCCAGGCTGGTGCTACACACTCCAGGCTGGTGCTACACACTCCAGGCTGGTGCTACACACTCCAGGCTGGTGCTACACACTCCAGGCTGGTGCTACACACTCCAGGCTGGTGCTACACACTCCAGGCTGGTGCTACACACTCCAGGCTGGTGCTACACACTCCAGGCTGGTGCTACACACTCCAGGCTGGTGCTACACACTCCAGGCTGGTGCTACACACTCCAGGCTGGTGCTACACACTCCAGGCTGGTGCTACATACTCCAGGCTGGTGAAGGTCTGTATCGTATTTAAGGCAAAAATAAAAACTTTAAGATTCATGACAGCTAATATTAGATTACCTAAACTCTCCTTGGCAGCAGAAGTATATAGACTATAAAAGAGCACATACTGTGTATAGTGTTGAAGGTGGGAGTCACTGGGTCTTGTCCAGTAGACAACCTTCTGTGTCAGGTAGACTTTCATCCTCTTCGCAGATATTTCCCTTAATTATTCTTTTGCTACGTTTCAAGTTATTTTGTATAACCTTTTCTTCCATCTATCTTTCTTCTCTTCTCGTACCTTTTTTTTTTTTACTCTACGTTCCCCCTCTCGTTTTTTCCTACCCCCTTTCAATTTTATAATCCTCTCCCTCTATTGCCTCCATTCATTCTCTCCCTCTGTCTTTCATTCTCTCACTCTCCTCGTTACCCTCCCTTTCCCTCCTCAATTGAAATCAAAGTTCGTATGGAACAGTGTACATATGAAAGGCTTCAGAAAATTGCCAGTAAACATTTTAGCCTTTATTTCATGTTCTCTTTTGTATTATTACTATTACCATCTTCCTGGTAGTTTAATTTTTCATCTATCCTTCACTTACTTTTTTCGCTTGCTTTCCCTATTTCTTGAATCTGATATTTTAGCTTTCTGTCTTTGTTCTGGGTCAATTTTTCTGCTGACTACTCCTGAAATTTAATCTTATGAAAGAGTAAATGCCTATTAAAACCTTTTTTATTTGAACAGAAAACTAACTCCTAGCGACATCTACCCATTTCACCCTCAACTAAGGCTATGATATACATAGTTAAGGGTTACTTGTCCTCTCCGTAACTGTTTTTAGCTGGAATTTACCAGTCTGCTGCAACATTGCTAATTTTGTACCTGAATATTTAACAGATAGGTAGATAGATAGATATAGGGAGGTACCACCTCTAAAACTGTCCTGGGGACCCTCATCCTCAGAGAAAAGAATAAACTTGCTTCAGGGAAAACTCAAGGTTCTCCCTGAAGCTGTTTGAGAATTTTCTCCTACCACCCCTATATTTAATTAATATATATTTTATTTAAAGACAAAATACATTGACATAACATTCACAAAGATACAATACAAAGTAAAACAACAAAGATATATATATATATATATATATATATATATATATATATATATATATATATATATATATATATATATATATATATATATATATATAAATAATTTATATTTATATATATATATTTATAATGTCGTGCCGAATATGTAAAACTGGTCAGTTAGCAAGAACTCATTTAAAATTAAGTCCTTTCTAAAATTTTCTCTTATACGTTTAAAGAAATATTTTTTTCATTAATGTTAATGTAAAAAATTTTTATTTTGCTCCAGAAGAATCTTAGAAAACTTACCTAACCTTATTATAACAAGAGCAATTTATTTTAGCCTAACGCAACTAAATATATTTTAGATTTGTTTACAATAATTTAATACTAAACAAACACAGTGAAATATATTTATTTCGTTAGGTTCAGAATGATTTTGGCGAAATTATTGCATACACAAATTCTCGCTTGTCCTATATGGCAAGATGAGCGTCGCTATTTAAGCCAAGATCGCAAGTTCTGCCTATTCGGCACGACACACACACACTTTATATATATATATATATATATATATATATATATATATATATATATATATATATATATATATATATATATATATATATATATATATATATATTGGCAAAGGGGATAAAAGAGAGTGCAAAAATTATAGGGGGATAAGTCTGTTGAGTGTACCTGGTAAAGTGTATGGTAGAGTTATAATTGAAAGAATTAAGAGTAAGACGGAGAATAGGATAGCAGATGAACAAGGAGGCTTTAGGAAAGGTAGGGGGTGTGTGGACCAGGTGTTTACAGTGAAACATATAAGTGAACAGTATTTAGATAAGGCTAAAGAGGTCTTTGTGGCATTTATGGATTTGGAAAAGGCGTATGACAGGGTGGATAGGGGGGCAATGTGGCAGATGTTGCAAGTGTATGGTGTAGGAGGTAGGTTACTGAAAGCAGTGAAGAGTTTTTACGAGGATAGTGAGGCTCAAGTTAGAGTATGTAGGAAAGAGGGAAATTTTTTCCCAGTAAAAGTAGGCCTTAGACAAGGATGTGTGATGTCACCGTGGTTGTTTAATATATTTATAGATGGGGTTGTAAGAGAAGTAAATGCGAGGGTCTTGGCAAGAGGCGTGGAGTTAAAAGATAAAGAATCACACACAGAGTGGGAGTTGTCACAGCTGCTCTTTGCTGATGACACTGTGCTCTTGGGAGATTCTGAAGAGAAGTTGCAGAGATTGGTGGATGAATTTGGCAGGGTGTGCAAAAGAAGAAAATTAAAGGTGAATACAGGAAAGAGTAAGGTTATGAGGATAACAAAAAGATTAGGTGATGAAAGATTGAATATCAGATTGGAGGGAGAGAGTATGGAGGAGGTGAACGTATTCAGATATTTGGGAGTGGACGTGTCAGCGGATGGGTCTATGAAAGATGAGGTGAATCATAGAATTGATGAGGGAAAAAGAGTGAGTGGTGCACTTAGGAGTCTGTGGAGACAAAGAACTTTGTCCTTGGAGGCAAAGAGGGGAATGTATGAGAGTATAGTTTTACCAACGCTCTTATATGGGTGTGAAGCGTGGGTGATGAATGTTGCAGCGAGGAGAAGGCTGGAGGCAGTGGAGATGTCATGTCTGAGGGCAATGTGTGGTGTGAATATAATGCAGAGAATTCGTAGTTTGGAAGTTAGGAGGAGGTGCGGGATTACCAAAACTGTTGTCCAGAGGGCTGAGGAAGGGTTGTTGAGGTGGTTCGGACATGTAGAGAGAATGGAGCGAAACAGAATGACTTCAAGAGTGTATCAGTCTGTAGTGGAAGGAAGGCGGGGTAGGGGTCGGCCTAGGAAGGGTTGGAGGGAGGGGGTAAAGGAGGTTTTGTGTGCGAGGGGCTTGGACTTCCAGCAGGCATGCGTGAGCGTGTTTGATAGGAGTGAATGGAGACAAATGGTTTTTAATACTTGACGTGCTGTTGGAGTGTGAGCAAAGTAACATTTATGAAGGGATTCAGGGAAACCGGCAGGCCGGACTTGAGTTCTGGAGATGGGAAGTACAGTGCCTGCACTCTGAAGGAGGGGTGTTAATGTTGCAGTTTAAAAACTGTAGTGTAAAGCACCCTTCTGGCAAGACAGTGATGGAGTGAATGATGGTGAAAGTTTTTCTTTTTCGGGCCACCCTGCCTTGGTGGGAATCGGCCGGTGTGATAATAATAAAATAAATATATATATATATATATATATATATATATATATATGCAAAACAACCACTCTGAAAGAATAGAGAAATTCCAAGCGCTTTCGTGACTACTCACATTATCAAGGAACTATGATAATGTGACTAGTCACGAAAGCGCTTGGAATTTCTCTATTCTTTCAGAGTGGTTGTTTTGCATATTTTGAAATCACCTGTTTACTGTGATCTTATTGCATATATATATATATATATATATATATATATATATATATATATATATATATATATATATATATATATATATATATAACCTCACAGTACACTCACGGAAGTCTCAGGCTCACTCTCTACTGGTCAGTTATCTTTCATAATAGTTTGTCAATATTAATAAGGATTTACGATATTTTTGGCAGTATTTCCTTTGGGAATACTGCCAAAAATATCGGATTCCCTTATCCTCTGCAATATGTTAAGCTTAACCAGCATTTCAGCGTCATTGAAATTAATTCTGAGATTCTCTGTAGTGACGTTTCAAGACTGCATTATTAATATTCCCAGTGTGAACAGATAATATTGATACAAAAATGGGTTAAAATCATTTGTTTCACCCAATAAAACGTTTATTACAACACTGTTTCGTGTAGATGGCAGCAATCTTTTGGTTTTCTTCTGAAAACCTTCTTTCTACAAATAACATTGGTGGTAGAACTGCTGAGGGCGAAGTTTATATTATATCCGGTCAGAAAAAGTTTTAAAATTCCTAGAAGTTACATAAGTTTTCCACTCTTTTTAGCCCCAAAATATATTTCATGTTCTAAGAGAGAGAGAGAGAGAGAGAGAGAGAGAGAGAGAGAGAGAGACAGAGAGAGATATGGGGGGAGGGGCAAAAGAACTCGAACTATTTTCGAAGAGCAAATTGGGTTCTGCCTTAAGTCACTCACTGTTAAATGGTTGGACGCTTGTGTTTTGGTACGCACACAATTATTCAGAGCAATCTGTTATGGTGAAAAATTATTACATCATTTACAAACTATTTACAGAAACAACATGCTAAGAAACAGCACGCATAAATGCCAACGTTACCTATTTAAACCTCTCTGTTTTAGTGGCAATAACAAAAATATGACTTTCGTAAAAAATGTTAAGAGTGAATGAAAAAAAATGATTGCAAACATTTAGTGCATTGTTGAAACCAACGCCAAGTTTAAACATTTTTTAATCCAGACCCAACAAAAGAATTAAAGATAAAAAGTTTGCCTCACACCCACAGCCAGCTCCACCAGCATTATTTGCAAATATTTCTTTGGATACACTTACCATAATGCAAAAACATAAAAGCAAAACCATTCTCTAACACCCATTTTCTTCGGGGTCACACTCCGAACATACAATATTGTTAAACAACTCCATAATTACTTTTAACATTCCATCCTTGTTTTATGTTCCTGTTTGCTTTTTTATGGCTGTGAGTGCTGAGTGAGCTACAATATGCTTTCTAATGAAACAGCTACTACTGCTACTATTACATTCCTCGGTATCTTACAATGCCTACACAATTCCTGACTCTAGACAAGAGAAAGCAAAAATAGTGGGATTTTAATTTCAGTTATGGTTTACTTTAACTCATCTTACACACTCCGAGTTTTGTTTAGTATCTTTCACCACCGAATGTAACAAGTAACAAAGATGTATTCCAAGACCTGAAGAAACCTTAAGATGATCACAACAGCTTTCCTCAGAAGTCTTGACGGAAAATTCTACTGTAAGAAGGGCCCAAATTCTGCCAACTTTTTAAATGACAAACGTAATGGATAAGACGTTTAACACTTATTTATGTTTTATTTTAATAACAAAAATGAACGGTTATTTATTCATTATGAGAGTTATATGGTGAGAAAAGCTAGCCGTTTCTCTATATTAAATTACATAATAATTTTCACATATAAGGTAGCAATGTGTCAGCCTGTGCTGTGAGGGATTCGGTTGAACGATTACGATATCATCACGCATTCCACAATGGGTTCAGTAGCTATAGGAGCTCGAGAGCTTAATTCCAGTAAGGCTGGAGTCACTCTTGCGTGACAATTACCATCTCGCAGGACCATCCACTACATCGTTTAGCCTCTACAAGTCAACGATCATTTTATGATCTCCAGAGACTAGGAAAAGAGTATTTTTAATACGTGTAGTCTCCTATGAAGATATGTACTCATAATAATAGTCAGCAATGACAGGCTACCTCGAATATTAACGTCTCAGAGGGCCAGTGCAGATTTGCCATCAAAAGTGTCTAGAGCGTGTGCCTTTGACCAGTTATCAAAGGCACACGTATCGACAGACATATGGCCTCTTACTGATTGTGTGAATGTGTCAAGGCATTTTTTAGTTACTATAACTATATATATATATATATATATATATATATATATATATATATATATATATATATATATATATATATATATATATATATATATATATATATACAATGAAATCACGAAACAAGTGATTTTAAATCATTTACCAAACTGCGGCAGACCAGGACTCGACCCTACGAACCTTGTACCGCCTCCAGAGACAGAACAATGCAAGCATCACCTTACCAGGATTAGTGGCGTAGTGGTAAGGTGATGAGTGTATTGTTGTCTCTGGAGGCGGTACAAGGTTCGTAGGGTCGAGTCCTGGCCTGCCGCAGTTTGGTAAATAATTAATATATATATATATATATATATATATATATATATATATATATATATATATATATAGGGGGTGAAGGGGGGGGGTGATGCGGATCCCGACTGAAGTATGTGGGTGTGTGCGCGTAGGAAGCAGAACTGACAAACGAGACATGGATATAATCAAGCATGACAGAAAACACACCCAGAAATAAAACTGTCAGAAAGACAAATGTTGACAAACAGACAAAGGAAAAACATACAACCCGAGTGTGGGGGAAAGTAAAACAATTTTCTAGGCAATCTTTCCTAATAAAAAGTAATAAAGTATAACCCTTATAATTAAGCCATAAGAAACATTTTACGAGGTCATTATTCATGTTTTATAGGCCATTATTTCTCAGCCAATATTGATTTCACTCTAATTGAGAGTTTATAACAATTTCAGAGTCATTCATGTTATATTGAGACTCGGACAGGTAATTCCTTTCATTCCCCGTATTTTCGTGCATTCATTAAATCTTCACACCCCTTCTATACATCATTCAGCCACTGCATTGTTAACTACTCGATATTTTGGGCACCTGGATCCATTACCATGTACTAAAAGCATTGTTATTTACTCACTATCGTTAAGAATTTGTCTTGCCATGAGCTCTATGTACCGTTATACGTTACTGCAATTCACTCACTGTAATAACATGCACTTACTGTCATTGTGTAGACACGTTATACATTGTACTCAACGTGTACTCACCAGAGCCACATGATCACAAGGACCAAGAACTCTGTCAACCACTCAGCGAATGATAATGCACTCAAGGCAGCGTAGTGCATTTTCTGTATCGTCACTCATTAGAGTTATCGATAAACAAATAACCCGCACATAGGAGAGAGAAGCTTATATCGACGTTTCGGTCCTACTTGACCATATATACGTCACAGGGTGACTTGTATATGGTCAAAGCCGGACCGAAACGTCGTCGTAAGCTTCTCTCTCTCAAGTGCGGGTTATTTGTGTACTGTTCCAGTCACGGCATTGTGCCTTTGTTCTTTAGAGTTACCAAGCACTAAGGTGCTCGACAACTCTGTCATTCACTATACTGTGCTGAAATACACTCGCTGTATTGACCCTACACTGTGCTGAAATACACTCAATGTATTGCCCCTACTTTTACTGTTGGGAGCGTAAAATACAATCCACTTTATTAATCCTACATTCACCGTACTAATCCTACACACTGTATGAATCCTACACTCACTGTATTAAACCAACACTCACTGCACTGAGCATACTCACCCACTACTGAGATTTGAGTATAATTCCTATTTTAGGGATTAAAAGTATCCTTGACCTGTGATGTATATATAACATGCAGCCTTAATGACCTTGGTGTACTTGACAAGCTTTAAACATATATCTCTCAAATCATACATAAAGGTTATGAAATATAATTAATACCGGGAGTCGTGAGAGGCTTTACTACGGCATCTCATTTGCTTTATTTATATATATATAAATTTATTCTATTTTTTATTAAATTTCTTTAACATGTTTCCGATTTGTTGAACATTAGCTAGTTGCAAGGACTGACGTAATAACCAAATTATTTTTTCACGAGAAGTGAGGAGAATCGAACTGGATACTAGCCAACAGAATGCAAGATCAAGCGCTGATTTTAAATTTATCCTCGATACTAGATATTATTCAGTGTAATAAACCATTGCCTATGAAAACTACAATGTTATCCTTTGTCTCACCTAGAGAATTTCTAAACATATAAGTTTGACACTATGTACGAAAATACGTACATTAATTTACTCTTTAGTGCTGAGAGTCACGTAGTGGCGTTGATAAATTAGTGTTGTAGTGGTACGGGTTGGTTATACAACTGCTGAGTGGTAGTTATGGTGGTGATGGTTATTATATTGAAGATAATTCACCTCTCTCCCATGGTGTGATGGTCTAATAAAATGTCAATTTTTAAAGGGGGGTGGACGTGTAAGCCAGCAGAAGGCCTCTGTCAGATGACAAAAAAGCTCCAGTTGTGGATCAACATTAAGACTTGCGTCAGGAAACACCTATCCTCTTTCCTGACGAATCTTACCTAACTTGTCCCCTCTTTCCTATACTTCTGCTTCCCTCTCTTAACCCTTGGCCCCTCTACCCCTACTGTAAGTTTTGCTCCTTTTATCACACTTTACCACTATGCTTAGTTGTCATATCTACCACCACCACGAGGTTACAGCCTTTCATATAAGTAATAAAAAGGAAGAATCACCTTTAGCGTCTATCTAATATTTCACTATATTTCCTGGCACTTGATGCTTCAGGTATACTGCTGTCTCGCTCCTCTCATCTTCTGCAGTTTATTTTTCCCAAAACTTTCTAGTATTCATATATATTAGGACAGGTACATCATGCCACTTCTGACATCTTGTATTTCATCCTTCTGATATCTGATATTTTCGCTAATTTTATGTTATTTGACACTTCAAACCTGCTGAGATTTTCTTAAGTTTACAGGAACCAGTTATGTCGTGTATTAATTTTCCGTCCCAGTGAACCACGAGGGGGATATCCGAGTTGAACTTTGAGGATCAACCTTATTCCTCTCTGAGTCCTCACTTTCGGCAGTTTGGTAGCATATTTGGAACAGTGCTTCCTGGGGTTATTTGTATAGTAACCCAAAAATAGGTTGAATGTTTTTCAATTATTATATTCTGAAAGGAAAAAAATATATGCATTTTATTGTTTAAATTCTGGCCAAATTCAACATCGATGCCTCATGGCTAAATGAAAAAAAAGAGCTAAAAAATATTTAAGGATCGAGTTGTTTTTTCCCAAATTGCATAAAAGCAGAGTGTGGGTCTGGAAACATTTCATTTTCTCACGACCACACTAATCTTACATGTATATGTGAGTGATGATCTCTTGGTTTACTGTCAGCTTGTTTAATTTTACTACACTCCTCACGAAAACCAATGGAAACAAAATTATCACAGGTTTCCTTGTACGCAGGACGAGGTTTCAGGCTTCACAGTGATCACAGGTAATAATTTAAGGGGCATTTTAATAACGTATATGGCGTTACACAAATAACCCGCACATAGATCTTACGACTACGTAAGCTTCTCTCTATGTGAGGTTTATTTGTGTATTGTTCCAGTCACGGTATTGTGCCTTTTTTCTCTTGTATATGACATTACAAAATTTTGACATATATTAAAGCTCCTTTTATAATATAAAAAATACATTTCCAAACTAAACTGATCTGTTTTAAAACAATTCCAGTTGTAATCACTAAAGACACTCTTCTCCTGCATTATTCTTACTGAGACCTGGCTTAAGCAGGACACAATAGATATCTACCCTCTACCAGGATACACAGCAATCCACAACTGCAGACCATACCAAGTTGGGGGTGGTATTGCAATCTATTACTCTAACCAATTATCTTGTATTAGCACCACTTGCTTTAGTGATGAATATGGGGAATACATTTTTGCTAATTTTACTGTAAAAAACCTTAAGACACCTATAACAATCAGTGCCATTTACCGGATACCTCACACAAACATCCCAAATTTCAGTGAGAAATTAAAGTCACTAATAACAAACAGACAAATGAATAAGCACCACCTTCTCTTAGCTGGAGACTTCAACATCAACCTTGGCTTACTAGATGATCAGCTTGTAACTGATTTCATCAACAATATGAACAACACACTTCTCATACCAACAATAACTAAACCAACCAGGCTCACTGAGACAAGTGCAACCATAATAGACCACATATGGACCAATATACTAGCCCCCCTTAAATCAGGGATAATCACAGATAGCACTACAGACCACTACCCTACCTTCCTCCTGACAAACATTAGTAAACCACCACTTGAATACAACAAAGTCTCATTTAGACTCCATGATGAGGCCTCAATAAGGAAGTTCACAGCTGACCTAGAGACTCTTGACTGGCCTACAGAATTCTCCAAGGCCAATGGTATTGATGACTGGACAGACATTTTTCTTAACAAATTACTTAGACTATACAACAAACATTGTCCTATAAAAACGAAACAGATCACAAACAAACGGCTTGGTTGCCCATGGCTAACCAGCACCATTCTGAAATCCATTGACAAGAAACACCAATATGAAAAGCAATATAGACAGGGCTTGATACACAAAGATATTCTTAAACACTATTCATCAGTTCTCACCAAAGTAATAAAGAAAGCCAAATAACTATACTACTCCAGTAGATTCACACACACTAGAGGAGGTATAAAAAAGACCTGGAAAACACACACTCAGATTCTAGGGACCCACACACTGAAAAAAAAAACAAGAATATTGTCCTAACTAAACCTAATGAAACACCACTACATCCCACTGACACAGCTAACAAGATAAACGACTTCTTCTCAACCATAGGATCTAATCTCGCCAATAAAATCCCACATACCAATGCCCATGCCGGGGACTACCTAGATGGGAATTTCCCAAATTCCTTCTGTCTTGCACCAACTGAGCCCACGGAAGTCACCGAGATTATAAAGTCACTTAAAAATAACTCAGGGAATCTGTCTCATGTCCCACCATTACTGTACAAGCGAGCGGCCCATGTCCTTTCGCATGCTATTTCATTACTTTTTAACAGGTCACTAGAAACTAGCACCTTCCCGAAACTACTCAAGATGGCAAGGGTTACACCAATACATAAAGGTGGTGACCCTACAGACTTAAACAACTATAGGCCAATATCAAACTTACCATTGCTATCCAAAATCTTTGAGAAACTCGTGCACAGGAGACTATATTCATTTATAATGGCACAAAACATACTCAACCCCTGCCAATTTGGATTCAGGAAAAATAAAAGCACTAATGATGCAATCATAAAAATGCTAGATCTGCTTTACACAGCATTGGAAAATAAGGAATATCCACTAGGAATTTTTATTGACCTAAGAAAAGCTTTTGACACAGTAGACCACGACATCCTACTCCACAAACTTGACCATTACGGTATAAGAGGCCATGCGCTTGCTTATTTCAAATCTTACCTTACTAATAGGTATCAGTATGTCACCATTAAAGACACAGCATCAACAACACGGCCACTTGATACTGGAGTTCCGCAGGGAAGTGTCCGTGGTCCCCTGCTCTTCCTCATATACATCAATGATCTTCCAAACGTATCCCAACACCTGAAACCCATTCTCTTTGCTGACGACACGACTTACGTCATCTCTCACCCTAATCTTGCCACCCTCAACACCATTGTTAACGAGGAGCTGATCAAAATATCGACTTGGATGACAGCCAATAAACTTACGCTTAACACTGACAAAACCTACTACATTATGTTTGGTAGCAGAGCAGGAGATGCACAAATTAACATTAAGATCGACAACACTCTAATTACCAGACATAATGAGGGCAAATTCCTAGGCCTATACCTTGACAACAACCTGAATTTCAGCACCCATATCCAACACATAACCAAAAAAGTATCCAAAACGGTTGGGATCCTCTCCAAGATACGATACTACGTGCCGCAAAATGTCCTTCTCACACTATGCCACTCACTTATTTATCCATACCTCACCTATGCTATTTGTGCTTGGGGATCAACTGCAGCAACACACCTAAAGCCAATAATAACCCAACAAAAAGCTGCAGTAAGAATAATCACCAAATCTCATCCCTGGCAACACCCCCCCCCACTCTTCATAGATCTAAACTTACCTCCTGTTCAGGACATCCACACTTACTACTGTGCAATCTACATCTACAGGACCTTAAACTCCAATATCAACCTTGACCTAAAACGCTTTCTTGATAGTTGTGACAGAACCCCCAGGCATAACATCAGACACAAACATCTCTACGACATTCCCCGTGTCCGACTAAACCTTTACAAAAATTCAATGCATCTCAAAGGCCCTAAAATCTGGAACACCCTACCTGAGAACTCTAGAACTGCAGACACATTCATCACCTTCAAAACTACCATTAGAAAACATCTTATCTCCCTGATACACCCCGCCAACTAACTACACGAATACCACCTGGTGGTTCACACTTACACTCACTCACCCATTTGACCATAAACAGAAATATTAATCTCAATCTTAAAATAATGAATCCTGTGATACTCCAATACTGAAACTATGTACTGTGCCAAAACAAAAGCATTCACACTGCTAAACTCACAAACTAGTATTTAGTCACCTAGCCATAATACCAACTTACCTCATAATTTGTAATAATTTAAAATTAAGAATTAAACTAAGTCTGCCCGAAATGCCTAGCCATGCTAGGCGTTCTAGTGGTACACTCTGTAATCATTATTTTACTACATGTAAACCACACAATAACCAAATTCTGTAAACTCAGCATTGTAATCCTAATAGAGAATAAACTTTGAATTTGAATTGAATTGAATACTACATCTTAGAAGAAAGTCTCCCCACACCCGCCTCCTGACACGGCGGGCGCAGCGCCATGATTTGAGAGTTCCTCAGAAGTAGCAAACAAAATGTTTCATTAATGTTTAGTCTTTTATAATTTACCAGACACAAAGCACTCTAAGCCAAAGTAAAGCAGAGCTATTCTGCCAGTTTTATAAGGATTTTGGTGTATCAAAGTGTAATATGAACTGTAGTAGTTACTGTGTGTGTATACATTGTGTATGTACATGTATGTATATATATGTATGTATGTATGTATATATATATATATATATATATATATATATATATATATATATATATATATATATATATATATTGCAAATACATACTCACCTTTACGAGAGTACAGTTGGCGGTTTTTAGCCCTTTTGCGTGTTTGTATTCGTTCGTTCGTTCTCTCTCTCTCTCTCTCTCTCTCTCTCTCTCTCTCTCTCTCTCTCTCTCTCTCTGGAATCCAAGAAACGAGAACTGCTTCTCCGGCAATTTTATTACTTGTTTTCCAAAAAGACTGCGACCAGTTTTATAGACAAACTTCGGATGCTTCATGATTTTCCTAATAAGAGTCTGGGAAGAACGATAAACGAACTCTGCTGTGCAATACTCTAAATGACATTAAATAATTTTAATTACTAAAGAGATAGGATACACAAAAAGGATATATACAGAGAGAGAGAGAGAGAGAGAGAGAGAGAGAGAGAGAGAGAGAGAGAGAGAGAGAGAGAGAGAGAGACTGACTCAGGTTCTCTTACATATTTAACATAGTTCATACAAATCACATAACTTGGATAAAGGAAAATCAATCACACTCGATTTAAATTATTATAATCATAATTAAACGCTAAACCCACAAGGGTCATACAGGATTCAGCTTAAAGTCAATGAATAAGTCTCCACAGAAACAAATACACTTTGTCTTGGAAGCACACTGTAAGGAGACAAAACACGTCCTGTAAAAGTAGTTCTGCCTTCCATGGAAAGATTAGTTTCCCTTCAGGTTAGCTTGGGGACAGTCACTCAGGAATTCCTAGACCCAGTCACCACTCCACCACACCTAATTTTCCACCAGGAACACGCTCTCCTGGGAACAAGCTCTGACCATCACACCGAGGTGGGATAATTTACTTATTTACCGTCATTATTATGCCTGTCTCGCTGCCCGGAGCCTGTCTTTCACACCCGTCTGCTGATGTTGGAACGAAATAGCCTTGTAGCTTTCGTTGATCAATACGCCCCATTCTCATGCAGTTTGTTTCCTTAGTTTTAATCGGTTACGCTTCTAACGTATCAACTATGCTTGTTTGTTAGTTTGAGACTACACTTATTACATAATTTGTTTATAGTGAGTATTGTCAGAAAAAAAGAGAGGGAGAGATGGAGGGACAGACAAGGTTATCTGCCTGATGAACTCATTCCACCTCTAAATCGACAGGATGGGACCACCTCTACTAGTAATCAAGAGAAGGCGGACCTCTTTGCTGGACACTCTGCTACCAAAATGCAAGTTTCTGATCCAGCAAGGGACCCTCCTTGGCTAGCTGCAAGAACTGTGTCAAAACTGTCAGTGGTGACAATAAGGCAGGAGGAGGTGCATTTCCTTCTTAAATCGCTTGACCAAGAAAAGGCTGTGGGCCCAGACAAGTTGAGCCCAAGATTGCTGAGAAGATGTGCAGACCAGCTAGCAGCACCTCTAACTCGCATCCTTCAGCACTGCCTAGTACAGTGTAAATGGCCCTCTCTATGGAAAGAGGCAAATGTAGTCCCTGTTCACAAAAAGAAGAGCAAAGCAGAAATCAGCAACTACAGACCAGTGTCACTCCTGTCAATCACTGGTAAGATCCTTGACTATCACTCACTACTTTGTGATCGTCAATATGGCTTCAGGAAAGGTTACTCTGCTGCTGATCTGTTGTTAAACCTCTCCACTAAGTGGCACCAGTCACTGGATGAATCCAAAGTCAGCTGTGTGGTAGCACTGGACATTGCAGGCGCTTTCGACCGGGTGTAGCACCAGGGCCTCTTAGCAAAACTTCAAGCACTGGGAATTGCAGGCTCTACGCTATGTCTCCTCAGTGATTACCTTCATGGTAGATCTCTAAGTGTAGTTCTCAATGGAACGGAATCAGCAAGACATCCTATTGGGGCAAGTGTTCCACAAGGAAGCGTTCTGGGTCCATTGTCTACTTCAACGACCTCCTTCATCTCATCCCAGAATCACATGCATATGCAGACGACTGCACACTGACATTCACTTATCCAAGAGAAGAAATGCCAGCTGCTCTAAGCTACATCAATCACCAGCTGAGAGCTATATCAGCTTGGGGAAATAGATGGCAAGTAACATTTGCACCTGAGAAAACGCAAATGATGATCGTCTCTAGGCACCATGATGGTAATGCTGGTGCAGTAGTAAGGATGAATGGGAGGGTGTTGGCACCTGGAGAAGAAGTTGATATCCTTGGGGTGAAATTTGACTCCAAACTAACCATGAAGAACCATGTTGTAAATCTTGCAAACAAGGCAGCCAGGAAGCTTACAGCACTTCGCCGTATCTCGCATCTACTTGACAGTAGGGGTTGCAAGATTCTGTACGAGGCACAAGTACGCTCGCACCTTGAGTATGCTCCTCTTTCTTGGTTTGCCTGCCCCCCCCCCCTCTCATCTGCGACTGCTTGACAGAGTAGAGAACAGAGCAAGACGTCTCATCTCTCGCCTGGACCCATCCTGGATAGATCTGTCATTTCAGCAGAGCCTTCAACATAGGAGGGATGTGGGTGGCCTTACTGTTATGTACAGGGCCAATATTGTCAAAGTACCACACTTGGATCCACTTCGAGGACAGCGTGAAACAAGCTTTTATGCCACAAGACGGGCAGAAAGCAGCAACTTCACTCTGGCTGTACCCTTCTCCAGAATTTCACTCCATGTGAGATACTATATACCCAGGATGACTCGAGTATGGAACACATTCGTACAGCATAATGATGTCAACGAGATAAAGTCAGTTGATGAAATGAAAATGCTGGCCCACAGATGGCCCCAACTTCATCCTGTTCCCTACTTATGTCTCATAACAATAAAAATGCTTTCAAATGAGCTGATGCAGGTAACAGCTCTTAGCTTGCCAATAAAGTTAGGAATCCTTAACCTGTAAATAGCTTGTCAATAAAGCTAGGGATCCTTAACCTTGTCAAACCCTGTGTAAAAGAGAGAGAGAGAGAGAGAGTAGAATACATACACACATACTAAGGACATTTACCTCAAGGCAGGTTGACAGATACACACAAAGATGGAGAGAAACAAGATCACTTTCTTCTACTAACTTAAGTGATAGCGCCAGGTATCTACTTCCTTGTTTTAGTTCGTGCTGCATTTATTTCCTTGCTTGAATGTCAGGTTATGCCAAGTTTTATATATTTTCAAGTTCCTCTTTTATTTAGCTAAGCTGGTGGTATGCTATCTAGTGTTGTGTCCTTAGAGGTCTTACAGAGCGAGGGGAGGGATGGAAATAAGCAAAATTTAGAACTGATTCAAGGACGGAGAGAGTGGTTCTGTTTCCGTGGATTAAAGACTCGTCACCAGCATCATGGCATATCTGTGTCGAAACCCTGAACGTCTTGTAATTAACATCAAATATTTTTATTCCCTTAAGCACAGTGAGATAAAGTTTTCTTGAGCTTAATCTTCATAGCTCAGCCGTGTTGGAGGCGCTGACTAAACTAATGACAACCTCTACCTTTATAAGCTTTTTGTTTTTGAGGTGTGGGCTCTATGCTGGTGCTCTTCACTCAAAAACTGGTTCAGAGTGATTTATGCCTAAAGCTTAATGCTTCTATGACTCTACGAGTATTTTGCCCTACGGCTGATACGAAACCACCACAGTCGCTTACGTACTTGTACAAAAACACTTGATCCACACATCACCTCTCGTTACTAAATCCACATTTATCTACTGCAATCATATTCTGTCTTTTCACCCATTCTATCAATCTCATCTTTCTGGTGTAAACTATGACACTAGGAGGTTGATCAATCAGGCCAGCAACCAAGAGGCCGGGTCAGAGACAGGGCCTCCGGAAGCAACTCCATGTAAACTCAAGATATATTAACACCTTAAACTGATCCGGGAGAACCGCTTGTTTATTCACTTGTCTGAGGCAGTTTCTCAAGTTATTACTAGAGGTTGTACTTCTATGTATTTATGAATATAATTTCCAGCACTGGTGTGTTTTCCAGAAAAAATGGTTATCGATATATAAGAACTCACACGGAGACAAAAATAAAGAAAAATAGTTGTCTGTTTACATCGGCCATTTTGTGTGTGTGTTGATAATACTCTGGTATGAGCTAAATATGAAAACCACGAGTGCTGTGATATCAACACCATTCATTCCGCTGAAACAGCTGCACTGTGTAAGGGTCACAGTGGTACCCCAGAATAATTTTTAACCTATTATCCGCCGAAATTCTGCATGCATGTTTTGCTGCATGCACGAACATTTGTATGCGAGAATGTCTGTGTGAATAGTCTAAAGGTATGACAATAAATATAAAATTCTATGTGTGCCAGTCAGCCTGTGTCAACAAAGTTCACGTGCGTGACAATGCAATTATTTTGGATTGTGCATCTTTCACTATTTTGAATGTGCGTGTGCCCTAGTTTCTGCCCAACAGTACAGAAACACTGTCCACTATATGGTAAAAACAGCTCCCTTAAAACAAGACAAAAGTGGTCATTATGGAATTACCGACGATATGTTAGGTAAAAGGACACAAGTGCACCTAATGCGACATTTTATTGTGGCAACGTTTCGCTCTCCAGGAGCTTGATAAAGTTTCTGGAGATCATGTGTCCTTTTACCTAACATCTCTCTTCTGACCTGAAAAAAAAATTCTGTGCACTTTTGGGCCAGCCTAAATATGCATCAGTTTCTATATGTATCAGTCTGTACCTGCGTGTACAGGAGATAACATTTGTGACAATGTGAATACGCAAGAGCTTGCTTGCGTGATACCTTGAGTGTGTAACAAAGTGCTTGGACTCGCCTCCGACGCACGCCAGCGTTGTTTCAACACCTTCCCTGGGAAATATAAACACACGCCCACAGAAACACAGGCTAATGGGAACCTTTACTGAGAGAACCAATTAAAGCGTTTGGAAGGTGCTGGGTCAAACACGCGAGTGTGCCAGGGCGATCGTGGCAGGAAGGTCCAAGGCGATCGTGGTAGACTAATCGAAGAGTGTGATTGTGTTAAGGTGACTGAAAAGGGGCGATTGTGAGTGGATCCCAGAAAAGGGTCGAAATATATAATATAATATAATATATATATATATATATATAATATATATTTATACGAGAGAAAAAAAAATTACGGAAAAATACAAAAGTTTAAAAAGAAAATTGGCAAATTGGTACCTACGCACTCCAATAGCACTTCCAACCCTCTTGTAAGTAGATACACTAGTGCTGAAAGTTTGAAGCCGATCGGATGGGGCGTTCTCAAGTTATACGTGAAAACCTTGGCTGAAGAATATAAAATCAAGATTTCCTTTTAGGGATTCCCAAAATAGGCCCAAGACTTAGGTTTCAACATTTACAAACTAACAAAAGTAATAATGTTGGTAGAATTACCTACAATACGTAAAGTAAAAGGACACAAGTGCAGCTAATGTGACATTTTATTGTGGCAACGTTTCGCTCTCCAGGAACTTTGTTAAGCACGTACTACTGTTTGTAACGGCTTGACAAAGCTCCTGGAGAGCGAAACGTTGCCACAATAAAATATCACATTAGTTGCGCTTGTGTCCTTTTAATTTACACAAACTAACAGAGGAAACCACAAACACCGGTGGCGTACAAATACAGATGAGCCACAGAAGTGTTAGAAAACGAAGTTCTGAAGCAGTTTTAAGAGTAGATACGACAGGGTCCGAGAGGCCAGGAACCAATAACGCTGACAATTGAAGTTTACGAGGTGGGGCCAAGAGCAACCTCTCGACCTGACCTCACGAAAACACAGCTAGCGAGGACAGGCGCGCGCACACACACACACACACACACACACACACACACACACACACACACACACACACACACACACACACACACACACATACTACACTGACAACCCACCGTAGATAGTGGCAGCATACTCCACTGCCAACCACCACAGTGATGAAAAATTTCTTGTCAGCACGCCTGTAAATATGATTGTATATCTTCCAATTCAAGTTATACCTTGTAATTAGTTTATAATTCCAGCCCAGAAACACAAAGCACAAAGTCAGACAGACAAACAGACACACACACACACAGACACACACACACACACACACACACACACACACACACACACACACACACACACATACACACACACACACACACACACACACACACATACACACATACAAACACACACAAAGCCCTTCCATTTCACCCTTCTCCGTTGATCTACTTAATAAAACACAAATCTCACTCTCACCCATTCCGTGAGAGAAAATTCTATGAAAATTCTGAAAAATACCGAATCGTGTCTGAGAAACGTAGGAACTTTCTATCACTTGGTTATGAGCAGAGTTCTTCTGAAATTTGGCAAATATTTTTCCTCTCCTCTGGACTTCAGAATAATTTCTTGATTCGCTCGCAGTATATAGAAAGTCTGGATAGACAATTACTGCTTTACCAGTTTGTTTTAAAGAGTGCCGGAAACATTTTATCCGTTTTGTTATTTGGAAACTATATATATATATATATATATATATATATATATATATATATATATATATATATATATATATATATATATATATATATATATATATGTCGTGCCGAATAGGCAGAACTTGCGATCTTGGCTTAAATAGCAACGCTCATCTTGCCATATAGGACAAGTGAAAATTTGTGTATGCAATAATTTCGCCAAAATCATTCTGAACCTAACGAAAAAAATATATTTCAATGTGTTTGTTTAGTATTAAATTATTGTAAACAAATCTAAAATATATTTAGTTGGGTTAGGCTAAAATAAATTGTTCTTGTTATAATAAGGTTAGGTAAGTTTTCTAAGATTCTTTTGGAGCAAAATTAAAATTTTTTACATTAACATTAATGAAAAAAATATATTTTTAAATGTATAAGAGAAAATTTCAGAAAGGACTTAATTTTAAATGAGTTCTTGCTAATTGACCAGTTTTACATATTCGGCACGACATATATATATATATATATATATATATATATATATATATATATATATATATATATATATATATATATATATATATATATATATATATATGTATGAATATATATACGTATGTGTGTATGAATGTGTGTATGTATGTATGTATGTATGTATGTATGTATGTGTGTATGTGTGTGTGTGTGTGTGTGTGTGTGTGTGTGTGTGTGTGTGTGTGTGTGTGTGTGTGTGTAGAATAGGTAAAACTGGTTAATTAGCAAAAACTCATTTAAGATTAAGTCCTTACTAAAATGTTCTCTTATACATTTTAAGATATATTTTTTCATTTATGTTAATGTAATAATAATTTTTTTACCAAAAGAACCTTGGAAAACTTACCCAGCCACTATTTTAACAAACGCAATTTAATTTAGCCTAGATGGTTTCAAGTTTTCTGACGGCATCGGATTCGCAGCGGTGTTTCCGGACAGCATCGTGCGAGGTCATTATCCCTGGCTAGCATTTTTACGGCTGAATTGCCATTATTGTAGCACTTATGAAACATTTTTTTTCGTTAGGTTCTGAATGATTTTTACGAAACTATTGCATACACAAATTTTCGCTTGCCTTATTCGGCAAGAGCAGCGTTGCAATTTAAGCCAAAATCGCAAGTTTTACCTATTCGGCACGACATATATATAATTACTCTAAGAAGTTCCTCAACCCCACCAGTTTTCCTTAACATGTATAAATATTCGTACTGGGATGGCCTAATAGTTGAGAATACAGCGTCAACAGTGGTTGTGTGTCGAGTGAGGACAGACTTCCTCCTGGCAGTGAGACCTCCTCGTGAGAGTGATTTTAAATTAGATGAACCGAAGTCCTGTCTCTGCACAAGCCTCAACCCT
The DNA here is from genome assembly GCF_038502225.1 of Cherax quadricarinatus. Classification (NCBI taxonomy): domain Eukaryota; kingdom Metazoa; phylum Arthropoda; class Malacostraca; order Decapoda; family Parastacidae; genus Cherax; species Cherax quadricarinatus. Next base: position 11,780,349 of record NC_091374.1, on the reverse strand, counting down.
CAGACCATTTGTATTGGTGTTGCTTTTCGTCTTCCTGTCACTATCCTCACCGAAGACGATTGTGTCTGCAGCAGTGCATCAGCAAGACAGTTCGGATATGATAGTCTTGTTTGTTATAGATCAGCTGGTACTATCGGAGAGCCTGCTGAGGTTATCAAGAGAAAATGAATGCCCATCATTAAAGGAGTTGCCAGATTCGATGTCAGCCAAAACCGTTCAGATGGAATAAGCTTGTATCCCTGTCTTCAATACAGCAGTGATGTAGAAGGTGCAGCTGCCAGCCTCAGGGACTTCCTAAGGTCTAGGAAATACAGTGGACTTGTTCATTATTACATGATCGTTCCAATATGTTCAAAATACCCTTGGCTCAGTGTAAAAGAGCCAGCTCAACCAAGTTCCTGGATGAGTTGGGCAAGTCATCAAGGGAAACTAGGGCTCGCAGAACAGCAAATTTTCCTTTCCAGTTTCTTTAAAGTTGCAGTTCCGTGAGGTAATGCGTGTTCTACTTGTGTGTGCATCCCAGTTCTGAGAAGCTGGCTGAAGAAACTTAAATATAATTGTTGGGAAAGACATCTGTATATTAATGTCTCTCTTAACCTTTACATATCACCTAATAAATATATGCGAGTAAATCGATAAAATGAGATAGGAAAAAAAATATTCAAACGAATCCGAGGTAAATAAAAAAAATCCTGTAAGGTCTATATGAAGCCCTCACTGCACCAGAGGACGACTCGTATAAACATTTATATACAGAAGCCCTCCCTCAACCACAAATAAGCGAGTACACGTAGTTTGAAGGGCCAGAAGCCCTCCCTCAACCACAAATAAGCAAGTACACGGGGTTCATCATACATTCACCCCCGTTTAAGCTCTGGTTCACCCACAACCACCGTAAACACACAAGTTTACACGAGGAAGCTTCCCCTACCACAGCTGATTATCCCAAACGACACATCGTTCCCAGTAAAGCGTCACACTGTGGGGAAGTAATTTGAACCTCAATTCTCTCTTTATCCTTAACGAGCGAACACTTAGCTAGTAAGAGGTCTTGGTGATATATATATATATATATACAATATATATATATATATATATATACAATATATATATATATATATATATATATATATATATATATATATATATATATATATATATATATATACAATATATATATATATATATATATATATATATATATATATATATATATATATATATATATATATATATATATATATATATATATATATATATATATATATATATGTCATGCCGAATATGTAAAACTGGTCAATTAGCAAGAACTCATTTAAAATAAAGTCCTTTCTAAAATTTTCTCTTATACGTTTAAAGATATATTTTTTCATTAATGTTAATGTAAAAATTTTTAATTTTGCACCAAAAGAATCTTAGAAAACATACCTAACCTTATTATAACAATTTATTTTAGCCTAACCCAACTATATATATTTTAGATTTGTTTACAATAATTGAATACTAAACAAACACAGTGAAATATATTTTTTTCGTTAGGTTCAGAATGATTTTGGCGAAATTATTGTATACACAATTTTTCGCTTGTCCTATATGGCAAGTTGAGCGTTGCTATTTAAGCCAAGATCGCAAGTTCTGCCTATTCGGCACGACATATATATATATATATTATCTTTATGCTAAATAGGTAAAAACCGGCCAATTAATAAGATTTCATTTAAAATTAAATACTTTCCAAAATTTTCTCTTATGCGTTTAAAGATATATTTTTTATTTATGTTAATGTAAAAATTAATAATGTTGTACCAAAAGAACCTTAGAAAACTGACCTAACCTTATTGTAACAAACGCAATTAAATTTAGCCTAATCCAACTAAATATATTTTAGATAAGTACAATAATTTAACAATAAACAAACGCAATGAAATATATTTTTTTGTTAGGTTCAGAATGAATCTAACAATAAGGCAAGCGAAAATTTGTGTATGCAATAATTTCGCAAAAAATCATTCTGAACCTAACGAAAAAAAGTGTGTGTTTGCTCGTAACAATAAAGCTGAAGAATTAGATACGTGTGCAACATCTGGGTATCTATATCTGTAGACATTTCGCCAACCAGTGACTTTATACAAGCACATGTGAAAAATTATTTACAAAAGTTGAGGTAATAAATCACTTAGCCTTGAAGTTGGTGAAGAGCACCATAGTCTTGAAGGAACAGGCGCACGGTCATATACTGAAGTAGGTTCGTCGGTCTTGTCCAGGCCCGGGTCTTTGCCAGATGGTAACTCGGCGCGCACAGTCATGGAGCTTGGCGCTTATATACCGGCGACAGGTGAAGGATGTGCAACAGACGAAGGCATTGTGATTGGTAGTCGGGATTCCCCAGTGGAAGTAGGTTATACCCGAGAAATGGGGCAGCAAGAGCAAGAAGGTTGTGTAGATGGTCTCTGTGCCAAGATTCCATGATATTGCAGTGTCTGACAGGTTGAACATAAATGGTATACAATACCGACAAGATGAAGAATTTGACACACGTGTATTTCTTCATCTTGTCGGTATTGTATACTATTTATGTACAACACTGAAGCTATACGAGTGAAACAACGTTAACAATGAAGCTATTAGAGTGAAAATAAACTATCACACTGTATATGTGTGTGTACGTGTGTATTAAAGCGCACCAAAAAACAAGGTAAGTAGGGAGAAAGTGCGCTAACATTTACGCTACAATGAACCATAAACAAACACGCTACATGAATCAAGGACTCCTAATGATGGCGCTCAAGAGAATGAGGGCTAACAATCATCTCCCACGAACCAATGAACTCTAAAGAAACGAGCAGAAGGTGACGCTAACAACCTTCCAGCGCACACAAAAGATTCGCAAAGTTTAATTGAAATTCAACTCACGAATTTAAACTTTGGCAATTATTCGCAAACATTGCATAGGAAGGGGAGGATGGGGAATGAAATTGAAGAGTGAAGGGGGTGGGAAGGAAATGGGTGTAAGAGTACAGGGAGATGAAATCTGATGAGCGAAGGTGTCCAGTTTTTGGAAAGAGCCAGTTTTCAAAATATAGTTTTTCTATGTAGTAGCAAGGTGGTTCGGTATTTTGAAACGAAATCTGTTTTATCTGAATATTGATAATAAATGCACTACAATTACTATCACTAATAATAATACAAAGCGTGTTATTATTGTAGTGGTAGTAGTAATAGTAGTAGTGGTGGTAGTAGTAATAGTAGTAGTAGTGGTAGTAGTAATAGTAGTAGTAGTGGTAGTAGTAATAGTAGCCGAATAGGTGTGTGTGTGAATGTGAATGGAGAAAAATTCAGAAGATTTACTATTTTTAAGTACATAACTGAAGTAGCTTTTTGAATTATGGGTAATGGGCATTTAGGTGAAGTTCTAAGGTACATCACTGATAGATTCTCTGAAATGCAGTGGTAGTAGTAATAGTAGTAGTGGTAGTACTAATAGTAGTGCTAATAGTAGTGGTAGTACTAATAGTAGTGGTGGCAGTAGTAATAGTAGTGGTGGTAGTAATAGTAGTGGTGGTAGTAATAGTAGTGGTGGTAGTAGTAACAGTAGTGGTAGTATTAATAGTAGTGGTAGTATTAATAGTAGTGGTAGTAGTAATAGTGGTAGTAGTAATAGTAGTGGTAGTAGTAATAGTGGTGGCAGTAGTAATAGTAGTGGTACTAGTAATAGTGGTGGTAGTAATAGTGGTGGTAGTAGTAATAGTAGTGGTAGTAGTAATAGTAGTGGTAATAGTAATAGTAGTGGTAGTATTAATAGTAGTGGTAGTATTAATAGTAGTGGTAGTAGTAATAGTGGTAGTAGTAATAGTAGTGGTAGTAGTAATAGTGGTGGCAGTAGTAATAGTAGTGGTACTAGTAATAGTGGTGGTAGTAATAGTGGTGGTAGTAGTAATAGTAGTGGTAGTAGTAATAGTAGTGGTAGTATTAATAGTAGTGGTAGTATTAATAGTAGTGGTAGTATTAATAGTAGTGGTAGTAGTAATAGTAGTGGTAGTAGTAATAGTAGTGGTAGTAATAGTAGTGGTAGTAGTAATAGTGGTAGTAGTAATAGTAGTGGTACTAGTAATAGTGGTGGTAGTAATAGTGGTGGTAGTAGTAATAGTAGTGGTAGTAGTAATAGTAGTGGTAATAGTAATAGTAGTGGTAGTAGTAATAGTAGTGGTAGTAGTAATAGTGGTAGTAGTAATAGTAGTGGTAGTAGTAATAGTAGTGGTAGTAGTAATAGTAGTGGTACTAGTAATAGTAGTGGTACTAGTAATAGTAGTGGTACTAGTAATAGTAGTGGTACTAGTAATAGTAGTGGTAGTAATAGTAGTGGTAGTAGTAATAGTGATAGAAGTAATAGTAGTGGCAGTAATAATAGTGGTAGAATTAAGTGGTAATAGTAATAGTGGTAATAGTAGTAGTAATAGTAGTAGTAATAGTAGTAGTAATAGTAGTAATAGTAATAGCAGTAGTAATAGTAATAGTAGTAGTGGTAGTAGTGGAAGTAGTAATAGTAGTAGTGGAAGTAGTAATAGTGATAGTATTATTATTAGTAGTTGTAGTAATAGTAGTAGTGGTAGTAGTAACAGTAGAAGTGGTAACAGTAACAGAAGTGGTAACAGTAATAGTAGTGGTAGTAGTAATAGTAGTATTATTAGTTGTAGTAATAGTAGTTTTTACAAGAAAGTGCTAAGCACAAACGAGTCAGTGGCAAACATCAGGGAGACGTATGAAACACGAGGTCAGTATGAATGTGTTAGTCAAAGTGTAACAAGTCAGTTTCGTCCAAGAAATCAGAGATAATCCGAAATGATGGAAGGTGTGTTATATAAATTAAAGATGTTAATATCTCTTACCAGAATTCTTCTTGTTTGCAACTCTGCATAAAATAACGTCCAAAATAATAGTACAGCTAAATTTTTTCCATAAAATGTTATTATACTTTAACGCCAACAGCACGGCAATACCCTATTCTCTCTACTCACGTTCTAATGTGTTTATTGGATACTCAAGCCCCTATCAAATTTTACACCACTTGTACATACTTCTTCCAATCTTGGGATGTGTCCTGCACCACCTTGAGTCCACCCCAGATTTATATATATTTTGTAAATCTTATTCCATCTTTTTCTAAATGATCAAACCGATAACCTCTCCTCGGTTTTCTGAATTATGAATTTCATGCGACCACAAAGTCTTACAATTTCTTAATTTCTTATTCTGTGTATAATACACTAGACATTCGTTTCAAATCTCTGCTGCCTCTAGTCTGCTCCTCGCTACAACATTAAAAGCCCATACCTCACGCCACAACAATAAATGTAAGCACTTTTATACTCTGATACATTGCTCTTTTTTTCGCTTGCATTCTTACCACAGACGCCTGAACAATTCACGTACCTTCTTTTTCTCATGTCTTCTTTCACACACCCATCTGCAGACACATCCACTCCCAGATATCTAAATATATTCACTTTCATTATATTTCTTCCCTTCAGTCTGACGTCCAATCTTTCATTGTTTACACTTCTACTTGCCAGCACTCTCACACCTTGCTCTTTCTGCACTATTTTTCAACTTTTTCGTTAACACAAATTTCCGAGCCTCTCCAACTATTGCAAATTATCTTTTGAATCTCAAAACCACTGAAATCAGAAAATAATAATCGGGGGAAAGGGGGTGGATTTTTTTTATTATTTTTAAATATACCGCATTAGATACACACAACACTTTAAAACTTCCATCAAGTTTCAAGTTTTATCTCACGTTGGCAATTTTGTCAGGGATATGACTTTCAGCAGGTCTAAAGTTTGATACATTGAACTGTAATATTTTGAAAGGCGCAAAAAATTTCCCAACGTAAGGTTACTGTGAAAAAAAAAAATAAAGCTAACTCTTCCTTAACTCCCTCCTGCCCTCTTATCTCTCCCTCTTGCTCTCTTGTCTCTCCCTCCTGCCCTCTTATCTCTCCCTCTTGCTCTCTTGTCTCTCCCTCCTGCCCTCTTATTTCTCCCTCTTGCTCTCTTGTCTCTCCCTCCTGCCCTCTTATCACTTCCTCTTGCTCTCTTGTCTCTCCCTCCTGCCCTCTTATCTCTCCCTCTTACTCTCTTGTCTCTCCCTCCTGCCCTCTTATCTCTCCCTCTTGCTTCCTACTAGCTCCATAAACTGCTCCCTCACGCTCTCTTCCCCTCATAAACTTCCACTGCCACTTAACTACCACCAAGTCCCATATTACCACATACTCAACACGCTCCACCTCACCGCTCACTAGCATATTTTCCGAGTTTACTAGAACTACTAACGTATATACTATAACACATATACCCTGGTAATGTATATTACCCAACAACGATCACGGGATGTTGAAGGCTGGTAATTTTAGGACGGTGGGCGAGAGGAATGGGTTTTACGGGGTGGACCAAGGCAGGAACAATGATTGGGGGGAGGGAAGAAACAGAATTAGAATTGGGTGAAGGAAGGTGGAAGCAAAGGAGAAAAGAGGAAGCGTACATGAGAGTATCATATCAGTTTTCTGGAAAACTAGACATAAATGCAGACTGCATTTATGTCTTTTTTTCCTATCGTGTCGGTATTTTATATCATTTATTTCAATCAGTATTTTATACAGAAAATTAGCTTTACCAAGCGATATGAGTCAATTTCTGCAAGGTCTAAACCGAGATTAACATCAAATATTAGTTTTTACTGTGTTAACCAGCCTTGAGTTCTGGAAGCGGGAGGCAGAGTCTGCACTCTAAAGAATGTGTGGATGTTGACCTTACTGTTCGTACAACATTTTAACTGTGATGCCCGCGCACTTCTGTAGTAAATGTCAATTATTGTCACAAACATGACATGATATTTGATTCAGCTGCACCAAACACAAGTACTAGGTTTCTCTCTCTCTCTCACTTGTTTCTCTAATATTCTCTTTCTCGTTCATCCCACACACTCGCGCACACTACATTTGTAACTAAAATCTAGAAGCGAGATAAAGAAGCATTTGACTGTTTATGTTGAAATTTGTTGCAAAAAGAACGATAAAATTACTTTCCGAGTAGTTTAATGTTTCCGAAATAGAGCCAAGAAAAGTGAACCCTCTTTTATAGGGAAATAATACAAATATTAATAATATCGATTAATAACACACACATCTGAAGTAAGTTAAACATGATCATATAAACCAGTTACGTAGGTCTGTAGTATAATTTACACAAGGCACAGACTACGATAATTCTTGATATAGAAGGAAGGAGACAGCAAACACAGTAAGAGCTGACAGTATAGGTGGCAAACGCAGTAGCAAAATTATATTAAATGTGCAGTAAATTAAGATACTAATCCAGAGGGAGGAAGACATGGTGGCTGACTAGTAGGGTACACTGCACTCTTTTGCACTGGTTAACTTTAATCTTTCCTGAGTTCCAAGTTTCCAAGCAAAGAAAATGATTACACAGATAAATTAAGATCTTAGTGACATTAAGTCTACTCAAGGGGTTTCTTCATTTTTTTTTTATCTTGGACTGTAAACCTAATCTTGTATGTAACTACCAATGCAGAGATGGGGTCAGTATAGCAGAATAGAAAACTCTCTCCCTGGTTTCCACTCCCCGATCACACCGAAGAGCTAAGACTAAATTGGTGAAAACTTTAAGTTCACAGGAAAAGCATAAAGCGTGAAATTAAAACTATAACTATTATCCAATTGAGTACAAATAAGGTTAAAGTGATTAATATACTTGACTTAAAATGCTTGCGGATATTTTACATTACACATTTTGAACACAAAGATGTATATTTGAGTTTCTTCCCGATTCTGAAGTGCCTGACGTCCTCTAGCGCCATCATCCCTGGCGACAAAGGTGTATACGAGAAGAATTTGCACGTTGGTTTTAGCTTAACTCCCAACTAAATGAAAGGTTCACTCAGTCATTTTGTGTGCTGAATGTGTGTGCTTACAAGACTGAAGGATAATTTATTCATCTACGTGTCTGTAGGCAAAGAAGTTTTCCAACTTCGTCCTGTATCTACTTCTCTGACGATTTCATTTACTTATTTTATGTTACTGAATTATTATGCTCTTCAAATAGCTCTTATTTGTGTACAAAAATAATCAACACTATATAGATTTTATTTAGATCTAAGTTTCCCCTTTAATTAGTATTTTATTCAGCGCTCAAGCACTGACCGTCATTCGACACAAGATATAGGAATCTCGAGCCTCCGTCAGCCCGGCCACTCCAGTCAGGCGTTTGGGAATCGCCTCACTCTTAGAGGCAACATTTGCTGATCGAGTCTTTGAAGTATTCCGAAAAAAAAGAGTATTAGTTAAGTCACTTTAATGCACTAAGTCATTAAACTAATTGCTAGGGACGGGCTTTAAAATAATCTGATAAAAGATAATAACTCTTTGTTTCTACATACATGCAAGACTTTTCATTATAATCTTGTAGAACTCTTATCTGTATAACAAGAGAAATAGAAAAGATAGAAGGGGGAGGAGACAGGAAGAGGCAAATCATTTTTGTACAATGGAGACGACTCGGCACTGAAAGTTACATAGAAAATAACAGTGGATAGGCAGATAGTTATAGGATATGGACAGGTGGGGGAAGCCGAGAGTATCTGCGTGGGTGATGTTGAGGACATGTTACATGTACAGAGAGTAAGGTGATACAAAGATGCTTTCAACCAAGGGAATCACAGCAGGATGGAGGGGAAGATGAGAGGCATAACCAGGAGTGTGTCGAACAAAGGCTTTGATTCGCTGTATAGAGGAATGGGAAACAAAGTATGTGTAGCTACTCTATGAAACCTCTGTCTCCCCACATTTCTCCAGCCCTTCATCTTATTATTGTGAAACATTTTTTTTTTCAGCTTTACTACCTGTGGTACGAGTTATGTTCTTTAGCTCTGTGTACCAGTCATAGTTTTCATCTCTGTTGCGTATACTTACCTGGAACTATATAAACAATGGAATAAGATCAACACTGCCATATATTAAGACAGTATTTAAACCAAGGTTTTGCTACAAAGGCGTTATAAAGTATCTAACACGATTCTTGGGGACAGGCCCGGTGGCCTGGTGGCTAAAGCTCCCGCTTCACACACGGAGGGCCCGGGTTCGATTCCCGGCGGGTGGAAACATTTCGACACGTTTCCTTACACCTGTTGTCCTGTTCACCTAGCAGCAAATAGGTACCTGGGTGTTAGTCGACTGGTGTGGGTCGCATCCTGGGGGACAAGATTAAGGACCCCAATGGAAATAAGTTAGACAGTCCTCGATGACGCACTGACTTTCTTGGGTTATCCTGGGTGGCTAACCCTCCGGGGTTAAAAATCCGAACGAAATCTCTCTCTCTAATCTTAAGAACAAATACCGTGTGCGAGTCTTAGTTTACCGCTGCGGTCCTGGAAACAACCAGCAGCATATACATTATAGATGCACACACGAAGGTCTGCAATAGTGACTCACTACTGTGTGGGGAGGTATAAAACTTTCAACTCATTGAATTTAATCTTGCAGTGTAACTATATTAGGATAACGCTGTATCAAAATAGACAAATACATAGTAAGTAAATATTACGCTACTAAAATACAGTGTAATGTAGTGAATACGTAGATGGTAAAAAATAGAATGAGTTCAAATAACAAAATAGGCATATAGATAAAAAAAAAACAGATGAACAGATTAGTGATATTAGTGATATTCTAGAGCATATTGTTTCCCTGTTTAGTTTTAATGGACAGTCACTAAGAAATACATTCTCAAAACATCTATTTCAGCATTTGACTTGTGAAATCTATATAATACTTAGATTCAACTGACTTTCAGCGCTCGTAACATTTAAAAAAAAAACTAATAGTATATTCAAAACTACAATAAATTATTAAAATATAATAACCTGTATTATACACTTCAGGAAAGTCACTTACATCACATTTCTGATGTTCGGTCTCAACAGTAACTGAAGTTCTTGACCATGTCTGCATGTTTCTAGGGATTGACGTGCTGCCACGTGATTGACTGCTTAGACAGGTGTATAGGTGTGCCTAATAAAGAGGCCAGTGGCAGTATTTCCATGTTAAATATTTTTTAATTATCACAAGAAACAGCATCACATTTCAGTCTCTACCCACTTACAATTTTAATAGGCAAGGTGTGTTTGGAAGGGAAGTGTATGTATGAAGGGAGAGCAAGTGTGGGGGTTAAATGTGTGGGTTGTGTGGAAAGATTTTTTTTGTGCGTGAGCAGATGGAATATTAAAACGGATTATTGAATTGGAACAGTGTACGAACATGTGAGACTGTTTTTATTTACCATTATAAAAGAATAAGCATGTGTGGGTCTGGTCTTTTCACATGAATACAAGGTATGCAAAAAAATCCTTAAGACTCATCCCCGTCGCCGCCGCCGCCGCCGCCGCCGCCGCCGCCGCCGCAGCCGCAGCAGCAGCAGCAGCAGCAGCAGCAGCAGCAGCAGCAGCAGCAGCAGCAGCAGCAGCAGCAGCATACATTTAGTTAAGCTTTAAGAATTTTAACACATTCGCAACGCCAAGAACTACAGCATAAAATCTTAACTATAAGAAATCCATCACAATCCACACAAAACTCTCCTTAATTTAAAAATTTCGCCACAAAATTCTAGCACTTGCCATAATTGCAGCGCGCACTTCTCATAACAGTTGGAGTTTAAGCGAGTAACACTGTCTGTGAGAACAACTTTCCTGTAATGGTCTCGCTCTGCTTGTGTTTTGTGTTTGGAAGAGAAATCTGTGCTGATTGTTTCCATTTTGGTCGAGTAAATGGAACCAGGATGCCGAGAAATGGAGAGGAAATGACAAGAAAATGCAGGAAATTTATGAAGATATTCCGTCTTTGTGACTTTTTTTTTTTTGCTTCAAACAGTAACTACATAGATAAGACTGTATTACTGACATTAGGAAATAAGTGACGGATCTTCTGATTGTGTGAAAACCTGAGTTACTGATATAAATGACAAGAGTTACATGATGTGCAAATTAACTGTATGGAAACCCACGCTAACCTGCCTATGGTATACAGAAATATACATTGTTGAATGAATCTTATTGTAGCTAGCTGGCCCGGTGGCTTACCCAATGGGCAGGAGTTTTAAGACTCGCTCACCTGGGTACAATCCCCAGCCGTTCTCTGGTTTGTTTGCAATAATGTTATTGCTTAACCACCTGGCTGCGTACACACTGAATTTTCAATCTGCAAAGGTGTTTGACTGTCTCTGATTTACTCCATAACCGATTTAATGACCTAATAGATTATATCTTAAGGCTATACAATATTTTCTGGCTGACTGGCAGGCGACTAGCAATTAGACCTTTGTAGACTGACTGGCTGGATTGGCTAAGTAGAGTAGCTAATAAGCCTCGAATTATCTGACTGACTGATCAGAGATTAACTGACTGTGTAGACTACTTAAGTAGACTGACGATGGTATCGAGTCCTGACCAGGTTATTGCTCCATCAGTTTCTCTTAACGCAATGTATATGGAAGGTTGAGAGCGGACGGTAGTGGCGGAGATTGTGGAAGTCTCTGCGAGGGAGTGAAGGGAAGTAGGAAGAAGGGGAGGCAGGAAGGAGAAAGAGGAAAAAGATGAATACAATGGCAGATTTATTTGTGTGTCTTACTTGGTGTTTGGCTATGCAGTATTTTTAACGCAAAAAGTTGCTATTATTAATTTACATTAGAAATTCCAGTTTCCTACCATCGTTGAATAGTCATAACAGATATAAAAACAATAGAATCAAAACTCCATGGAGAAATGGAAAAGTATCCTTCCTCCTTAAGTCATGCGTGTCTTAAGAGGCGACTAAAATGCCGTGAGCAAGGGGCTGTACAAATTACTAAATTAAAAATCTTTCGTTTTTCTTTCTGAGTCACTGCCTAAGTGGGAGACAGCGGGTGCGTTAAAAAAAATCAAAACCATCACAGGTTAACTAATCACAATACAGACCAAATTTATAAGTCGTTCCAAGACATAGCAAATTTAAGGTGAAAATCTTGTTATTGCTGAGTTCATAGTCAGTTCAGCAGTTCTCACCTCAGCAGCACTTTAAAAGTGACTCGGCTCGGAGGGAGAAACAGCAGATGGAGATGATAGAAGGACAAGCCGGAAAGGAATAAACGGGAAGGAGAAAAATTAGAGGGGTATGAATAGACGAAACAGAAACACGCGAGAACTGATGAGAAGAAGCAAAATAGAAAAGACAAAAAAAGATTTGAGAGAAGGAACAAAGAGCAGGAAGAATGGAATGAAAGGACAGGAGGGGAGTCAGAAGACAGGAAGAGAGCGGTAGTAGAAGAGAAAGAATAATGAAATCCGGAATGAAGCCGAAAAAGAGAGTGCGATATAGAAGAACATAAGAAATTAATGGATGAAGAGGGGAGACGAAGGATGGAGAGGAACGGCGAGGAGGAACGTGAAGACAGCATGGAGCAAAGAAGAGGCGAAGCGGAGAAAAGGTGACGAGGCGGAGGAAAGAGTGGACGCTAGAAAGAGGCAAAAAAGGGAAAAGAACAGGCGGACAGAATAAAGAAGTGGGCGGAGAAAAGAAAATATTGATGCGGTGCCGTTAGAAAAATTGTCGTGGTATTATTTCATTTTTCCCAGGATCCGGCTCTTTAATGGGCAACACTGTCTGTGATCCTGCAAGTATTAAGACAGAAAACAAAGCTACTTTCTCGCGCTATTTGCTTACATACATACATGTATGTTTCTGTATCTGCTTCCGCAGTTGTAGTCGCTTCTTTGTATGGAAAAAATTTTTAACTACGTTTTTGTGTCGTTTGAGAAGTGTGATGATCTATACTAGTAAATTATTAGAATTCCCCTCAAAACAATAAACTCTGCCATCCCATAGCTACTACTACCACCACAACTCCTACAACTACTATAACTACTACAAGTACTACTACTGCTGCTACCTACAACGATTATATTATGCCTTTCACCTCTTATATCAATATGTACCTCACTGTGTCCTTGTACTGTTTGTAACGGCTTGACAGAGCTACCGGAGAGAGAAACTTTGCAGCAATTAGTTGCACCTGTGTCCTTTTACCCAACAAATTATTATATTCCTGAGGAATCGCTAATCCCTTAAGTCACACAACGGTTGGGGAATGGGAGGTAATCATCTTTAATCCAAGGAAGAGGAGGATAGCTCCAGTGAAATGAATGGTTCCTGCCCCCTCTTCCTTGAAGGGTGAACTAGTCAAGATGCTGCCACCAACCCACATCAATATATTAACTGCTGATACACTTTGCTCTTCGACTGTCCAGGATTTATCTTCTACTGTGTGTTTGTCACTTGAAGTTACGACTTGCATTTTTTTTTCCTTCTAGAATTGTACCCATTCTTTTGAAGAGCATGCCGTGGGTTTTTAAATTATAATGTGAAGCAAGCTGTTGTACGGTTCGATCCTTATCAAATTCTCAACATGAAGAAACAAAATTACCAATGATACTTAGAAGTGTATATTTTTAATACATGTAAACCGGCATGATTGCTCGTGCCGATGAACCGTAAGTAAATAGTCCTGATATACGCACAACAAATCTATGGAATCGTGCGAGAAAGGAAGAATCCAGACTCCTAGTGTGTGTATCATGTCTGAGGTAACTTGATTGACACTTCAGAGGTGCATCACGCCATTCTCCTTCCTTTACAATATGTGAGGAAGTTTTAATGTTTAAAGAGCAAGGGAACTCGAAAGAGATTAATCATTCTGGGCCATAAATTAAAACTTCATCTACATGCACTCTTATAAAAATCTGTTAAACGACCCATAAGCAGTGAAAAATAATTCATACACTCACGTCACAACACAAGACAGTTATTAACAAGGCTAAGCTACATAAAAAAAACATTAAGGACATTATTCTAAAAAGATTCCACTAAAATTTCATAAAGACGACGAGAGGCTACCCGGCGGTTATAATACCTATGATGAATCAGAGTAACTGATGTCTTGACGACGCAGGTATGTGCGCCACAGTCAGTGCATGGAGTCTGGTAAACCATCATGATCTTAACAAATGTGTACAGGTTGTTGCTAGCCTGCAGACTGTCACTTCCCAAGAACATAATTATATATGCAACTAGTTTTCCCAAATAAAAAACCAATTTCGAACATACTGACTGAAGCAAATTTCTCGATTTACGTTTTTTTTATATTTGATTTGCTTAGGCTAGACTATTGTCTTTTAACGAAAATTTAACCAATTATATGACAATGCCAATAAAACATACAAAGACGATAAAAATACACATTTGAAAAGTGAGAAGACAATGGGGCCACCAAGCAGACTCTACAATACACAACCAAATAATCACTTTTAACGATCATGTCAAAATTACACCTCAGTTTTAACCACCGTGAAATACCGACATTCTCAAAAATGAGGGGAGACGCGTACATCAGAAATATAGGAAGAGGTTGCTTACTTCAGAAACAAATCTTCAGCTCAGAGCTGAAGATTTCGATCCCTGTGGCTTGCCTTGTACACACACATATAGGGAGGTACCACCTCTAGAACTGGCTACCACCCTGTGTGTGCGTGTGCGTGTGTGTGTGTGTGTGTGTCGCGCATGTACAGTATGTGAAGAAAACAAACCTAAGCATTTTAGAAGTTGTTTCAAACAAAAATAGGAAAAACAACTGCATGTGAGGTGGAGTGCACTGATGTTGAGAGAGGACTCAGTTACATTAACAAAAGTGTTAAATATATCGACTGATACAAACATCTGAATCTGCTCCCCGTTAGTACCACTTCAGAGAGGGAAGGGATTATAAAGGGCTCTTGATCCAAGGAATCTGAGTTGCCTTTTGCTTCCCTGGATCAGACATGATGGCTTACAATTCCCAAACAACTATATAACCCATACAAACTCAACACTACCCTATGGATAATAATAATAATAATAATACGCAAATGTACACATTCACATATTCACCCTTTTTCAATCCTTCACTTTTCAGTCCCTCTACATTTCTTTCCTTTTCTTCTCCCTTTCCCTCCCTGTCTGCTTTCCTCACTCCTTTCAAGCCTCCCCAGCGACATGTCATCAATATTCGGTACGTTACAAAGTCAGAATTGCACATGTCTGCGTGTTTTCCCCCATGTGGAGTTCATGCAACTTTTGTGCCCGTGCTTGTACGAGACGATTTACACTCACCGATTTGTGTTTAGGGGGTTAGGGATGGGGTAGGGAGTCAAACATCAACCATATGCAAATACGTGCGTGCGATTTGTGTTATGCGTTCTCGTGCGAGCACAGGCGTACGTGCGTTTCCGGACATTCACACAGCTACACAACGAGGGTTTTAAGCTCTTGGTGCCAAGTTTTCGTTAACATATAATTTTTTTTTATTAAACTGTCAGCAGTCGTAGTAATTTCTTCATTTTCTCCTGACGCACTGTTCCCCATTCTGTATACATCTGTATACAGTATAACTTGAACCTCTAATATATTGTTCTCTACACTGTATATTGTAGAACTTCTAAATATTCTTTGCTTAGATTACAGCTACTGCCTCTTTGTCCCTCTTGATGCTCCCAAGATCTTCGTTATCCATTCATTCTCATGCTTTAATAATCTAATGTGTTTATACTGTTTCCTCTTATTACACTCTAAGTCAATGAAAACTCTCGCACGCACATGTCTGTGCTCCAGTGAGTGTTCTTAGGTGTGCGTGTTCGTGTGCTCGGGCGCGCATGTGCCTGGGAAAAGCCTGATGTGTTGGGAGCTGCAGTATGTCATATACAGTTGTTACTTTTATCATTTACATATGTTTTCATTCCACTTAAAAAAAAATGGGTGAGGTAATTTCCTTTTTCGTATGAAAGTATTTATTCCAATATGCTATGAAACACTTGTGCAACATATGGGAATCTTTATTGAGGTAACATTTCGCCAGCCAGTGGCTTCTTCAGTCCAGTACCGAGAAGAACAGTGAAAGATGAGGAGAATAAGGTAATCAGTTCCTCAGCCTGGAGTCGATGTCTTCAGTTGAGGAGTTGGATTTCAGGCTGAGGGACTGATTACCTCATTCCCCTTCTCGTCTTTCACCGTTCTTCTCCTTATTGGACTGAAGAAGCCACTGGCAGGCGAAACATGTTCACAAGTATGCTACCTTCTCTTTATTTTGCGCATTCTGACATTTTTCTTGATTCACATATCCACAAACTTCCTGTCTTCATTAAGAGTCAACATTTCAGGCATGTTTCTCAGGCTCACTTTTTTCATTCATGGGGAAAGCTATTTAATTATTCTGAATAAATTTCTTCTCTTCATTAAGGTGTATTCGTCGACCCACTCAAGATTTCAATTCAAGCTGTGGCACCCAGGCCAGCGACCAAGTAAATGAAATAATTCTTGAAATATATCTCATTAGCATGTTTTGATTTAAGACTAGACTTCTCAATTAATGAAAAACACATTAATGAAAAGTGCAAAAATGCTAAGACTCGTACATCTAAAGACCAATAGGCGGAAACCAATCATTTACTAGGCAGAGAGCCCTGGAAATAAAAAAAAATAGATCCCCCCCAAAAAAGATCCAAAATGCACAATACCATGCCCGAAACACAAACAACTCGTACATAGGATAGAAAAGCTTATGACGACGTTTCGGTCCGACCTGGACCATTCACAAGTCACACTAACACAGGAGAGTGAGGGAGCCAGTATATCTGGAGTTTATCTGGAGTGAGTTCCGGGGGTCAACGCCACCGCGGCCCGGTCTGTGACCAGGCCTCCTTAGGTCAGTGTCCCAGGATGCGACCCACACCAGTCGACTAACACCCAGGTACCCATTTTACTGATGGGGAACATAGACAACAGGTGGAAAGAAACACGTCCAATGTTTCTACTCTGGCTGGGAATCGAACCCAGGCCCTCATCGTGTGAAGCGAGAGCGTTAACCACCAGGCCACCAGAGCGAGATACGTAGATAACTCCTGTCAACTCATTAACAGAGAGAGATCTCAGGCTACACATGAGACAAGATAGAGAAAAATGGCCACATGTACACAACAGATAACTGGATAAACTAAGGTACGAGTACACACATACGAGTGTCAAGACATGCTACAACGTTAGAGAACTTTAGCCATGCACCGTACTGGAGGGGCATTATCGTGTGTCTGTGTTTGTCTATCATTCACTCATACATGACACACACACACACACACACACACACACACACACACACACACACACACACACACCCCACAAAGAAAGATTTAAGAAAAAATGAACGGTAATAAGAGGAAAGACAAATATAATTAAAAATGCAGGAAGCAAGACATGCTGTTTCAAAAATGTACTGCCAGAGGGAGATGGAGTGCTTCTGTAGGAGGAGGAGGAAGAGGAGGAGGAAGAGGAGGAGGAAGAGGAAGAGGAGGAGGAGGAAGAGGAGGAGGAGGATGAGGAGGAGGAGGATGAGGAGGAGGATGAGGAGGAGGAGGATGAGGAGGAGGAGGATGAGGAGGAGGAGGATGAGGAGGAGGAGGATGAGGAGGAGGAGGATGAGGAGGAGGAGGATGAGGAGGAGGAGGATGAGGAGGAGGAGGAGGAGGAGGAGGAGGAGGAGGAGGAGGAGGAGGAGGAGGAGGAGGAGGAGAGAGGAGAGAGATAGAGAGAATGACAAAGAGAAACACAACGAGAGATACATTTCATCCTATTCCCTATTGGTATCTCATAACAATCACAAGGCTTTCAAATAAACTGATGTAGATAGCAGCTCATAGATTGTAAATAAAGGGCCCTGTACAACCCTTGGGAAAGTTGAAAAAAAAAGGAGAGAGGAATCATGTAGTAAAAGCTAAACGTAAGTTGAATTTATTTCTTCGACCTAGTGACTGCGTGCAGATGTCAAGTTAATTGGGAGAGGAAAAAAATGGATACAAGGAAAGGCTACAAGTGGACCTGAGCAAACTGCAGGCCTGGTGAGACAGGTGGCAACTTTAATTCAACCCCAGCATATGCAAGGATTGAAACATGAACTGAGGAAAGACTAAGAAGATCGGAAACTAGGTATAGACTTTGTAGACAGACCCCTTAAACCTCACTCAACGAGAAAAGCCTAGGTGTGAGCACAGTGCCGAGAATTCCACCAGGGGTATATATAGCCTAAATAACCTCTGCAGCGAATGCTTGATAAACGTACTACTAACTTCAGGAAACTCAACAGTCATTCACGGTCTTGTATACGACACTGGTCTGTGTTGGGGTATGAAGTATCAGCATGCATCCCTCGCTTGATAAAACATGTTAAGAAATTTTAGACAGTGCAGAGGTATGCAACTGGAGTAGTCCTAGAGGAAAGGAAAATGAGCTATGAGGAGAAGCTAAAGGAACCGAACATGACCACACTAAAACCGTTGGAAACATGATAACGACATAAAAAATCTCGAGAGAACTTGCTAGGCTGGTCAGGGATAGACTGTCCGAGAGGCGGGGAAACAGGAATACGAGGGCACAGTTGGAAGTTAAAGACAAAGATGAGTCACAAGATGTTAAAAACTTTCTTCATACTAAATGTGGCCGGGAGGTAAAATAACCTAATCAAAGAAGTAGTGAAGGAAGGCTCTATACATATTTTTAAGAACGAATAAGACAGGGCCCTCGGGCTTAAGAAGTAATGCCAACTCCTGAACCAAAAATAGGCAGGTGCAAATAGGCGAATACAAACACGCAAGCACGCACGCATGCGCAGACACGCACAAGAGAGAAACAAGTAGGAGACATAATATTTTTCTCTCATCTCTATTATAGTACCTGTATGCTTTTTCTATATTTTCTGTTTATCTGTTGAACGATCTGTTTAGGTGCCTGTCCCCTTTTCCATCCTCCATCCCCTCCATACCTCTGTTTCCTGATTCTCTGATTCTCTCTCTCTCTCTCTCTCTCTCTCTCTCTCTCTCTCTCTCTCTCTACAGAGGCACTCATTCATCTTCCTCTGACAACACATTTCTGAGACAGGAAGTCTCGCTGCAATTTTTATGTTGTTTATACTTCCTCTTGTTGCCCTGACCCCCCCCCCTCCCTTTTTTGTACATGTTCCTTAGTGACCTTCTCTTGTCTTTGTGTCTATTAGCTTATTTCTGTACTATTCGCAAATCAAATTTTCTCTTGTATACTTTCAATGCCCTCAACACTCCCAATCCCAGCAATTTACTCTTAGCTATCAGTGTACAGTCGACACACGCCCAAGTAGACGGGGTAGGTTTAGCGATGCTCATAATGTTAGTCATAATTTAATCTTTGCCCTATTGAGATACCTTCAAAATATGCCTTAGAAATCGCACATCTTATTCAGCAGCTTATACCATTTCGATATCAGGATTATCTAGAATAATTGTTTTTATTAACACATCGGCCATTTCCCACCGAGGCAGAGGGACCCGAAAATGAACACTTTTATCATTCAATCCATCACTATCTTCCCAGAGGCGCGCCTACACTACAGTTAAATAAACAATATAATATTCCAAGGTATCTAGAGGTAACGTGTTAAGTAAATAGAATGTATTTACAACTATTCGTTGCGATGCGATGTGTACTGGTGAAGATGGTCTAGAAAAAACCAGAGTTGATGAATGAGACACTTGTGTTACATTTGGGTATCTTTACTCTGGAAACGTTTCGCCAGCCAGTGGCTTCATTAGGCCAATATAGAGAAGGGTGGAAGATAACAAGTTTGAGGTAACCAGTCCCCTTCGTCTGGGGATGTGCTCAGTCCACCAGAGGCTTATATACTGCAGACAGATAATAATGTCTTTATTTACTATTAGTACATGTACAAGGTACACAGGCCTAGCTGACATCAGTGACATACTATTATATAGAAAGCCCTTTGTTACGCAGAGCATTTCGGGCAAATTCGGTCAGTTTTATTCCAGGATGCGACCCACACCAGTCGACTAACACCGAGGTACCCATTTTACTGATGGGTGAAATAGACAATAGGTTTATGGAAACAAGTCCTATGTTTCCACCTCTTCGCCAGGAATCGAACCCGGACCCTCACCGTGTGAAGCTAGAGCTTTTGCTACCAGGCGCAGTTGAAGGCGGTGTCACCGGAAGAAAAAATCAACTAATGGAAGTAGATCATGCCTACAGGTTATGCCGGAGGGTTATTAACCCAGGATAACCCAGAATACAAGCCGCAACAGTCAGCAAATTTCTATGCGAATACGTGCAGAAGTCGTAAGGACACAGTTATACATCTATATTGCATAAGAATCAACCACTAGTTCTTTCCATTGTCATGGTATGTCCTTTTTTTATTTCCTTATATATTGTACTTTAGTTTTGTAAGAGAGATTATAATTCTATGAATCACGTTAATGAAAATAATCACAGTATCATGGTACGTGATTCGTGTTCGTGAAGATGACAACAGTTTTGTGTGTCACGCTAGTAAAAAAAAATAAGCATTATACCCAGGGTGTTACGTTGGTGAAACAGAATGCAATATCAGAACGTGGCATGACTGTACAAATTATAACAGATTCCGGAATATTTAGTCAGTAAATGGAGTCCAGTAACTGCTTCAAAAAAAAAAAAAAAAAATGAAATGAACACCAAACGACATTCTTGCAAAAATAACAAGATAGCAAGACAAAGGTCGACGCCATGGTAATGGAAATGATGACAATATCAGTGAGTTATATCCGCGAAAATGACATCACTCGCGGAGGTAAACTGATAAAAATATACCGAGCAGACTTCAGCCAACATACCTTTCGTCGGCGGCCATGTTGTCGACAAGAGGAGAGAGGAGTATCAGCTGAGCATGAAGGTTGTAAATCTCTTATCCAACAATAGCTCTTTTTTCCCTCCCACTCACTCCCCTCGCGCTCATTCTCTCCCCCCAATCTCCTTTCCCGCCTTTCCCCCCCTTCTTTCCAATCTCTCCTCCTCTCTCACCCCACCTTTCCTTCCTACTAGCCAAAACATCTCTTTCCCACTTTTGCTGATACAGCCGTTTATCCGCCTTCAAATAGGAGGGTTATCACTCTTGCGGGAACTCGCTCGTGGGCTCGATACGGCTTCAGGGGTTCTTATTGTGAATCGGGAACGATACATATCCCGGACACAAATCTTCTGAAGGAGGGAAGAGAGTGGGGAAGTAAGGAAAAGATGGACGGGAGGCAAGAGGGAGAGTTCTTGGGAAAGCAGAAATGTGGGGAGGGGAGAGCAACAAGACGAATTGACGGGTTTAACACTAGTTCCCTTGGACAGCCTCGAGAGATACTACCTCCGTCCCTACCTACATATCTACCTCCTTCCTTCCTTCTTCCTTCCTCCTCCCTGCCTTCCTTCACCGGACATTATATAATGAGAGTAAGTATGGTTACACACATACACAATCATAAAAATGAGATGAAATAGATTTTAAAGCATTAACAGAGAAAAAAGTGGTTCTTAAAGGATATCAAATTTCTTCCGTTCACAAATGTAGTGATGTACTTGTATAATGTACCTCAGGAGCAGACGCAGTGAAAGATAGCATCAGCGAAGACACTGAACCACGAGAATACTTGTATTCTTATAACTGGATATGGATGACTGCCAAAACACACACACGTACACACACAGCTTTAAAAGGAAGTACAATAAAGCTCTTGGAGCAGTGAGAGTGGACCTAGTAGCGACCAGCAAAGAGGCACGGCCAGGAGCTGTGAATCGACCCCTGCAACCACAAATAGGCGAGTACAAATGAGTACATACACACACACGCGCACACACACTCGCCCGTGCTCTGCATCACACATTAAGCTGCTAAACAGAACAAACACCCAGGAATTACGACTGACATCCCCAAATAATGTCATGAATACTTGAATCATGTCCGGGTTTCCTTCTCATGTAAAATAATGAACGCTCCATTACATTAAATTACCTTTCTTTCTCATATAATAACCCTGTATAATGCTCGACTCGTTCATTATATTCCGCAGGTTTTGTCACTCACGTTATTTCACTGAACAACTGCTGAAATGTGTGTAAAAAAAATTTTTTTTGGGGTGCGTGCCTGCGTCTGTGAGTGTGCCTGAGTGTATTTTTGCTTGTGTGTTTTTACGTGCGTGTATTTATGAATAGACAGGATTGTAAATGTGTATATATGTGCAGTTACATGTAATTGCACATATATACACATTTGAGCAAGCGGGTGTTGAGGTTCAACTCTTGGATCCGCCCCCTGATTACGTTTCATACCTTGATATTTATTGAAAATGTAGATTCTTTTAACTTACGCTTTAGTACTGAGACTGTAATTCCCTCAATCGTTACTTGCTTTTGTTCTCGTTTTCCCTGTTCTTCCTGTGTTCCGGTCCGGGTTCACTTCTACTACATGGTCTCTGCTACCATGTAATTTCACGTGTTCTCTTCTATTTAAAAAAGATACCATGTGCCTGGTCAAGGTGTGATCCGCGGGGAAGTTGATCACCGGAACACCATCCAGGTCTTACATTTTATGAAGAAGTTTCGTTCAGCAGCGACTTATCAGTTCACGATAATAACACAGACATAATCATGGTACCTACGGTTCTCAGCACTTCATGTGATATTAAATTATCCCCTCTTCATACCCCTGCTTTGTTTCTGGTAGCAGTCATATTGTATACCTATGTACTCTCAATTTGAGCCCAACTCTTAAATTTTTTGTTATTTTAACGTTATCTATTGCTGAGGTCTTCACATTTTACCTTTCAATGGGTTGGCTCTCTTATTTCTTCAGCCTGACTACCTGTTATCGGATCTTTCAGTTTCCTCCTGACAAAAATGTGGAAAAGTCTGACGCTGAATTTGCCTATTTACTGTCGTTTACGAACTGCCTTCCAGATTGTCTCTTGCTTTTTGATATTCGTTCCTGGCACTGATGAATATTTTGAAAAAAACACTTCACAGTAAAATTAACCAGCACATAAAGAATAGGGAAAAAATTATTTGCTATTCCGGAAAATTTTCAGAAGATAAAAATCCGAGTAGTCTATCCTGAACGCAACAGCTGCAACTTTATAGCCGTTAGTAAAACAGAGAAAGATCCTCCCTTCTATGAAGGTAGTAATCTAAAAAAATAACTTGTGTAAACAGTCCTGGGTGGCAACCTTAGTAACACAAGTACCCACAGTTAGTAAACTCACACTACATCCAAGCTGATATCTTCAGTAACATTACTGTACTAAATGTGAAACACAGGGAAGGAAAATCTTTCAGAATCATATTCTACATAAAGGCAAAAAGGTGTAGGAAACGCTGATGGATACAAAACTGAAGAAGAGCAAAATTACAAAGAAACTCTAAGCATGGGACTAATACCGAGTAACAGAAGTGTGCAGTACCTTTCAACCAGTACTTCCAGCAGGATATCTTGTCATATTAATTTTTACCATGGATATGATTTCTAGAGGGACAGTCTACTGACACCCGAGTATCTACTTCATACCCTTAAATGAGCAGGGGCAGTAGGGACCTAGCCATCTAACTTAAGGCATTTTAGTTATGAACCATATGCCTTCACCATCATAATGCTGATTATCGGGTCTGGTCAACAAATTGATGATTGGGGTCGACAAAGGAGGTGGAGTCGTCATACTCCACAAAATTGATGATTACTTTTTAATATTAAAGAAAAAAATTAAAAGTTGGTTAAGGAACCAACCCTGAAACAGAGAAATGAAGAAAGCAGGTCGATGTGGTAAGTACTCTGGGTCTGGAAGGAAAATTAACATAACCTTGATCATCAAGCTTCTCCATCCCTGCCCAGACATCCAACACAAGGTGGACCTCACGGTTATCCTCGTGTGGGACTTATTAACCAGGTTTCCCGGCAGCGGCACCTGCATACACAGCTTACTGGATCATCGGGAAAAAAGAAATGGGCAAAAAACATGAGATAATTCGACAATTAAGCAATACACAAAAAAAGCATCGACAAGCAGAGATACATTCAGACACCTATATAATGCTAGGTGTACAGGTGCACCAAGATTAAGATGGAGACTTTGGAGATAAATGGTATAAAATAACGACACGATAGAAAAATAGACACAAATACAGTATAATACGATCTTTCATTGACGACGATTTCGCCCACATGGTGGACTTTATCACGTCACAAACAGATCTGTTTGTCACTTGATAAAACCCCCTGTGTGGGCGAAACGTAGTCAATAAAGGATCACATTATACTGCATTTGTTTATATTCTTTCCAGTAAGGACACTCGCTCATATGTTTCGGCTCGCCTGGAAATCGAAACTAGGTCTTACTGGTTTTGAGCTAACGCAGCAACACAGAGCACCGCGTCACACTTAAGAAAAAAGAAGTGTCGACGATACGAGAGTGAAGGACAGGACTGAGTGACAAGTCTGACGAGTTCAATAATTACACCAGAACGCTGCAAGAGTATTGGTACACCTGGTGCACCAGGTATTGCATGACCACAGAGGCGGAAACAGACGCTGGCCTCAGTATCACACGAAATACGGAAGAGCCATCTGCCAGATACTTCCTCACCTCAGCCACCTGCCATATACTTACCTCATTATCACACAAAATAGGGAAGAGCCATCTGCCAGATACTTCCTCACCTCAGCCACCTGCCATATACTTACCTCATTATCACACAAAATAGGGAAGAGCCATCTGCCAGATACTTCCTCACCTCAGCCACCTGCCATATATTTCTTCACCACATTATCACACAGGTATGGGAGAGAGACCTGCCACAACTTCCTACTCTCGAAACTATAATTTTTCCAGTTTATAAGTGGAATACGTTGCGCGCGCGCGCACGCACACACACACACACACACACACACACACACACACACACACACACACACACACACACACACACACATACACACATACACACACACACACACACACACACACGCATGTGTGTGTGTATGCATGCATAAGTGCGCGCGACCTGTGCGAGAGTGTGGAAGTGCACCCAGTGTTTCCTGCCTAGTAGAAAGATATTCCATTTAAACTTGCACCAAGTCTAAACAATACAATAACACACTATGCTGAGATTTTTTTCTTTAACATATCCAAGTATCTCTTCCTGTAATGGGTCTTAAAAATAGATAATTAAATTATTCAAATAAACTTATGAATTAATCCGAGAGAAATTCCCATAAAAAATCAGATAAAAGTAACTGAAGTGCAAGGATATATTCAGCAGAAATATTGTCAGGGTTACAAAATAGAAATACGCTAATTTCTATAAAACTTTGTATTTATGGTGTTATTTTCCCAGGAAATATTAGAGGGGATTCATTCATTACATACATTATACACAGACGAGGCCCAGTGTGTCCTGGGTAAAGTTGTTAATCTTTTGTCATAATATTTACAGACACCGGAGTCCAGATGTGTCTTTTCCTTTCCTCCTGCGCCGTCTGTTTCTCCCTCCCTCTTTCCCCTTTCTTTATTCCCCCCTCTCTCCTGTTACTGAAGGGTTCCACGGTAGTAAGACAGCATTTTTACTTTTATATATATATATATATATATATATATATATATATATATATATATATATATATATATATATATATATATATATATATATATATATATATATATTATATATATATATATATATATATATATATATATATATATATATATATATATATATATATATATGTCGTGCCGAATATGTAAAACTGGTCAATTAGCAAGAACTCATTTAAAATTAAGTCCTTTCTAAAATTTTCTCTTATACGTTTAAAGAGATATATTTTTCATTAATGTTGATGAAAAAAATTATAATTTTGCACCAAAAGAATCTTAGAAAACTTACCTAACCTTATTATAACATGAACAATTTATTTTAGCCTAACCCAACTAAATATATTTTAGATTTGTTTACAATAATTTAATACTAAACAAACACAGTGAAATATATTTTTTTCGTTTGGTTATGAATGATTTTGGCGAAATTATTGCATACACAAATTTTCACTTGTCCTATATAGCAAGATGAACGTTGCTTTTTAAGCCAAGATCGCAAGTTCTGCCTATTCGGCACGACATTTATATATATATATATATATATATATATATATATATATATATATATATATATATATATATATATATATATATATATATATATATAATTCAACTAAATATATTTTAGATAAGTTTACAATAATTTAATAATAAACAAACAATGAAATATTTTTTTTCGTTAGGTTCAGAATGATTTTTACGAAATTATTGCATACACATATTTTCCCTTGCCCTACTCGGCAAGAAGAGCGTTGGCAGTAGAAACGAGTCCAGGAATAACTACTACTACGAAAGCACTATCACTGAGAACAATGCAGATAGAAACTTCTACCGGACTTGTGGTATAATAACTTTTTTCCTGTGTACAAAACTGGAGAACGTGGAGAGCCAGAAATGATTGACTTCATGTATAACAGAAAAGTCACCGATATTTAAGTATATACTGATGGGTTCAACAGAATAAGGGATAATTTTTTCTAGAAATATTCAAGATAAAAGATGTGTATCAACAGTGACCAATTTCAAAGCGGTTTTGTAGCTAATTTTGATTGGACACATTTAATATTAAAAAATCTACTTATATAGCGTACAGGGTAAAGTCAGAGTCATGTTTGATCAGTTGATATGATTTCTGTAATGAATAATAGTTGTAAATGTATTTCAAGTTCGGTTTCGCAACGAATGAATGATCGCTGATATAGTCATGTTACTGAGAAGGGCAAAATCTAGACTACCGATGACGGCGCAGTACCGTGACAGGAATACTATTACTGCTACTACTGCCTCGCTTCACCCCACTTTCTGTTGTCCAACTACCACTACTCCCCCTACCTACTACTATTACCACCACTATCAGCACTACCTCTACCGCTACTGTCTCCACTTTTTCCTTCTTCTCTGTCCCGTCCCTGCCCTCCTCTCGTTCAGATACTGCTCCCTTACATTCATATGTTATTGTGTGACTAGCTAATGGGTAAAGTCGGACCGAAATGTCATCACAAGTTTCTTTCTCCTATTTGCGGGATATTTGTGTATTGTTCTCTACTGCTCTACCTCAACTGATGATAAAATGACCAAGCTAGAAAACAATTATCAAGAAGTAAGAAAAGCTGAATATTAAGAGAAGAACTGGAAAAAATATAAAGTGTGAAAAAAAGAAGATAGATTAAGAGGGAAAAGTTAGGAGAAAAAGAATTCAAGAAGATAAAGAAAAAGAAAGTGTGGTTGTTTCCTTCTCCCAGACTCGTGTATAATCTGACTAAGAGGTCTGTGAATGAGAACCACAATGCGGAATATGTTGATAGGGAAAGAGGCGAATGGAGCTAGAAAAGGATGTAGAATCAGAGGGACAGAGAAAGAGGGAGATCAGAAGAAACAGAGAATTTTAAGGAAATTATAGAAAAAGACAACACAAATGAACAAAACAATCTACACAAAGCCAAGAATAAGGAAACAGCGTCATACAACAGCTCTGTGATAATGTACATTTACGAAGTAAAATAAAGATGCGATAGACTTCCCTTAGTTACGTTATCTCCACTGCCCTTTTCCACTATTAGTGAACATGATGAGAAACTCCTTGACATAAAGTGCACATTAAAGGTTGTGTCCGGATGAGCAGACGTGGGACTGGTTTATGCAAAGGACATAATGGGCTGGAATTCTCATCTGCAGATGTAGCGGACCAGTATGATCCAGTCTGCCAATCAGTGAATCAATTAGCTAGTCTGCTAGTTTAGAGCCAGTCAGTGAATTAGTCAGTCTATCCGCGAAGCAGATAGTGAATTAATCAGTCGGTTCGTCTGTCAGTGAATCAGTGAGCTAGTTTGCCAGTGTATAAATTATATTTAGGTGTATTAGGTGGGCAAGATCTCGTCTGAGAGAGTGTCTGACACCCACTTAGTGATACATTTAGCTGAAGTGCCTCCCAGTAAATAATTCAGCTAGTTAACCAGCTAGCCTGCCAGTCAATCATCTAGCCTACTAGTGACTTAATCGGCCTGCTACCTAGACTGTGAACCAATCAGTCTGCAAGCCAGCCAATGAATCAACCCAGTCTGCTCCCCTTTGAAATTAGTTAAAAAATTTGTCACAGTAGTTACACAGGAATACAAATTGCACCTGACTTCTCTGCCTAACACTTCGCTCCCAGAATAAGAATTTATTTTACCCCCTCCCCCATACACACACACTGACTGCTTTAATATGAGGTACAATAAGGCTCTTGGAGCATGGAGAGAGTGGATTAAGTAGTGGCTAGCGAAGAGGCAACCACAAATAGGTGAGCGCACACACTGCAGTTATGGAGTTGTTGCTGGCTTGTCAACACAAAACTGGCTGTAGTTTTGTTACTATATAGTTCTGCTGTGCCAGTTCCTAGCTAACAGTTGTGTTGAAGAGGTGTGTGGGTGTTCGACCAAGAGCTGTATTGTTAGATATACGTGAGGCTACTCACCCTTTCTCCACACTGTCCTAAATAAACTTTTTACTGGTCTGTGATCATCGTATGCACTTACTAGAAAAAAGATTCAGCGTCCCATCATTCACTATAATTATTTTTTTGGCTGGAAACATTTCGCCAGCCAGTGGCTACTTCAGTCCAATGCAGAGAAGAACGGTGGAAGAGGAGGAGTAGTTTGAGGT
Organism: Cherax quadricarinatus; assembly: GCF_038502225.1. Taxonomy (NCBI): domain Eukaryota; kingdom Metazoa; phylum Arthropoda; class Malacostraca; order Decapoda; family Parastacidae; genus Cherax; species Cherax quadricarinatus. Next base: position 11,751,594 of record NC_091374.1, on the reverse strand, counting down.
AATCAGTTCATCAGCCTTGAGTCGATGTGTTCAGTCTATTAATATTGATAAAAAATTGATGGACTGAACACACCATCTCCAGGCAGAGGGACTGATTACCTCAAACTGCTCCTTATCTTCCACCGTTCTTCTCTGCAATGGACTGCAGAAGGGCTGGTGAAAAGTTTCCAGAATCAAGATACCCAAATAAACTCATCGGTTTTCAAAACGATTTATATAAATTTCTGAGAGCATTTTGTGTAATATTTCTCCTCTATCCTCAGAAACTCAAGAAGAGTTATATATAGAATGAGAACAAGACATTAGAGAAACAATTAACAGGTAGAAGGTACACCACACACCAGATTCGATCACGTCGTACTGAATGTTCATGTGGTGTGTCTGGCTCTCAGCCTATATTCACGTATGCTGCAAACAGCCACCTTCTAGCTGCTGTTTTTTGTGATGACAGGCCTGACCTCTTGTGGTTTTTCACGAAATTATTCTGAACGTATGTTTAATTACCAACTGCCATGTCTGCAAATATGCGAATGCTAATGAGCACATGCCTTCCGACTGCTGTTTTTTATAGTTAATATTTTCACCTTTTGTCTTTTCTTCAATTTATTAAAAAATATAAGAGAGGGGAACTGCAGGGAAAAAAAATATAAGGGTATATACTGGTATCCAGTATATACATCAGAATCCGAACCGGTTGAGCCGGAGCAATGAGTGCAGCATTGTAAGATGACCCTGGAGTATAATGGTGACCTTACCTTTAGACGTCGACAGAGTAGATATGTCAGCAAGGCGGCAGGGATTGGAGTTGGTGTGTTGGAGGCTAAAGACAGATGGCGTCTGTATGCGGGCTTTGTTGTGTGAGAACATTATCTCACAGTGAAACAAGATTCCCTTAACCTCTGCAGGCAAGGTGAGTGGAGCTGCAGTGGCTCTATGTTGTGTTGAAGTTCTGTTAGTGCAGTAGCTCTATTGTTGTGTTGATATTCTGTTAGTGCAGTGACTGTGCTGTGTTGAAGTTTGAAATTCTATTGGAGCATTATCTCTATTGTTGTGTTCATGTACTACTGTTAGTGCAATAGCTCTATGCTGTGCTGATGTTCTGTTAGTGTGGTCTCTCGTTAACTTATATTCTAAGAGGTGTGAAACACGCTTACAATGGATCTTATAGTGTGGAAAAAATGTATGAAATGCCTCTGTAATGGAGTAAGATTTTCCCCGCTTGTAATTCTATCTTTTCCAGGAATAACTATCTGCCGAACTATTATTATTTATAAAGATGTGGGAGTAATTAGGAGTTTTTTTTTTTTAGTTAGCTTAAGGACTAAGTGTAATAATATTGGTAGAATTACCGACAATATGTTACATCTCCACCGACAATATTTTCTCTCTCCAGGAGCTTGACGAAGCTCCTGGAGAGCGAAAGGTTTCCACAATAAAATGTCACATTAGTTGCACGTGTGTCCTTTTACCTAACAAGGACCAAGTGGTAAAAATGGTAAATACCGATGCTCTAGGGAACAGCAGCGGATGGTCAGACTGTAACCTTATAGTGCATCCTCATCTGAAGGCATCTAGTCTTTCAGGTGTTACAATAATCTTTCATGTCTGGTACCTAAATTAACGTTAAAACTGTGTAGTCATAGTCGGGGGTGACAAGTATCCTGGGACATTGTCCCCAGCAAGTCCTCTTAGCTGCAGCTGTGACAACTGTTGTCACGCCTCAGCCATAATAACAATAATTAATAATAAAGAAATAACTGCAAAAATATCATATTATTTCAGATGAGTTATAAAATATTATTTTTAAACTGTGTTTATGGTACCCTTAACTTTACGCTGATTTATTCTAGACTCCCTTTTATATAAACAAAACTCGCACATAGGAGAGAGAAGCTTAAGAAGACGTTTCGATCCGACTTGGACCGAAACGTCGTCGTAAGCTTTGTAAATGGTTCCAGTTACACCGAAACGTAGTCTTAAGTTTCTCTCTCGTATGTACGGGTTATTTGTGTATTGTTCCAGCCACGATATTGTGCCTTTTTGTTACCTTTTACATCTCTCGCTCTACAAAATTATGGAACATGGAGACTGAACTTGGCCTTCAAGTGTTCTCCCTCTGTAAACATGCATCAGATATGACAGCAAACCACTTTTAACAAAGATATAGAACCAATATTGTGGCACATCCCTATGTGGGGGAAATATACATCCCTTTATGCTAAAATTATCGGATATATGTCTGAACATTCAGAGTAATTTAAATAATTGACTAATTCTAAGTGAGGCGAAAATAACCTCTTCTAGCTCAGATATCTCGTTAATCTTGAAAGAAGCTGCGAAACAACACTAGATATTCTAGTTTATTTAATGACTACCAACCGCTTTCTGACATTTTTCGTACTATATTAGAGAAAGTAATCTTTAACAATGCTGTCACACTATTAATTACATTATTGTTTTTATTATTATTATTATTATTATTATTATTATTATTATTATTTTTAGCAGAAGCGACAGCATTAATTTCAATATTTTTTATCCTTTAACTTAAAAATAGATATTTATTTATTCTTCGTTGGAAGCTAATGATTAATCCCTAGAAAATTCACAGTTCATGTTGAAGTAATTGTGACAACAATCTAAAGTATTGCCTCACTCCATTGTAACATTATTACTGAGAGTAACAGAGTCAGGCACCATTAACAATATGAATTTAATCAAAATCTTAAATCTAAAACTACAAAGAAATCATACATGATGTCATTGAAATGATAAACAGAGGCGAGATTTTCTGATCTCAGGTTTATATTAAATAGCAACTTACGGCTTCTGAAAAGATAATATAGCTCAGTGATGCTAGTTCAAAGTCTTGTAATTGGTTCTATTGGCTTTATTATCTTAAGTTTTATCAAGCTGCTTCATTACCTTTAGTTTCATTACTCTCATTCTGATGTTCTTTACTTGTAGGTATCATTCATAGACTTCACAAATAAAGTGGCTGTATGGAATGTAGCCTAGGCTAGGCCTATCATTTTTCTTTTTACTCATTATTTAATTTGTACATTTACGTGCATATATAATTTTTTCTAATTTATAGTGTATTTTTCTTCGGTCGTATGTGCGGATGGACGTAAGTCACATAGATGGGAAGTCATGGAGAATCTGTTTGTAGAACTGAGGATCAAAATAGAAATAATGTAAATAATTGTGTACTCACACATGGAGAGGTCCTTCCTGCCCTCCTGACATACGAGTCCAACCTGGGAGGAAGCCACCGCTAATTACGAGTATCCTGTTACACCGGCGTTGTATAGTTCAGGTGCAGCACAATGCCGCAGTCGAGGGCGACACGCCACCCGCACGACGCAAACCTTTGGGATTTATGAAGAAAAAATAAAGCGATAAACCAGTGGAGAGGGAGGCAGGCCGAGACAAAGGAGAGAACACAATGCTGAGCCTGCCTCAGGACCGTCTGTAATTAACACTATCCCTTTCCTTACCCCTTCTATTTAACACACCCACCCCCTTTCTCCCTCTGCTGCTGCTGCTGCTACTACAGTCTCTTCCCTCATACTCCCCTGCTTCCTCTTCCTCACCTTCCTCCTCCTTCGCTTATTCCTAATCTTGCTCTTTGGCTTCAGCTTTCTTTGGCTTCTTCATCTATCTCACTAGCTGCTGCTTCTTTACCTCCTTCTCCTCCGCTACTCCTTCCTCTTCCTCCTCCGTTTCTTTCTCCATCTCCTCCTCCGCTTCTTCCTCCACCTCCATTGCTCCTTCCAACTCCTTCACTCCTTCCCATTCCTCTGCTTCTTCCTCCTTCCTGTTCCACCTTCAGTACCATTTATTCATTTGCTCAGTGCTCAGGCGATCGGTTTGTTTGATACAGGTGATGCTGCTGTTTGATACAGGTGGTGCTGTTTGATACAGACGGTGCTGCTGTTTGATACAGACGGTGCTGCTGTTTGATATAGATAGTGCTGTTCTTTGCTACACACGATACCGTTGTTTGGCACAGCAGGTGATGCAGGGGTTTATGCAGCAGGTGGTGTTAGTGGAGGAACAAGTGGTGCTGATGAACGAGCGGATGGTGTTGGTGGTGGATCAAATGGTGCTTGACATGGAGCAGGTGGTCCTTGACTTGGAACAGGTGGTGCTTGATGTGGAGCAGGTGGTCTTGGAGGTGGGGTTTAGTAGTATTAGATGGGTTTGTTGTTCTACTTGTGAGGTGCAATCAAGAAACAATTATTACAACAATGATCTGGTCACTGAATAATTGCTGCTCCCGGTGCTATGTGATCAACTGCTGCTCCCGGTGCTATGTGATCAACTGCTGCTCCCGGTGCTATGTGATCAACTGCTGCTCCCGGTGCTATGTGATCAACTGCTGCTCCCGGTGCTATGTGATCAACTGCTGCTCCCGGTGCTATGTGATCAACTGCTGCTCCCGGTGCTATGTGATCAACTGCTGCTCCCGGTGCTATGTGATCAACTGCTGCTCCTGGGGCTATGTGATCAACTGCTGCTCCCGGTGCTATGTGATCAACTGCTGCTCCCGGTGCTATGTGATCAACTGCTGCTCCCGGTGCTATGTGATCAACTGCTGCTCCTGGGGCTATGTGATCAACTGCTGCTCCCGGTGCTATGTGATCAACTGCTGCTCCCGGTGCTATGTGATCAACTGCTGCTCCCGGTGCTATGTGATCAACTGCTGCTCCTGGGGCTATGTGATCAACTGCTGCTCCCGGTGCTATGTGATCAACTGCTGCTCCCGGTGCTATGTGATCAACTGCTGCTCCCGGTGCTATGTGATCAACTGCTGCTCCCGGTGCTATGTGATCAACTGCTGCTCCCGGTGCTATGTGATCAACTGCTGCTCCCGGTGCTATGTGATCAACTGCTGCTCCCGGTGCTATGTGATCAACTGCTGCTCCCGGTGCTATGTGATCAACTGCTGCTCCCGGTGCTATGTGATCAACTGCTGCTCCCGGTGCTATGTGATCAACTGCTGCTCCCGGTGCTATGTGATCAACTGCTGCTCCCGGTGCTATGTGATCAACTGCTGCTCCTGGGGCTGTGTGATCAACTGCTACTCCTGGGGATATGTGATCAACTGCTGCTCCTGGGGATATGGCTGATCAACTCTTGTTCCTGGGGCTATGACTGATCAACTGCTGCTCCAGGGGCTATGACTGATCAACTGCTGCTCCAGAGGCTATGACTGATCAACTGCTGCTCCAGGGGCTATGACTGATTAACTGCTGCTCCAGGGGCTATGACTGATTAACTGCTGCTCCAGAGGCTATGACTGATCAACTGCTGCTCCAGGGGCTATGACTGATCAACTGCTGCTTCAGGGGCTATGACAAGTTTGATTTTCCTGACACCACAAAGCTGTCACTTCAAGTAAGTAGAGTACATAAAATTACAGTACTGCTCCACGTTCATGATTTTGTGACATTTTATTGCGCCGTGGACGATCAGAAATCACTACTGAATCCTTTAAAGCTGATGGCTAGACACGCGGCCATAACCAGCGAGCAATAGCTGTATATTATGCTCTGGTAACAAAGATCGGGTAATACTTTCCTAACATGTGAAATGTTAGGATAAATTTGTGGTGTGTTGTCACTTAGAAGACTGAGGCACTGGACACTATATTCCCGTTTTGAGACCTGGGAGAATTTTAGTTTTTTCTTCTTTTCGAAATAAGTTCTAAAGAGGGGAGTTTGATTCTTTCTCCTCCAGGCGGCTTAAAAGGGGGGATTTTAATTTTGTTTTCGAAGCGCCTTCAGATGCATTTTAATCCCATGAGAGAGGTCTTGAATCTTTCTTTTTTCCCGCAGAGCCTCATTCATATTTTTTCTAATAGAGCGCTTATAGCACTCCTCAGTCTTGCTTCGTCCCCTTAACTTCTACCTTAATGTGCTTCCTCATTATATCCACCTCTGATCCTCCTTTAAACCTTCTATCTTGAAAACTTTAAAAAGTTCGGGAGTACTACACACCCACAGAAGGTCAGGATATTACTGACTCTGGGGATATGTGTGTGTGTGTGTGTGTGTGTGTGTGTGTGTGTGTGTGTGTGTGTGTGTGTGTGTGTGTGTGTGTGTGTGTGTTTTCCTTTTTAGAAAGGGTGAATTATTTATAATTATAATTATGGGGGAGCACTAAACCCGTAGGATTATACAGTGCATGTGGGGGGGGGGGATGGAAGGTATTCAGGCTCAATTCAGGGAACTGGAGCACAGATTCAATTCCCTAGATCAAGAGCCCCTCACCACCGTCAAGGAACCTCCCTTGAGGGGTATAAAGGGTGAAGCCAAGTCTTTCAGTGACGACGGTGAGGGGCTCTTGTTTAAAGGAACTGAACTTATCCTCTGATTCCTTGAATTAAACCCGAATGCTTTCAGATGCTCCAGGCGCTGTATGACCCATAAGGACTTAGTGCTTCCCACTGATTAAAACATTGTCGGCAACATGCCACTTGAATCAATGGTGAACAATTTTACTGACTCTATATTCTGAGATAATGAAGGAATGTGAATATAAAAGATTATACAAGTATACATTATACTATATACTGACTTAACAAATACGTTGGTAATTTTATATGACGGGACACATGTTGTATATTATTAATCATAATAATACTTATATAATGAAATAAGACTAACAGATATCACTTGCTTTTGGGTATAGAAATTTGTTTATATTTGGTTTTCTATGAACACACACACACACACACACCTCACTCGGAATTTACAACATTAAGATACGTCTTTAGCTTTAATAACAATAGAAGATTCAGAAAATAAAAGCAGGAAAGCTCTAAAAAAATACTTATGTCAGTCGCAGGGCCGGCCCTACGTGGCATCCCACTATGAATGGATACTTTTTTGTTCGTGGTCTACCAGGGAGCCGTTCATCACCTTACTTCCATGGTATCCCAGCGAGCATGAACACGTCCTGCAATAGTATAATGTTCGCTCTTACACTATGTATACACTAAGGTCTGGCACATACTACCGTTCCCATTTCACTCCTCTCCTTTCCCATCCAATCTCTGACTTCTGGACGGTGGAACAGGCTATCCCGAGAGATTGTTATTCCCAAGTAACAGCAATTCCAGGTCCGCTGAAAAGAAACCAGTGAATATTCCGTAACTACTGAACCCTTATATCCGTTATCCTAAGTTCCGTGTTCAAGTCTCCAAGCTCAGACTGACAGATTTCATCGTACCGTCTTGGAATATGATATAAACATAGCTAGCAGCTTTTCTTCCCGCTACGTAACTATCACCCAAAGAGGTAACAACGCACTGTTGATGTATCCAGTTTTTATTAATAAAAACCTTCGGGATACAATAGGAATGACAATGCGACTCATTCTTCCTTGGACGTGTCAGTTGATCTGTGCCTTCAGCACCAGAGATGTCAGTGGGTCTGAGTGAAAGGCCAAAGTCTTGGAAGTCCCTCAGCATGCCCAACTTCGTGGAAGTAGAAGCCAATTAATATAACTTCAAGAATATCTTCTCATTACAAGAATTAACTTCCTGATAAAATAAAAACTATTGATAGCAGATGACTGCAACTTTTCCTTGCTGAATATCTTCCCTGACCAGGATTTAAAATTAATTTTAGAAGGATAACGCTTAGGTACTCTTCACTTACATAAACCTTAACAACCCTGAGAGAGAGAGAGAGAGAGAGAGAGAGAGAGAGAGAGAGAGAGAGAGAGAGAGAGAGAGAGAGAGAGAGAGAGAGAGAGAGAGACAAAGACAGACAGAAAAAGAGACAGAGACAGACAGACAGAGGGAGGAGGAGGTTGATCTGATATTAAACAGTAGCTAAAAACAACTATTAAACTCATCCTGTTTCGAAAAAAATACCAAGGTAAAAATATCAAGCATATAAGAGGATCCGAGAATAATGAAACAATTACATTACCCATCCCTGGAAAGATAGAAAATTATAATTATTATAGGTGTGTATGAGTGTGTTTCTGTGTGTGTGCCGAATAGGTAAAACTTGCTATTTTGGCTTAAATAGCAAAGCCAAATAAGGCAAGCAAAAATTTATGTGCAATAATTTCACAAAAATCATTCTGAACCTATCGAAAAAAATATATTTCATTGTTTGCTTATTATTACATTATTGTAAACTTATCTACAATATATTTAGTTGGATTAGGCTAAATTAAATTGCGCTTATATGTTTAGGCGAGTTTTCTAAAGGTTCTTTTGGTACAAAATTATTAATTTTTACATTAACATAAATGAAACAAATATATTTTTAAACGTATAAGAAAAAAAATAGAAAGAATTTTAAACGAGTTCTTGCTAACTGAACAATTTTACCTATTCGGCACGACATATATATATATATATATATATATATATATATATATATATATATATATATATATATATATATATATATATATATATATATATATATATATATATATATATATATATATATATATATATATATATATATAAAGATGGATAATGTTAAAGGCGATACATCAGCGGAGAGGAAATTAAGGTTAATGGAATTAATTAAATATCAGGAGAGAAAAATCTCCATAATTTATGCGTTGGAAAACATGTTTCTTTCAGCATGGATTAATTAGGGTAAATGCAGTATAATACAACAAAAAAAATTCATAAGTTAACATAGCTTCCCCACATTAGAGAGCATAAATATTTCAAACGAGTAAATCAACTTAACTTGACTGCATCACATCATACCATGTTTGGATTCTCTACTACTAACAACTTCTTAACATAATTTAACTTCTGTTTAACACTATTTTCATTTCTCATTTGAGGTTGTATTTGCTTTCACACATATCTTGACTCATCACAAGATATAAGGACGAAGGAAGTCATAACCCCACACCAAGTGACATCAGACCCCATTAATGTCTGAAACAGGAGGTACTTGAGGCGAGGGAGGCAGAGTCTAAGACATGAAATGATGGGAGGCAGATGTGAGAGCAACGAAGGTAACATGGCCAATGCACTGCGAATTACCATCATGGTGATTCTGGGGACGATAATGGCGCCATGGGCTGTTTCATTAGTACCAGGCATAATGCCTGGGAGTACGAGAAACGATAAAGGATCAGTCATGAGTGTGTGTGTGTGTGTGTGTGTGTGTGTGTGTGTGTGTGTGTGTGTGTGTGTGTGTGTGTGTGTGTGTGTGTGTGTGTGTGTGTATACTTTCAGACGAGTGTTCAACTATCTGCATGCCATTTAATTTAGAGAATTTGCTCTAATGGAATAAACGTAACGTGTGTAATTACACGTTTAGTTTATTAAGCTCTCAGGGCAATACGACCGCATCCCGCATTTTCTTGTTAAGGATCTAAGTAAAATTTATAATAATAATTTGTTATAATAAGAATTGTAATTATAATAATGTATTAGTTTTAACTAATTTTTAATAATTTATTGCCTTTTAATTTGTCCCCATATCCTTCATCTGGTTTGTAAGGGTTGCTACACTAACTGTTTATATACACGAATAACTCGACCATAGGAGAGAGAAGCTTACGACGTTTCGGTCAGACTTGGATCATATAAAAGTTGTACTTATATAAAAGAGTGAGGGAGCCAGTATAGTATATAAAGTACCACTATGCTAATTCGTGTTTAATTATTATTTTCAAATTTTAAATCTCGAAAGACTAATAAATGTATCAGTAAGTATTTACGTAGTGAATTTCTGTGTTTACCTTTAATTCTAATTAGCATAAACCTCTTATCTGCCCAGTCACTATATGTGAGGTACAGCACTACTGCATTACTGTAATACTAGGAATGATAACGAAACAAGTTACCTTGTAGCACTTGGCACTTGAGATACTCAGAACTGTCACCCTGGGGTTACAGCTCTGAGGTAAAAGTCCTAAGAGTTGTTTTAAAAGTGGTGAGGTGTCTATTTCACACTTGTATTCAGCCCTGTAATGTTTCGTTCACAGTGGTGACTATGAATTTTTTAATTCATTAACATTAGAATCCTGAGGAACGAAAATTATTTTCGCTAGATTACTTACGATGTAAATTATTATAATAAAAACTAAGCACTAAACCACCAGGGTCACACAGCGCTGACTTACGGTGTAAAAAAAGTTCTTTAAATTCAATGATTATTAGGATTTGAAACTTAAACATCAAGAATAACACCAATATGATTATCAAATTGCATGACCGATTACCTTAGCAATACAGTGCATGTAATTTGAATATAAAGCGAAGAATGGTGAGGGTAAGTGGGTCAACAGACATTATATAAGCAACATTATCAACATCAGCAACATCATATAAGCAAGTTATGGTACTGTAGTACCGACAAGTACATGAATACACGGGAAACAGTATGGCATCTTTATTAACGAGACGAACACGACAATCATGTCTATATCTGTAAAAGCAGCTAAAGAGCGAGTAACGGTGATTCCGCTTTTTCCAGGTGGCTCAATCTTGGTGACAAATATCCATTAAGATTGCACGCAGGCTTCCTACTACTTGCCAGTCTTTCATGCTACCAGAAAGGCCACAAATATATAATGACGTAATCGAGGCTCTTACTGAATTTGCCGGGTTGTGATAGATGTCATAATCATTTGGAATCACATTATGCTCAACACATCTCTCTGCTACCTGGTAATATGATCCACTGATCTCTAATATCCCATCTGGGCAAAATGAAATGGCATAATAACCTGAGTACGATACTAAATATCAACGAGTCCTGCAGAATTCGAAATAAATCACACTACTAAATGAGCCACTTTCCAGACTAATTCGTGCCTGGAGGTAAGGTCATTATTTGCAGCATCCGTGAGAGTTGGATAGCCGAAATTATCATTCACTGAGTGACCCAACGCTAACGACCTCATTCTCCAAGGACTGCCGGCCTGACGTCAAACTTGATTGGCAGGCGGCAGAGAACATATATAGGTCATTAGGTGCAACATTCGACTCGAACTTCGTCGGAAGCGTCACCAAAGTCAGCACCAGGATTACAAATTGAATATATCTCCCAATGTAGGGAATAGTGTTATAATATCGGCATCACTGTAATGATAGTACCGATGCATTGAGGACTATACTCATACAGAGTACTTTCAATTACTGGTTTGAGGACTATACTCATACAGAGTACTTTCAATTACTGGTTTGAGGACTATACTCATACAGAGTACTTTCAGTTACTGGTTTGATATTACTACTGCAATAATGTCACTATTGATGTAACTTGCCTTGGCTACATTAATGAAGCATAAAAGCAACTTTAGCTTACTATATAAGGTGGGTAAATAACAAAAAGGCACAATACCGTGACTGGAACGATACACAAATAACCCGCACATAAAAGACAGAAGCTTACGACGACGTTTCGGTCCGACTTGGACCATTGACAAAGTCAATGGTCCAAGTCGGACCGAAACGTCGTCGTAAGCTTCTGTCTTTTATGTGCGGGTTATTTGTGTAAGGTGGGTAATTAAGTTATTCTATTATTTATTGCCCATTTATCAAACAATTGCAGTATAAAAACACCTAAAATGTTTAAATTTCTCATCTGCTTTTCTGGAATTATAAGACATAGGATGAAGAAATCTTTACATTATTTATGTAGCTATAAAACTTTTGAAATTTTATTCACCATTTTCAACAATGTACGACTCTCACGGAAGAGGAAGAGAGAGAAGGGAAAAGCCAGGTGAGGAAAGACGCTCAAAAGGTGTAGGAAGAAGTTCAAGAAGTCAGTGGAGTTGCTAGGGTTAGTGTTACACGGGGCGGCATCTTTAGTGTCACACCCCCATGAAATCCAAGGGCGGGGGAATGGGGAAGTAAACTCCAGTTACGTCACTACTGCATGACCAGTGACTAATATGTAGCAATGAGAACGTTTAAGGGCCATAAACCGAACAGGAGAATACTTCTCAACTTTATTAATGATAAAATAAATAATCGCAGTAATACTGAGGAAACAAACTCAAATACTACTGGGTACAGGCAACACATCCTACATTTATTCATCTTCAACAATGAAAAAAAAAATGCAATATCAGAGGAACACTAGTTCCGATTTGACCTTGAGTACAGGTAACCTCTCAGTGATCTTACATTTCCTTGCCTTCAATCCTGCAAAATCATCTATCACATCATCAAAATCAATGATTTTTCCCTATATAGGCCTATTTGTACTCTGTAATCATATAATAGGCTATATAGAAACGAAGGATTTTCCTCTTATGTTGGTGTAGCACTGTTTTGGGTATTAGTGTTACCTTCTTTAGATGCTCTATGGTGTTGCCCGGGGCTGCCCGCCACCCCTCACCCCCCAATCGTTACGCCGCCACTGCAAGAGGTGTAGGAAGAAGTTCAAGAGGTGTACTATCACCAGGTGTAGTATAGCCAGGTGTACTGTATTAAAACTATAACTAGGTGTAGGAAAAATAAGTAAAAACGTGACTACGTGTATAAAGACCAAGACCAAGTGCAGGTAAACATGACCAGGTGCACGAAGACCATTAAATTTAGAAAGAAGACTTGTAGATGTGAGAAAAGAGAACACTGGGAGTAAGAAAAAGACCGGCTCAGAAGTGGGTGGAGACATTAAGCTGGGCAAGGACTGGGAGTGTTTGAATAATTTACTGCAGACTCGAACATTGCAAATTTACGAGGGAGAAACGATGGAAGGAGAGATAATGTGGACACAGTTTTATAACTGATCTACATGTCGATGGATCAATTTGGTAATTGATTAATACTTGTGAAATGGATGTTATTGGATGAAAAAATAGAAGTGGACAGGGAAAGGGGAGGGGACGGCAATGGAAGGAAAGTGGACAGGGAGGGAAGGAAATAAATGCGAAAAAAAAGATGTAAAGATAAGTAGAGATAATCTTACAACTTTGGTTTAATCTTTACTTTCGTCTCCATAAGAATGGGGAAGACTGATAATGGCAGATAAAAAAAAATAGTGAAATATACTCATATTGAACAGAGTTTGCGGCGTTTGTGGCTGGAAATTCTTAGACAATGTGCCCGAGGTCAGTGAGTATAATTGAATGTTAAATAAATGTTGGAGTACAGGTATTTGCATAGGAGAGGAATACAAATAAGATGTGAAGTGTGTTATTAAAGTACACATTTCATAGAAAGGGACCTATTACACCCCTGTGATACACTAGAATCAATTTTAGTGGCTTACAAACACTGCTCCATTTAGAAATACTCTAAGAAATTGATCTTTAAAGTTGTCACTCAGGTGTCGAGGAAAGCTAAAAATTAAGTGCATTATTGTATCAGGAGGTCCTGGTGCTACACCTTGACTAGTGAAAGAATACCCAGAGTTGGGCATAATTTATTAACAAGTTTTGCCTCAGATGTTTTACAGCAGCGGGAGTTAACCCAAGGTCACATACTGCCAATGAGAAATTTACTTGTGCTGTAAATCCAGGATGTGACTGGTGAAAGCATTTATTTAATTGTTATGATCTGCAGCAGTGTCCCATTCGCCGACAAGTTTCAAACTTGCTGGTCTTCCACAGGCAGACTTTATGTGATGTTTCACTTAGTCGGTAAAAACAGTTTTGTCAGTTCACTGGACATATGCATAAGATCTCACCTGCTCGCCTTCCTTTCCTCCCTTCCTTCCCCCTCTCCAAGAATTCTAAAGGAATACAAATGGGTTATTACCATGCAATTAAAAAACAGCTGTTAATTTATCAGAGTTCATTTCAAAGCCTGGTCGAAGTCAGTTTAATATTAATACACGTATAAAGTGGAACCAACTGTAAGGCAGATGACAATTTCTAAAGTATCTATGAGAGAACATGTTCTAAAAAAGAAGTCAAGTGAGAAATAAATGATCGCTGATGACACTGATGCTCTTGACATAACTCACTCCTCCCCTAAACCAAACTGAACCAGGTGGAACCTCGAAAGAATTGACAATTTTTCCAGACATTATAGCAAAAATCATCTCTCGTTCTGTTGTTTATTATATTAATAGGGAAACGTTAAACTCGTAAGGATCATAAATCGCCCGGGAAATGGACGGTAATGAGGTTTAATTCAAGGAATGGGAAGGCTGCACCAATTACTTGGATCAAGAGCCCTTCGCCAGCATATAGGTTTTGCAGTCAGAATTTGGGTATGCACCAAGTTTTTAAATGATCCTGATAATCATTAAAAAACGTGGTGCATAATAGTGTCCCTGGAGTTATCCACCACTTTCTTGGCTTGAAATTCAATGTATCTCTTCCTCCTGTTGATGACCCCTATGGGTTTAGCGCTTTCCCGAGATTAAAAAGCAAGACGAGATTTCACTCGCATGTTATCTAGCACTCATGTTAGCAAGTGAACCAGAAAAATATTTAACTGGCTGTCTGAATGACTGACGGCAGTGACACTGGTAGCAGTTGCTGGCCACTGCCCTGCTCTTTTACTCACCTGAATTTAAATTAGCTTTGCCATCGAGAAATAGGACAATTTGCAATGCGCTAAGCAGAGTTGCCAGAGGTAAATAAGAGGCTATTGCCAACTACTCTAGGGTAACTACGTAGCAATCTTGCTCTAACCTTCTCCGGGCCCTTAACCGTTCTTTTGTAGAGCGATTTAAGAAAACGCACTTGCCATTTAACTGTCAATATTTCAATCAGATAGTTATTCCAGCTTAGACTGGAAACTGGAAGCCAGTAGATCGGACTCACCTAGAAAACTTAGTAAGTCTGTCTCGTGTTGCTGTTTTAGGGAAGGTATCATGGTCTCGGGTGAATATTATAACAGTTTTGACCATGGATCATGAGAATTATACACTTATTCTCTTTATAGCTTCACTGTATATTTTATTTATTTTTTGTGCTTCCCATCAGCAGATGTTCCAGTTCTGGACTTCCTCTATCCAGTCACTCGCTCTCATTCTCACTCTTCCTCCTCCCCTCGTCCCATGCCTCCCTTTTCCTCAGCGCAGATATACACCGCTGCGGGGAGGTAGATTTCTATGCTTATTGCTGCCCCGGTCACTGCATTCTTATACAGGAGAGAATTGTTTCACCATTCCCATCCTCATTACCTAAGTAATTCCACGGAAAGACGGCGTTACGTGGGAGAGGGAGAGGTGCGGCTAGGGTGAGACAGATAAAGGCTAAGTGGGGTGGAAGGATGAATACCAAAACGAAAAGGATTATTGAAGAGTGAAAGTGATGAGTGTGTTATAGTAAGGTAAGTGGAGGTGATGAGTGTGTTATAGTAAGGTGAGTGGAGATGATGAGTGTTATGGTAAGGTGAGTGGAGATGATGAGTGTTATGGTAAGGTGAGTGGAGGTGATGAGTGTGTTATGGTAAGGTGAGTGGAGGTGATGAGTGTGTTATAGTAAGGTGAGTGGAGGTGATGAGTGTGTTATAGTAAGGTGAGTGGAGGTGATGAGTGTGTTATAGTAAGGTGAGTGGAGATGATGAGTGTTATGGTAAGGTGAGTGGAGATGATGAGTGTTATGGTAAGGTGAGTGGAGATGATGAGTGTTATGGTAAGGTGAGTGGAGGTGATGAATGTGTTATAGTAAGGTGAGGGGAGGTGATGAGTGTGTTATAGTAAGGTGAGTGGAGATGATGAGTGTGTTATAGTAAGGTGAGTGGAGGTGATGAGTGTGTTATGGTAAGGTGAGTGGAGGTGATGAGTGTGTTATAGTAAGGTGAGTGGAGGTGATGAGTGTGTTATAGTAAGGTGAGTGGAGGTGATGAGTGTGTTATAGTAAGGTGAGTGGAGGTGATGAGTGTGTTATAGTAAGGTGAGTGGAGGTGATGAGTGTGTTATGGTAAGGTGAGTGGAGGTGATGAGTGTGTTATAGTAAGGTGAGTGGAGGTGATGAGTGTGTTATAGTAAGGTGAGTGGAGGTGATGAGTGTGTTATAGTAAGGTGAGTGGAGGTGATGAGTGTGTTATGGTGAGTGGAGATGATGAGTGTGTTATAGTAAGGTGAGTGGAGGTGATGAGTGTGTTATGGTAAGGTGAGTGGAGATGATGAGTGTGTTATGGTAAGGTGAGTGGAGGTGATGAGTGTGTTATGGTAAGGTGAGTGGAGGTGATGAGTGTGTTATAGTAAGGTGAGTGGAGGTGATGAGTGTGTTATGGTAAGGTGAGTGGAGATGATGAGTGTGTTATAGTAAGGTGAGTGGAGGTGATGAGTGTGTTATAGTAAGGTGAGTGGAGGTGATGAGTGTTATGGTAAGGTGAGTGGAGGTGATGAGTGTGTTATAGTAAGGTGAGTGGAGGTGATGAGTGTTATAGTAAGGTGAGTGGAGGTGATGAGTGTGTTATAGTAAGGTGAGTGGAGGTGATGAGTGTTATGGTAAGGTGAGTGGAGGTGATGAGTGTTATGGTAAGGTGAGTGGAGGTGATGAGTGTGTTATGGTAAGGTGAGTGGAGGTGATGAGTGTGTTATGGTAAGGTGAGTGGAGGTGATGAGTGTGTTATAGTAAGGTGAGTGGAGGTGATGAGTGTGTTATGGTAAGGTGAGTGGAGATGATGAGTGTGTTATAGTAAGGTGAGTGGAGATGATGAGTGTGTTATAGTAAGGTGAGTGGAGATGATGAGTGTGTTATAGTAAGGTGAGTGGAGATGATGAGTGTGTTACAGTAAGGTGAGTGGAGGTGATGAGTGTGTTACAGTAAGGTGAGTGGAGGTGATGAGTGTGTTACAGTAAGGTGAGTGGAGGTGATGAGTGTGTTACAGTAAGGTGAGTGGAGGTGATGAGTGTGTTACAGTAAGGTGAGTGGAGATAATGAGTGTGTTACAGTAAGGTGAGTGGAGGTGACGAGTGTGTTACAGTAAGGTGAGTGGAGGTGACGAGTGTGTTACAATAAGGTGAGTGGAGGTGACGAGTGTGTTACAGTAAGGTGAGTGGAGGTGACGAGTGTGTTACAGTAAGGTGAGTGGAGGTGACGAGTGTGTTACAGTAAGGTGAGTGGAGGTGACAAGTGTGTTACAGTAAGGTGAGTGGAGGTGACGAGTGTGTTACAGTAAGGTGAGTGGAGGTGACGAGTGTGTTACAGTAAGGTGAGTGGAGGTGACGAGTGTGTTACAGTAAGGTGAGTGGAGGTGACGAGTGTGTTACAGTAAGGTGAGTGGAGGTGACGAGTGTGTTACAGTAAGGAGAGTGGAGGTGACGAGCGTGTTACAGTAAGGAGAGTGGAGGTGACGAGTGTGTTACAGTAAGGTGAGTGGAGGTGACGAGTGTGTTACAGTAAGGTGAGTGGAGGTGACGAGTGTGTTACAGTAAGGTGAGTGGAGGTGACGAGTGTGTTACAGTAAGGTGAGTGGAGGTGAGAAGTGTGTTACAGTAAGGTGAGTGGAGGTGACGAGTGTGTTACAGTTAGGTGAGTGGAGGTGACGAGTGTGTTACAGTAAGGTGAGTGGAGGTGACGAGTGTGTTACAGTAAGGTGAGTGGAGGTGACGAGTGTGTTACAGTAAGGTGAGTGGAGGTGAGAAGTGTGTTACAGTAAGGTGAGTGGAGGTGACGAGTGTGTTACAGTAAGGTGAGTGGAGGTGACAAGTGTGTTACAGTAAGGTGAGTGGAGGTGACGAGTGTGTTACAGTAAGGTGAGTGGAGGTGACGAGTGTGTTACAGTAAGGTGTGTGGAGGTGACGAGTGTGTTACAGTAAGGTGAGTGGAGGTGACGAGTGTGTTACAGTAAGGTGAGTGGAGGTGACGAGTGTGTTACAGTAAGGTGAGTGGAGGTGAGAAGTGTGTTACAGTAAGGTGAGTGGAGGTGACGAGTGTGTTACAGTAAGGAGACAGAGTCGATGAGCATCTTCATGGTTAAAAGAAAAAAAAACTGGGCTTCTTTTTTAACCATCTTAAGTGCTCGCTTAAATATATAAGCTTATTTGAAGGTAATGCAGCCTGCGCAATAAAGTTAATAACAGGGAGAGGTGATGCTAGTGGAGGGATGACTGTGGAATAGCCATTGTAGTAGAAAGAAGAATAATGATGACGATGCCTGATGATTTATAATAAGATAATGATGGTGGCGGTTGGTCGACGATAATTATGGTCAACATGGTGAGAGAATAGGTTAAGTATGCTCAAATTTTCGTGAAAACGGATGAAAGAATATTAAATAATGAAACGCTACATTTTCCTGTATATGCCCCAGCCACAGCCCAGTTAACGCAGTGTATTATTTTGTGTTAATGAATAGGTTTGCG
Organism: Cherax quadricarinatus; assembly: GCF_038502225.1. Classification (NCBI taxonomy): domain Eukaryota; kingdom Metazoa; phylum Arthropoda; class Malacostraca; order Decapoda; family Parastacidae; genus Cherax; species Cherax quadricarinatus. The sequence goes on along the minus strand of NC_091374.1, from coordinate 11,733,364 downwards.
GTGTTTCAGTACTGTATGAAGGTGGAGAAAGAGGCGTCTAAAACACAACCTCCTGCGACAGGGTTCAAATTAATGGTCGTGTTTGCCCCAAGCATCAATTTATCATCCATCTGACTTATTTGATCTGAAAAGACGCCCTCAAGTTTTTTTTAAACCCATAAACCGCTGGATCTAGACCTTAATTTAATCTAAAAAAAATTGTTCCAGCATAAAAAAAGCAAGAAAAATGTGATATTACTGAACTATAGTTAGGTATATTATTATAGCCTATGTTATTATAGTCTGGTTCCTTCACCAGAACTCTAAGGAATGACGCCTGGAACATACGTTTATTTCTGTGTAATAGCACTTTATTGCTTATATTATTACCCTGCATACTTCTAAGCCTGTTATTTTATTCCCCACGCCATTACCTTTCCCTTTCATTCTCCACGCTCCTTGCTTCCCTGCTGCATTACTGCATAACCAATGCTGTATTTTATACCATTTTAATGTTCATAACCAATATTCTTCCTATTTTTTTTTATCTCTCTCCCTAACGGTTTCTCAGTTAATTTATTCTTTAAAGATATACCTTGTTTTTAAAGTGACACCAACTTTGCATTCCATTACCCTGAAGCCACACTACTTTCTTCCTTACACACTGACGCCACACTATTACACGCACTCTAAAGGCATTCCACTTTCTTCCTGACTACGCACACGTCATGCCGCTTTCTTTCCCAGTATTACACCATACCACTTTCTTCCTCACTACCCTGCCACCATATACATTTTTTCCCCATTTTCCTGCAATAAGCAGTTTATTTCCCATTATTTTGCAACCACTTTCACATTCACCAATTTTCTTGCAATCACTTTCTTGCCCCTTAAACTATCTCTATAATTACTTTCTGCTTCTCTCTCACCATGCAACTTTCTTACCAACACGTCAAACCTCACACCACCACTTTCTTCATACGTACTTTACTCCACTACCAACATCCTAATTCCTCCTTTGCTACTGGAGGAAGTTAGAAATGCCATACCTTTCACTTTCTAAGTATTCCCTCCCATGCTCTCCCCTCCTAACCTGTCAAATATTCCCTTTGCTTCCTACACACACGTATCATTCATTTCCTGCTTTTATTCCCTCACTTTCCACCTTGTCTCACTCTCCAGGGAGGGAGAGAGTAGTAACAAGGGTGTAGGGAGAAGGTAGGGGGGAGTGTGGCTCGACACGCCAGGCGGCTCTCAAGTGCATATTTCCCAGGAGGACTTGTACATCAGCGCTGTGATGGATTACCTCTCTGGGTGCCACTGTGCGTGTTACTGGAGTGCCGCAAGGAAAAAATAAAAACCACGATAAACACATCTAAGGATATATTTAAATTTCAGAGAGAGAGAGAGAGAGAGAGAGAAAGGATGGCTCGAGTCTGGAACAAGTTCGTATACTATGACATCGACGAAATAAAGTCAGGTAACCAAATGAAATAGCTGGCCCACAGATGGCTTCAACTTCATCCTGTTCTCTATTCGTGTTTCACAACAAAAAGGCTTTCAAATTAGCTTATGTAGGTAACAACTCTTAGCTTGTAAATAAAGTTAGGAATCCTTAACCTAACCTTGCGAAACCCTGTGTAAAAGAGAGCGAGAGAAAGGTGACTGAGGTAGCTCAAACTTCTCCAAGAATAATGCGTATAACACTACAGGTATATATATCTTTTCTACCTCGTGGGAGATTTTATGGAACTGAATTTTCATGGGATAATTTTATATTTTATGTTTACTGCGTAAAATTAGTATCCAGTATATAATTTATGCACTGTTTTCAAAGTGATATAATCTGCATGCTATAGAAAAAACGTGAAAGATGTTCATAGAGAAGACTAAGACGAAAATGAAGTGGACGAAGAGGAAAGAGCTTCAAATAAGGATGGAGAAATACTGAAAATTTTAAATAAGGATGGAGAAATACTGAAAATTTTAAATAAGGATGGAGAAATACTGAAACAACTGGTGATATGCTAGAGATGAATACAATATATGCCGCAGTAGTATGTTGTTCGAACATTGAGAAAAAAAAGGAAAAAAATCCAGACATGCAATAAAATGAATTACAGATATAAAAATCATGAAATATTATAATTGAAAGCACTAGAAATGACGTCGTTGGAAGATAAGAAAACATGAGCAGATACGACGATAATACAGTATATAAATTTACAAGCCCACAGAAGGACCAAATAAGAATGGAACATTCTTTTCAACCTGTAATGGAAGAATATATATATAGGTCACCTGTTGAAAATATATAAAACTGAATAAAAAAGTAATTTCAAAAATTAATATCCCTTCTTCTATACACATATACCTCTCTCGGTGTATATATGATCTGTATTCACCTATTTGTGGTTGCAGGGGTCGTGTCACAGCTCCTGGCCACGCCTCTTCGCTGATCCCTACTAGGTCCACTCTCTCTCCTTACTCCAAGAGCTGTGTTTATCTGTGCGTGCGTGCGTGCGTGTGCGCGTGCATATTTTCGTTCACAAATCCCTCAAAACATGATTCTAAGAAAATAATAATGGGCCACATGCACAAACATACAAATATTTATTACTAATTTCTAACAAAATAGAGAAGGCCAGTGTGAATGTTATAGTGGCAACTAAGGTGTCCTCGGCCGCCTCGTAACCTCCCTCTCACCTCGCCCACTGTACAGTTATCCTGAATCCTGCTATGATTTACGCCCAACCGGGCCAGCAACCCCAAATTTATACGTTTACCCAGGCTGTTCAATATCGTAACAACCACCCCACAAAACTAATCTGCGTGATGGAGGTGCACGGCATACATCTGTCATAATAAAATAGAAGTTTAATGGCCAATGTTCTTCATTGGTGTTGCAGTATCTTATAATCAAGACACTGTATACACACATATAGGAATTCATTCGTGTGTTTCGCTGTGATGAATTATACTACCCATATATATCCCAGATCTTAGAGAAGACCTTTAAATAATTTAGTAATTTGCATTATCATTTTTAAGCTTAGAAGGTAGCAATTAATTTTTTCTAATTTTAAGAAAAGCAAATTGCAGCCTACAAAAGCCAGAATCTAGAAGCACAAGCTGGTCAGGTCCAACTCACACCCACTCATGTATTTAACCAATCTATTTTTAAAACTAAACAACGTCTTAGCTTCTATGACGGTACTCGGGAGTTTGTTCCACTCATCCACGACTGTTACCAAACCAGTACTTTCCTATATCCTTCCCGAATCTGATTTTTTTCCGATTTAAAACCATTGCCGCGAGTCCTGTCTATGCTAAATATTTTTTAGCACGCCAACTTAGCCTATGATAACCAAATAGTCAAACACAGACTTATTTTTGATAGGAAGAAACCATTTTAATTGATGAAACTGGCACGTGATAACTTGCACAACTAAACTTCAAGACAGTGCTTCCCTTGGATAAAAAAACATCAGCAAAGTTTAAAACCTAAACCCGCGAAACGTTCCATTTCATAAGATGCATCAGCCATTGGGGATCAATGCCATTCACAACGATTATATTTTCAACCGAAAGCAATAAACCCGTAGGAGTCATAGATCCTGTGGAATGGGAGGTATTTAAATACGATCAAAGAGGAAGGTAAGCCCAGTTCTTAGGATCAAAAGCCCTTTACCAGAAGCAAGAGAAAATTATACAACAAGGTAAAATAATGCCATATCATTTCGATATCAAAAATGGCAAAATGACATCTACTACATACTGCATTAAATAAACCGTCTTGTCGGATACACCAGAGTTGATATTCTGAAGCTGGCAACATCCTAGGTAATCTACACATGCTGCTATGTGTGATAATTTATGTAACTGTATTTATGTATACCTGTACCTGAATCAATTTACCAGTTGTTCCAAGAATCTAGTCCTCGTTACCGTACACAAATGTTGAAAACTTAAAGCCGACTGGATGAGACAGTCTTGAGTTAGGAACGAAATAAAATCGAAAGGTTGGAGGAAGAAAAATAAATTTAGGAAAACTCTTAAAGGTGCCCGTCTGGTCGTACCTAATAACTAAGTGTTGGCCATCCTGACCTTAACACGTCGTGAATAAATGATTTACAAAACCTATAAGTTGACAAATGAGACACTTGTGCAACATTTGGTTATCTTTATTCAGGAAACGTTTCGCCTCCTTTCTCTGCATTGGATTGAAGCCACTTAGTGGCGAAACGTTTCCAGAATAAAGATACTCGAATGCTGCACAAGTGTCTCAATTATCAACTTAACATATCAGGGAGGGATTGTTGGTCTCCCGTAAGGTGGCCCTCCTCCAAAATTATCTTCCCGTCATTGAGCGTCACAGACGCTGTCTTGCTCAGTCTACTTCTATAAACATATTCCCGCATCTTTTCTTCTCTATAAGCCTCTCTCTTGTATGTACATTCTCATTGATCTCATTTTCAAAACACTCGTGATTTGAGCTCTGCTGTCTTATCTCCCACTGCCTTGACTTTTATGCATGTTTCTACGGTTTTTCCTCTTCACGACTTATTTCTACACAAGGACAGTATGAGAGGTTCTTCGGTTTATCTTTCAATGTGTGTGTGTGCTTTCTGTGATTCAGAACTGACAATACTGAAATCTGGTAGATTGATCTTAAAAAGATGGATAGCCTGAGCATTAACTGCTGATTTGTTTTGATACGATCTACACTTGCCTCTATTTTGTTCAAGGTGATGTGAATATTACCCCAGCATGGTGTCGAAATATACAGAACAATTAATGTGGGTTATTACTGAGCATGTAAAAGCAATTTTAAAATTGTGTATCTAATATTACAATTGTTATTTACTACGAATATACTTTATGCATAAACAAATATTTATAAACTGCAGTTTGGTGCCCTATATAATGGAGAAGTAATCTGCTGACAAAGCTGGTGCCTAAAATTGCATATTTTAATTATAAATATAGAGGCAATGAAGAAATTACCATTATTTAGTTGTTGTTATGCTTTTATAAAATGATATTTACTCTTGTGTGCTGTAAACGTAATTTATAAACGAGACATAATTAAAAATATTAAAAAGTTATTTTAATACAAACTATTTACAAAAAAAACAATCATTACTTCATTGTGAAATAAAGGCACGAGCCAAGGAAGAAATTTATTATTTTACAAGTAAATTAAACATTTATATTTTAATGGGAGTTTAAAAAAATCATATTTTCTACATTTTCTACGCCCAAAGAGTTATTTGCGGTGACAATCAGTTACGCAAAATATAAAGAAAAACTGTTCACACTGCAAAAACAGATTAAAGCTTATATCAATAAAAACAACTAATATACTTTGTGCAACCTTAGTGATGTTCAGATTTTGAGACAGTTTTTAAATTAAGATGCCGACAAAGTATCAAAAATAACTAACAATAATATTAATCATAACTTAGCATTTACTGATTGGTAAATTGCTCTCAATGTTTTACATTATCGGATTTGAGAAAACACAAAACTCCTCATGAAAAAATGAATAAGAAAAAAATTGTAAGAATGACGCTTTAATTTTAGAATTTAACTCTTATGACTATTTATGCAATTATATAATGTGTCCACAGGCCTAACTAACCGTCTCTCTCCATTTCCTCGGTCTCTCTCCCCCTCCCTTTTTCTCCCTCTCTTCCATTATCACTTCCCTTTTTCTTCCTCTCTTCCATCCTCCCTTCCTCTCTACCTTTCTCACTCACTCCTATTCACACACTACGCTATCACTGGTACAAACCACCACCATCTGTAATATGTTGTAAACTAGTACAAAGCATTAGGTTGTCGGCCATGCCCTTCATACCTTCTCTGTGAGCAACCTTAGGAGGCGAGGAACACACAACACACTCAACAAGAACAGCACAAAAAAGCATTACCAAGGGATCAAGTGTCACTCCGGGTGTGTCACCCATGTTAACAAGGCAGGACATTACCGATTACTGTAAGTGTGTCAGTATGAGATGATATTAGGAGATAGAAGGTGCACTGACCTCTGGGTGAAGAGAATATTGAAAGTGAACATTCAAGCCTTTTATGACTACGAGTTGAGGCATTTCCCATTAATAATAATAATAATAATAATAAGGAAATAAGGAGTGGAACTTTTACAAATACAACAAAGAATTTATGTAAAATAAGAATAAGATGTCAATTTCAGGGTAGTGGAGATATAGAATATATATATATATATATATATATATATATATATATATATATATATATATATATATATATATATATATATATATATATATATATATATATATATATATATGTATGTCGTGCCGAATATGTAAAACTGGTCAATTAGCAAGAACTCATTTAAAATTAAGTCCTTTCTAAAATTTTCTCTTATACGTTTAAAGATATATATTTTTCAATAATGTTAATGTAAAAAATGTTAATTTTGCAGCAAAAGAATCTTGGAAAACTTACCTAACCTTATTATAACAAGAACAATTTATTTTAGCCTAACCCAACTAGATATACTTTAGATTTATTTACAATAATTTAATACTAAACAAACACAATGAAATATATTTTTTTCGTTAGGTTTAGAATGATTTTGGCGAAATTATTGCGTACACAAATTTTCGCTTGTCCTATATGGCAAGATGAGCGTTGCTATTTAAGCCAAGATCGCAAGTTCTGCCTATTCGGCCCGAGATATATATATATATATATATATATATATATATATATATATATATATATATATATTATATATATATATCTCGGGCCGAATATATATATATATAATGTATATATATATATGTATATATATGTATATATATATATATATATATATATATATTATATATATATATATATATATATATATATATATATATATATATATATATATATATATATATATATATATACACACACACACACGCTCTCCATGTTATTCTACTTTGATTAATTTTCTAAATGACCAAACCACCTCAACAAACCCTCTTCAGCCCTCTGACCTATGCTTTTACTACCATCTTTTAGGAGTGAAGAAGAGCAGAATGTAAGTGTGGTGGAGGTATGTGAGGCATTACGTAGAATGAAAGGGGGTAAAGCAGCTGGAACTGATGGGATCATGACAGAAATGTTAAAAGCAGGGGGGATATAGTGTTGGAGTGGCTGGTACTTTTATTTAATAAATGTATGAAAGAGGGGAAGGTACCTAGGGATTGGCGGAGAGCATGTATAGTCCCTTTATATAAAGGGAAAGGGGACAAAAGAGATTGTAAAAATTATAGAGGAATAAGTTTACTGAGTATACCAGGAAAAGTATACGGTAGGGTTATAACTGAAAGAATTAGAGGTAAGACAGAATGTAGGATTGCGGATGAGCAGGGAGGCTTCAGAGTGGGTAGGGGATGTGTAGATCAAGTGTTTACATTGAAGCATATATGTGAACAGTATTTAGATAAAGGTAGGGAAGTTTTTATTGCATTTATGGATTTAGAAAAGGCATATGATAGTGTGGATAGAGGAGCAATGTGGCAGATGTTGCAAGTATATGGAATAGGTGGTAAGTTACTAAATGCTGTAAAGAGCTTTTATGAGGATAGTGAGGCTCAGGTTAGGGTGTGTAGAAGAGAGGGAGATTACTTCCCGGTAAAAGTAGGTCTTAGACAGGGATGTGTAATGTCACCATGGTTGTTTAATATATTTATAGATGGGGTTGTAAAAGAAGTAAATGCTAGGGTGTTCGGGAGAGGGGTGGGATTAAATTATGGGGAATCAAATTTAAAATGGGAATTGACACAGTTACTTTTTGCTGATGATACTGTGCTTATGGGAGATTCTAAAGAAAAATTGCAAAGGTTAATGGATGAGTTTGAGAATGTGTGTAAAGGTAGAAAGTTGAAAGTGAACACAGAAAAGAGTAAGGTGATGAGGGTATCAAATGATTTAGATAAAGAAAAATTGGATATCAAATTGGGGAGGAGGAGTATGGAAGAAGAGAATGTTTTCAGATACTTGGGAGTTGACGTGTCGGCGGATGGATTTATGAAGGATGAGGTTAATCATAGAATTGATGAGGGAAAAAAGGTGAGTGGTGCGTTGAGGTATATGTGGAGTCAAAAAACGTTATCTATGGAGGCAAAGAAGGGAATGTATGAAAGTATAGTAGTACCAACACTCTTATATGGATGTGAAGCTTGGGTGGTAAATGCAGCAGCGAGGAGACGGTTGGAGGCAGTGGAGATGTCCTGTCTAAGGGCAATGTGTGGTGTAAATATTATGCAGAAAATTCGGAATGTGGAAATTAGGAGAAGGTGTGGAGTTCATAAAAGTATTAGTCAGAGGGCAGAAGAGGGGTTGTTGAGGTGGTTTGGTCATTTAGAGAGAATGGATCAAAGTAGAATGACATGGAAAGCATATAAATCTATAGGGGAAGGAAGGCGGGGTAGGGGTCGTCCTCGAAATGGTTGGAAAGAGGGGGTAAAGGAGGTTTTGTGGGCGAGGGGCCTGGACTTCCAGCAAGCGTGCATGAGCGTGTTAGATAGGAGTGAATGGAGACGAATGATACTTGGGACCTGACGATCTGTTGGAGTGTGAGCAGGGTAATATTTAGTGAAGGGATTCAGGGAAACCGGTTATTTTCATATAGTCGGACTTGAGTCCTGAAAATGGGAAGTACAATGCCTGCACTTTAAAGGAGGGGTTTGGGATATTGGCAGTTTGGAGGGATATGTTGTGTATCTTTATACGTATATGCTTCTAAACTGTTGTATTCTGAGCACCTCTGCAAAAGCAGTGATAATGTGTGAGTGTGGTGAAAGTGTTGAATGATGAAAGTATTTTCTTTTTTGGGGATTTTCTTTCTTTTTTGGGTCACCCTGCCTCGGTGGGAGATGGCCGACTTGTTGAAAAAAAAATATATATATGTATGTATATATATATATATATAATTATATATATATATATATATATATATATATATATATATATATATATATATATGTCGTGCCGAATAGGCAGAACTTGCGATCTTGGCTTAAATAGCAACGCTCATCTTGCCATATAGGACAAGTGAAAATTTGTGTATGCAATAATTTCGCCAAAATCATTCTGAACCTAACGAACAAAATATATCTGATTGTGTTTGTTTAGTATTAAATTATTGTAAACGTATTTAAAATATATTTAGTTGGGTTAGGCTAAAATAAATTGTTCTTGTTATAATAAAGGTTAGGTAAGTTTTCTAAGATTCTTTTGGTGCAAAATTAAAAATTTTTACATTAACGTTAATGAAAAAAAATATATCTTTAAACGTGTAAGAGAAAATTTCAGAAAGGACTTAATTTTAAATGAGTTCTTGCTAACTGACCAGTTTTACATATTCGGCACGACATTTATATAATAAATATATATATATATATATATATATATATATATATATATATATATATATATATATATATATATATATATATATATACACACACACACAAAGATGAAAGTGTAGATGGAAATATAAAAAAAATGAAATGGTTAAAACAGTTGGTTTGGGCAGTGAACACAGGAAATAAATTTAGAGGTAAATTTGCATAAAACACATGACTACAGTAGAAAAAGGTAACAGATAATGAGAGCACTGGAAATGTGGATGAGAGTATGCCGGGATGCGCAACCAGAGCACTACTGGTAGCCACACTGGCATTCATACATCGTGTTTTACAATAATAGTCCATATCGATTCTGAGGTGGTGCACATATCTAATTCATCTTGAGCAATGTTGTACAGAAGGCATAGTAGGGTGGACAGGAAGGGTTTTAGAGAGAATAACGGAATGTCTGGAAATAATTCTTCAGGGTGATCAGAAAATATAATTCCTGGACGAAAAATGATAGATTCAAACTCCATACACCGCCTTCAGAACAGGTATGACAGGCTTGGAATGAGTAAGCCTGGTCAGGGCCAATTAAGTGATAGGACCAGGAGCTAAAATTGAATCCTTGTACTCGAGTACAACAAAACGAGTGAGGGAAGGGAAAAAGTAAAATGTCGATTAAAAAATGAAAAAATCAAAGAAAATATCTTAAAGTTTAATATTTTTCCTTTGTTCTCTCTCAAACGCAAACACAAGAAATGCTGCAAGAGTTTTAATATTTCCGAGAAAGGGAACATCTTAGACGGGTTGAGAAAAAGACGAGTATTGGAGCAAGAGAAAATCTTTGTTAGAGCCTTCCGGGTACTGCCCTGGTTAACGTGATCCACAAACTGAGTGAAAAGCGACCCAGTATATATACTTCGAGTCTTACTGTATACAACTGGCAACGAGTACAAGTAAAAAAAAAATTACATATACAAAATCATAACATTCATGGTGAAGCGCTAAACCATTCGGAGTTACACAATGTCTGGAGGATGACGAGTACACAGTTGTGATCATAGGAAGGAGACAAATCCAATTCCTTGGATCAAGAGCCTTCCCACAGCATCAAGGCAACCCTCTCCTTCCTTGATGGGCATCATTACATTGCTATATTGTTCATTATATAGCAAGTGACCAAGCAGAGTAATAGGAATAATGAATTTTATACTGCTGTGAGTGAACAGTTCCAAAGACACGTTCGGTTTTCTCTTCATATGACTAAATGTTTGGCTTATCTCATTCATTATAAACAATAGAAAAAATAATTCACAACAGGATGGCATCATTCTAGAGTGGAGGAGTTAATCATCCAGTCTAAGTAAAACGTTAATATCATTCACTATTACCCTTACCGTGACTAACAAATGTATACTTTTTAAACACAACATCTGTCTCTCACCGAGGCAGTGTGACCAGAAAAAGGAGAAACGTGAAGTTTTCATTTTACATTTACTAATTTATACAGGAGAAGGGGTTACTAGCCCCTTGCTTACTGCATTTCAGTCGCCTCTTTACAACACCCATGGCTTACAAATATTATCCTATTATACACATATTTTCTACATGTCGAAATATTACTGATTTCGCTAAATAAAGAACAATGTAATAACACTAGAGATGGAAGTTAAATCTGATCAGAAAATGCTTAAGAGAAAAAGATTACGTTTTATTTGTAAGAATAAGTCCAGCCTGTGTTGTAAGTCATATGACGAAATGATACAGTTTTCCTGTAAATTACTGTGAAATGCTACTTGTGAATTATATACATTTGCGCCTTATAGAACTTGGTTCTAAAAATAAAAAAAAAATTATTAGAATGATACGTTTCTTGAGCTCTTCATATTCAGTCATACCCCACATACAAAATGCCCCCCCCCCCCATACACACACATACATAAATACATACAGCGCTATTATACGGCTACGACTCCACAGACGAGAACTAGGAGATTCACACAGGTAGAAAATATAGTGTTGTAAAACAATGCTGAATGTGGAGAAGGAAAAAGTTGAGAAATGGGTGAATATTAAAACTGCATAAACCTAAAACCTACGAAGATTTTAATAAAAAATACGAAAACATCAAAATCTTTGTAGTAGTCGGAGACCAAAAGATGATTATATTCATGGAGGAGCGCTAAACCCACATTGAAAAAGTCACTAACTCCTTTCAAGGAAAGGTTTCAGTTACTTGGATCACAAGCACTTCACTGGCATCGAGACAACCCACTTGAAAGTTCCAGAAGATGAAGTCGGAAGTGTTTCCAACACATGGAAGGTGATATGCTAAGTACGAAATTTAATATACTTCACAATACTGAATATATACCAAAAAAAAATAAAAAAAACTGTAAGAGAGACCTCAGCTATTAATAAATGTCCTTCGAGACTTGAACGAAAACAATGAAAAAAATGGCTGAAGTTGACCTAATTCTCCATACATCAATATTCAAGACATCAGGGAAAACTCTAGTGACAAAGCAACGTGTATTTAATAATACAATATTTCATCAGACAGAGTACTGATGGAATGTGATATTAAAGGGGATATGTGCTCACTCTTCAAAATCTTTAATAACTTGTGACAATGAACACTTAAGACGAAACACTGAGTTTACTTCTTTCCCTGTAAACTATAATAAGGTAATTACTCATGCATAAATACGTGCACATACGCACGTACAAACATGCACGCACGATTTTTTCTCCCTCCCCTAATGAGGGTTTTCGGACGAAATGTTAATATGTAATTTTTTTACTTCGCCATTTTTCATACATCTTAATTCCCTTTGACACTTTAATGAACTTTGCTCATGGGGTGACGACACAGTCCCTCTCCAGGGAAGAAAAAACACAGATGGCGAGAGTGTGAATGAGGTATAAATACTTTCTGAATCAAGTGAGATAATGTTTAACAAGATATTCCATCATAAAGCTAACCTAACATTGAGCCCCACTTCCCACTGCCTTCCATTAATAAACTCGTTTCTTCATTTTTATCATTTTTAACACAACTTCACTCAACCACCACCAGGTCATGCAGCATCAAGTTACAGAAAAATCAACAAGTCTAATTTAGCTGGTTTATCTCTCGTTCTCTCAGGGTTTTTGATAAGTGGGCTGAGTTTAGCAACATTTATATTGCTCAATGTATCATCAAAACTGGGAAAGGGAGGTCGCTAGAATGCCTAATAGTTTATCTGTGGCTGAATCCCCCATTATTATAATCAAGGGGGAAGCGCTAAACCCGTAAGATTCAGGTTTAGTTCAGGGAACCGGAGCACAGATCCAATTCCCTAGATCAGGAGACCCTCATCAGCATCAAGGAACCTTCCCTGAGGGGTGAAACACCATTATTAGCAACAAAACATCCTGTCAGGAACTACTCATGCTGTCAGTTTTGAGGAAAATTATTTTCTCAGATCATCAACAGAAGCAGTGATTCATGATAACTTCTCTAGTGTAGACGTATATCTAATTGGAAGATTCTTAGTGTACCGTACATGATCGGTTGGCTAAAAGTGCTAGTACCTAGATACCCATTTTACTGATGGGTTAACATAGACAACAAGTGTAAAGAAACGCGCCGAATGTTTCTACCCGCGCTGGGAATCGAACGCAGACCCTCGCCATGTGAAGCACGAGCTTTAGCGATCAGGTCACGGGACACCGAATAAGGCAAGCGAAACTTGGAGTATGCAATAAATTCGCAAAAATCATTCTGAACCTAACGAAAAAGAAATATATTGCATTGCGTCTGTTTATTAAATTACTGTAAACTTATCCAAAATATATTTAGCTGGATTAGACTTAATTAAATTGCGACTGTTATAATAAGGTTAGATCAATTTTCTAAGGTTCTTTTGGTACAAAAATTATTAACTTTTACATTAACATAAATGAAAAAAATATATCTTTAAACGCACAAGAGAAAATTTTAGAAAGGACTTAATTTTAAACGAGTTCTTGGTAATTGTGTGTGTATACATATTATATATGTATACACACACATACATACATACACACATTTTGCCAGACTAAGCATTAATATAAAGTGTCACGAGTAACGCCATAAAACGACAGATAACAGTGGCTGGGCCGGCATAACGCCATATTAACATGTTATTTATATCACCATTATCCCCAAGGCTGCATATTTAAGTGTAATAACACGAGGTGGCTTCTCAACACCTACCACTGTCAGGCGGGGTAATCGCTTCACTCATTCTCCGTACTTACTGCTTGCCCAATATTCCTTAAGTAATTACCGCAGCTCACTTGCCCTGCATCCTCGCCCATTACTGTCAAGCACGAGAAGTAACGGCTGTCATAAACCATGAAACTAAAAAGGGAATATTTAACTAAGCAGATAAGTATACAAGATAAAGCTCACCTTTTGGTGGTATTTGTTTTACTAACAAAGCACCAGAGATGTCTGGTTAGTCAGCGCTTAAAATATGTTCCGTTTATAACCTAATCATAATAACACAATCATTATCAACTTGTTATGGTCAATTTAATCTCTTATGGTAAACCATAATCACAAAATAAATAAAATTATTGTATTTTTCACATTCTGCAAGTCCATATCCATAATTGTTTCGTGTCAACAACAGTCAGCAGATTTAGACGAATGGAGAACTTTCACTGTTATAAGAATATAAGAAAGGAGGAACCCTGCAGCAGGTCTACTGGACCATGCGAAGCAGGTCCAAATCTCCCACCGGCTTAATTCAATGACCCAACCTAGTCAGGTTAGGTCACGTCCACTTAAGGAAGGGACACGGAATCAGACCTATTAGCACAAACTAGTCAGGTCCAACTCACACCTACTCATGGCGAATGATGGGAGATTGTGGAAATATAAACACATATGCAGTATAATGTGATACTTTATTGACAACGTTTCGCCCGCAGAATGGGCTTTATCAAGTCGCAAACAGATAAAACCCGCTGTGTGGGCGAAACGTTGTCAATAAAGGATCACATTATACTGCATATGTGTTTATATTTCCATTGTGTCGGTATTTTATACCATTTACTTCCATGGTGGGTTATGGGCGAGTCAAGCGCCATGTGAGCAACCAAGCAAGTAACTTACATATACAAATAATGTAGTTTACAATGTAATAAAATACTCTTATGCACAAAAAGTCACTAGCATGCGGTGCATTTTACATACGGTCTGCAAGACATTTCTAAGTTCGGTTGTCTTATCTACAAAAAAAAAAAAAATATAAAATGCCACAATAGAAAAGTGTCAATGTAAATGTGGTGCGAACAGAAAATGGGCAGCCAGTGCGCGCGGCTACAGTAATAGTCGGATTACCACTAAACCATACCATGGGAGGGGATAGAACCCGCGATCAGAGTCGTGTAAGTCCAGACTACCAATGTTCAACGCGCCTTCACCCATTAGACTATTTTTGCAATAGTGCCATGACGTCTGTGGTTAAAAGGAGGGGCTGCTGTGAGGAAAGTGGAATTACTCTCAGAGAAAATCACCTTGTCCAGGGGCCTCAACCACTCGACCCCCTACAGTGTTAAGATAACCCAGCATCGGGGCGGGGGTGGGGGAGGGGGATTGCTGGTGATCGTCTTTATGGTAATTATTATTTTCAGGTGTGACGCTGAAGTGATTCTGACTTGTAGATTCCAGATTTCACTTTATCTTTACCAAAATCATTAAATACTCTTAAGATTCTGAGGTTTATATTGCAAAAAATAACATTTTAGATCTGAGTCAAAAGCTATGAATTAGTCTGCATCTAAGTCTCAAAAAGAAAAAAAAAACCAGCACTTGGAACAGCTGCGCCCAGCTTCCAAAGAACAACTCAAACCACTTAAGAAACACATCAAAGCCTACCATATCTCGTCCGATAACTTTTCCCACCCTTTACTTGGTCAGTTTTCTTCCTCGCTACCAATTAAACAATTCTACCCATTCACCTACCACCCAGCAACCTCACACTTTACACTAATATCCAACCTCATTCACTTGAAAGCTCAACCCCCTAGTCCTCCCCACAACACCACCACACAACCACCAGCCTATCCAAACAGCTACATCTAAACAGTCTAACTTGAAAAAATAAAAATACCCATACCCAGGGTGCAATCCCCAAATATGAATCACACTAACTTCCCTCAATTAGCTCAATCTAATCCAACCAATTAAAACAAACACGAGTCTAGACTAGTTTCTGCATGATGCTACTATACCTTCATGATTTTACTTATGCATAAGGTTAGCATACGTGCATGATGGCTACATGACTAGTATACTATCATGAAACCATACCACGATTGCAAACAAACCATACGTGTGGTTTGTTTGCAATCGTGTCATTACGATTTCTTGAGTCATGGTAACGGCTTTGAGGGGACTTGAGCTAGAGCTCGTCAAGGCCACGCTAGCTGCAGATTCGTCTGTAAAAACTTGCATTTGTGGTCACAGCGGTGCCTATGCTAACCTTCCTATGGTGTAGAAATATACCTAGTTGGACGAATCTTATTGTGGCTAGCTGGTCCAGTGGCTAACGCGACGGCCTGGAGTTTTGAGAGACTCTGATCGCGGGTTCTATCCCCGCCCGTGGTATGGTTTGTTTGCAATCGTGTCATTACGATTTCGTGAGTCATGCTATCATGACACTAGTATGTTAGAATCAAGCTGGTATACTAATATGATACCAACATATTAGTATATCAGCATGAAACTTGACCACCAACCTACTGTGCATTAACTTCAAAATATTTATGAAAGATGAGTAAACTAGAATAACTCAGTCGCTGCGTGATCCTAGAAAGGTATCCCGTATAGTAGGTTAGGTAATATTTGTCAGGAAACAGGACAAATGTTTCCTGATGCAGGGTCTTTAGTCATATGATGACCTGCAGCTGAAGCTCTTAGCATAACCTCAGCCCCCCAATACCTCAGTGAACGCCTAGCAATCCAATATTAATATATAAAACAGAAATTTATGCTAAGATTTCCTCTTCTAGTAGAGTTTTCCGCATCCTTCCAGTGCGTCGCGACTAACGCATTAACAGCCAAAAAAAAAATTAAAACCTCATTCTCATTTTTGTTCTCCTCTTTGTGGTGTTATGTAGGAAAGAACCACTGTTTGCCATAATGGAGTTGGGAATAATTTTTTCTCGCATTTTGCATTAGCTTATCTCTGGTTTTGCCGGAGAGAATTCAAAGAATACTTTGTAGTTATGATATACGATTCCTACCTCCTTCCTCCATTAAGCTGCAGATTTAAAAGAATATTTATAAAGAGTGGTTTCAATCTAGATATTAGTATCATTAGAAGCACATTAAATAAAACAATGACTGAAAATTTTCATAAATACTAGGTAATAAGCAAAAAAATAAGTGATACATAGTAGCCCCATCATAGAAGGTTCCTTGATGTTGAAGGGCTCTTGATCTAAGGAACTGGACCTGTGCTCCAATTCCTTGAATCAAGCCTTTCATTCCCGAAGGCATTATATATAATCCCTATGGCTTCAGTGCTCCCCCATGAATGTAATAATAATAATAATAATAATAATAATAATAATAATAATAATAAATGGAAGCTTTATTAATTAAAAAAATAGACGATTTAAGAATAAAATTATCAGACTGCGGAGGCTCCATGCATTACATTTAACTGACAACATTATCAGGAGTAACAATAGTATCAGCAATTTACAGTTCCTCGAAAACGAGAAACACAAGGAATACAAGAACAGCCATCAAGCCACAAAAAGCATAAATAAGACATAAGAGGGCACAAATAACTCAAGCCAAAATCACATTAGAGAATTAACAGTTTTAATAAGCATCAATTAAAAATTCCCATAAACTGTCACCGTCAAGAGACTAGAGTACAGGGATGTACCAAAATATCGGTATCGGGTGATTTTGATGGTAACGGTATCGGCGGATATCGGTTAATTTTGATTGTATCTGCCTAAAATTGAAAATTGATATTTGCAAAAGTTGGTATCGTCCCATCACTACTAGATTAAAAAAAAAATGATGCAGAGAAACCTTCATTTCTGCTACAACAATTCGACCATAGCTGGACTTGACGAGATCCACAAGGCTTACCTACAACACTATCTTTCTCCAATTGTTGGATTTCTCACTTACCACCACAAGAGACTAGGATTAGAATATAGGAAAAATGAGAGGAAAAAGATTTTCTATCGAAATCTATGGGACAATACACTTAAATGGAAAAATAACACTGAATAATAGATTTCCTTATCCAAATGCACAGAAACCACCAGAAGATTCATCCCGATAAGAGAGGAATAAAGAAAATCCTGTGGTTCAAGAGACAATTTACTGAAGTAAAGCAACGAAGTAAAAAAGAGGATGGAGAAAAGTGGAAAACGCTACCAAGCAAAAACGAAAGGATAAATTTAAATGAAGGAGGCAGGATAAAATAAAATATCAAAGCGACTAAAAATCATAAACAATTGCGCAATCACACCTTCAAGAACTAAAAAATAAATGACCACAAACATTAGAAAAAGTATGAGCGGGGGAGGAAGGAGAGGAACTCTCGGATAATAACTAGGATATGAGAACTCAAGAAAAGAATGAAAGAAGTATTCACCCTGAAACAGGACAGCTAGTGGGAACTGTGAGAGATCTTACCAAAGGATCTTAAGCCGCAGCTCTGCCAAGAGAGATTAAAAAACAGTAACTGGACACAGGCAACGGCACATATTAAGAGATCATGAATTTATACAGCAAATTACTCGAGACATAATTACCAGGATGATGGGAAATTGCATATGTGATACCGACCTTCAAACAATGTATGCAAACAAAAGCCATTCCCATCAAAGAAATATGAAGGATAACAACTTCGTTATAAAGAACCAACATGGACTCAAAAGTAATGTAAATAGTTTAGAAACCTATGTACGTATTGTGTACAACATATACCCTCACCAACCTACAGTCTCTCATACAGAAACGCACGCGTGGACAAAATTAAAGCAAGAACCCAGCTGTCACAGACAGGTACGAATACCAACAATAAAAATATTAATTATCTCAAATCGATAAAAAGGTACGATTAATTAATGTCATTTCAATAATGTGCTTTTCAATGTAAACATGTAACGAAGCCCTGCTTCTTGTATCTAACAAATCCAACATTAATGAAATTTCTTTGTTATTTCAGTACAATTTGATTGAACATATATCAAAGGGTATCTGTTTACTGAGTGCCTCAAATAATAATCGACAGTGTTGTAGTGAAAAAAATCAGTAAATAAGCATCGTTATAGTGTGGTTGTTTGTAGGTTTATGTTGTATGCGCCTGATTATGGAATGTGTGTGTGTGTGTGTGTGTGTGTGTGTGTGTGTGTGTGTGTGTGTGTGTGTGTGTGTGTGTGTGTGTGTGTGTGTGTGTGTGTGTGTACTCACCTAATTGTACTCACCTAATTGTGGTTGCAGGGGTCGAGACTCAGCTCCTGGCCCCGCCTCTTCACTGATCGCTACTGGATCCTCTCTCTCTCTGCTTCCTGAGCTTTGTCATACCTCTTCTTAAAACTATGTATGGTTCCTGCCTCCACTACTTCACTTGCTAGGCTATTCCACTTGCTGACAACTCTATGACTGAAGAAATACTTCCTAACGTCCCTGTGACTCGTCTGAGTCTTCAGCTTCCAGTTGTGACCCCTTGTCCCTGTGTCCCCTCTCTGGAACATCCTATCTCTGTCAACCTTGTCTATTCCCCGAAGTATCTTGTATGTCGTTATCATGTCTCCCCTGACCCTTCTGTCCTCCAGTGTCGTCAGTCCGATTTCCCTTAACCTTTCCTCGTACGACATTCCCTTGAGCTCTGGGACTAGCCTTGTTGCAAACCTTTGTACTTTCTCTAACTTCTTGACGTGCTTGACCAGGTGTGGGTTCCAGACTGGTGCTGCATACTCCAGTATGGGCCTAACATACACAGTGTACAGTGTCTTGAACGATTCCTTATTAAGGTATCGGAATGCTATTCTCAGGTTTGCCAGGCGCCCGTATGCTGCAGCGGTTATTTGGTTGATGTGTGCCTCCGGTGATGTGCTCGGTGTTATGGTCACCCCAAGGTCTTTCTCCCTGAGTGAGGTCTGTAGTCTTTGTCCACCTAGCCTATACTCTGTCTGCGGTCTTCTTTGCCCCTCCCCAATCTTCATGACTTTGCATTTGGCTGGATTGAATGCGAGAAGCCAGTTGCTGGACCACATGTCCAGCCTGTCCAGGTCTCTTTGCAGTCCTGCCTCATCCTCGTCCGATTTAATTCTTCTCATCAACTTCACGTCATCTGCGAACAGGGACACTTCAGAGTCTATTCCTTCCATCATGTCGTTCACATATATCAAAAATAGCACTGGTCCTAGAACTGACCCCTGTGGGACCCCGCTCGTAACAGGCGCCCACTGTGATACCTCTTCACGTACCATGACTCGTTGCTGCCTCCCTGTCAGGTATTCCCTTATCCATTGCAGTGCCCTCCCTTTTACGTGCGCCTGATCCTCCAGCTTCTGCACTAATCTCTTGTGGGGAACTGTGTCAAAGGCCTTCCTGCAGTCTAGGAAAACACAATCTACCCACCCCTCTCTCTCGTGTCTTACTTCTGTTACCTTGTCATAAAACTCCAGGAGGTTTGTGATACAAGATTTGCCTTCCATGAACCCATGCTGGTTTTCATTTATAATCTTGTTCCTTTCCAGGTGTTCGACCACTCTCCTCCTGATAATCTTCTCCATGACACAGACACACAGGTCTGTAGTTTAGTGCCTCGTTTCTGTTTCCTTTCTTAAATATGGGGACTACATTAGCTGTCTTCCATTTCTCAGGTAGTTGCCCAGTTTCCAGGGATGTGTTGAAGATTGTGGTAAGAGGCACGCACAGCATCTCTGCTCCTTCTCTAAGGACCCATGGGGAGATGTTGTCCGGTCCCATCG